>NC_133509.1:119424583-120029166 GCF_049354715.1 Callithrix jacchus
AAAAGTTAGGCTTAAAAATACTTGGTCATTAATAAGAGACATATTAAGACATTTCTTGTGGGGAAAAAATGCAGTCTAGGAAAAGGGAATAGTTTTTTATATACCTGAACAGGCAAAAATTATTTAATAGTCTCCAAAACTTCAACAATTTATTGGCTTATAGGCCTAGAGCAATAAAATGTTATGACATTGTGTATTATTATTCCTGGAATAGGAAATGGGAGGAGTATGGTCTATTCCTGTGGAAAACGAGTACAGAGAAAGACAGGATGGGGTTCTTTTAAGAAACAATGTAGGAAGTATACAGATGACTTACATTTGCTTCCAATTAATTTTTATTTAGCTTCTTCCAACATTTGGACTTTTTCTCAAACATTTGATTATAAATCTCAGCTATTTATACACAAAATCTAAACATGTCAATAAGTAATACCCATGTGTTTTACACATCTAATGCTTTTAGCATTAGATGACCTAGGCGACACAAATACATTATGGGCTATTGGGGCTCCCATTTGTAATTCATTACATACCTGAAAAAAAGGGAAGGAACTCAATTCTGTGCCTTGCTGGGAAGGAAACATTGTATAACATGGGGACTTGAAATAGGGAGTCGAATTTCTCAGGGGTAGGGAGCAGGGGGAATGTTTGGCAAATAAGAAACTCAAAGAAGCAGGTGAAAAGAATTCAGGAAAGACAAAAAAAAAGTCAAAGATGTTGCTGTGGATTGCAAATTAAATCTCCTTGAAGGTTCTTTGAGCCTTGCAAGTGAAGGCAGGGATGTTTCGAAGGTACTTGGGTTGCTGGATTGTATTCCTTTGACTATTTTATGCTGAGTCCAAGCCATGTGGCAGTGGTAATTTATATATGCCGAGGTTACATTCTGTAGGGTACTGTTATGATAGGTTGCTAGTCAGGTGTGAGCAGGGTGGGAGAGGGTTCCCCCAACACATACCAGAAAGATCAGGTGATCATTACATGAGGGTCACATGATTGTTAACTCTCTCTCCAAAATAATAATTTGGTCACAGCTGGTGCCAAGGAAACACAGTCTTCTAGATAACACCTGAAACTGGTGATCAGCCGCTTCCCAGTAAGATCTCAGGAGGTGGATAAGTGGGGAGAAGTAACGCAAGACCCCAGAAGTATGCCAGTCTATAAAACCTCAAGTTAAAAGGTCAAACCATGCAGTTGTTCTCCCAAGTCACCCACTTGACCTTCTCTGAATTGTACTTTATTTCTTTTTATTCCTGTTCTAAGGCTTTGTAATACACTTAAACTCTTGCTCTAAGACTTGCCTCAGTCTCTCTCTCTGCCTTATGACCCTCAGTTGAATTCTTTGTTCTGAGTCAAGGATGGAGGTTGTTGCAGACCCATATGGATTTGCCTCTGCTAAGAGTACAGCTCATGATTTTCAATCTAAAGTATTTGGATCCAACTAAAAATCTTTACTATGAACCTGGGTCAAGTATGTGTTCACTCCTACAACCTAAATGTTGAAACCCCTCTTGTAATGGAGAAGAATCAGACAGGAGCCATGGCAGTAGTTCTTAGAAAGCTACATCAGTGTCACAGAGACAATATGCAGATGACACTAACATAGAAATAGGAGATTTTTGTAGAGGAAAGTGAGGCCTATGAGATATTAAGTGGGTTTACCTCACTGGTGAAATCTGAAAACCCTGTAGTGAAAATGACACTCTCAGCAACCTCCTGGACACATGCTTTCTTAAATATTACACACCCTTTCAACAGCAAGGAATAGTCAGTGGCTGACTTGTTAGGGTTGGCTTAAAGAATCAAGACTGGGCCAGGCGCAGTGGCTCAAGCCTGTAATCCCAGCACTTTGGGAGGCGGAGGCTAGTGGATCACGAGGTCAAGGGATCGAGACCATCCTGGTCAACATGGTGAAACCCCGTCTCTACTAAAAATATAAAAAATTAGCTGGGCATGGTGGCGCATGCTTGTAATCCAAGCTACTTGGGAGGCTGAAGCAGGAGAATTGCCTGAACCCAGGAGGCAGAGGTTGCGGTGAGCCGAGATCGCACCATTGCACTCCAGCCTGGATAACAGCAGCGAAACTCTGCCTCAAAAAAAAAAAAAAAAAAGAATCAAGACTGCAATAGCAAAGAGTAGACATCCTTCACTCTTGCGTCTGAAACTGATGGTCTGTGAGGGTTTTTACCACCCATAGTAACTAGAAGAACCTAGTAGATCAAACATAGTTTGACCACCTAAGAATGGGTCACCAAGTGAGTGATGTATAATTAATATTAGCACTCCAGGTGGGGCATTTCCAATGTTTACATAGAGCAAAAAACCACGGAGAATCATATATCATCGTTACAACCAGCTCTTCAGGAACAACTGCTGTTAGGTTAGACTAAGCATGTAATTAACATGTTTCACTTTACAAACCCATTATTCACATACAATTGTATAATAAACTCTACTATGCAAAATAGATCAAAGCAAAGAGAGAAAGGTTGCCTGTTGAGTCTCTACTCTGGCTCATTCTCTTCCCAACACAGACATTAAGGCCCCTCAAAAAACTGCTTTGGGAGCCAGCGAAGCACAATTTGAAAATCACAGGTCCAAACCATTCCCTTCTAATTTTCTGGATACCAGTCACTTGGTCCCAAGTTATTAGGCAAAGCCCTAACCTCTCATTTAGTAAGCTGACTTTCCTTGTGGGAACAAACATATTTTTCATTTAATTATTGTGTTTCTTCCACTAATTAAATATCTTCAATCATTAGAATGACAGTAGCCAATTACTGAGTCCATACTATTTGCCTTCCAGTCCTCAAAATCCTGATCACATTATCTCACTGAATCTTCACAACCTATAAAATAGGTAACACTGTTATATTACAATAACTCTGGAAGTTTTCCAGATGAGACAAAAATGCTCAGAGAAATTATTGAAACTATGCAAATATATAGAACTTGTGATGTTCTAATTCTGTCAGGGTTTTCAATTCAGGTTTTTGAAGCTCTAGTGCCCACCTGTATAACTATCTGCTGCTGCCACCACCTTTGTTACAGTTTCATACTGGGGATAGTCATTTCTAATTTCTGAATTAGGATTTGTTTCCCCCATATGCTGCTGTTTTCCACCATTAATTTTATCTGAATATATTTGTGTTTACTCTTGAAAATTCAAACTGTGAGTAACACACACCAAATATATCCTCAGAATATATTAAAGGCCACTTGGGTCAAAACCGTAACTCAGCACCTTGATGTCTGTTGATTTGCATGAGTGGCTACCACTTGTCTATCTTGATAAACTGCTTCCTATAAAGAATAGGTCTGTTAATGCACAAAGCACTCTGGATATTGTTTGGCCTGGGTAGTCATTACTTAACCTGCAACGCCCATGATCTTTCCCAGCTTTCATGGAGAAAAATACGTACGTTTACCAACTTTGTGCAGCCCCAGCAAAATTCGCTAATCAGGTGCAGGCTTGGCTTGTTTTCTGGCAAGATGGAAGCAGAGTTTGTGAGTTCTCTGCATTCCTCAGACTCACTGGAGGGTGCACCTGGCCTTAGTTAATTGGGTGAAGGAGTTTTGCCTGTGAGGTGAATGGAATTAGTGACAGGTTTCCTATTCTCTTGACCCCCTGAGGTGGGATAAAAAGCTTGACTGGCTCCCCAATTTTACAAGACCAATTGGGGAAAGACATAATTAAGGTAAAGATGGTGTGGCATGAAGTTTTTCTCTTACTTTGGGTTGATAAAGGTCAAGTAACACAATTTCAGACAAATGTTGGGTTAGCTGGCTTTATTTTTAATATTAAGCTAGTGAGCAGTAGAGACAACCAGCCACATCATTTAGCACCATTGAGTTATAAATTTACCATTATGTGATTTAGTTGAATGATGTTGAATAGGTCTTATAAAGTTTATTAGAGTTCAAGAAAGGAAGCCATCACACCTGGCTAGCTCTGACATAAGGGAAAGTGCCTTGTGGGAGTTGGTTAGACCTTCTAATATGATCAATGGCCTGATGTTACTCAGCAGAAAGAAATAAAAGACTTGACTTGGAAAGTGTGTTAATTCCTTCAGGCTATTTAGTATAATTTAATGCACTGTAAAGTGCCCCAGGGCATTGAAAGAGTTAAATTCCCTAGACAAAATGAAGAATTACTCCCTTTTTTTCCTGGAAAAATCTGGCACTCATGTATAGAAAGAACTTTATTAGCAAGGGTATTAAAATTGGTTTCACTGTAAGTGATTTTCCTAGACCCAATTTCTATGCCATCTGTCCTTTTTTTTCTTTTTTTTACCAGTAAAAGCAATAAAATGTACATGTTCACTAAAAAGAAAAGAGTAGAGTTTTATGGCATTCAAGAGTAGTTAAAATTCTGCTCTTTTAGAGACTACAGCCTGATTTTTCAGAATACTGTTTTAATAACTAATTTCTAATATATCTATTGCAAATTGTCCCTACATTATGTTAATGACCAACCAGACAGATTTGGAAAAAACCATGAACAAAACAAATTCCAAGTAATGTAAACAATAATTACCACTCTGAATACAAAGGGCACTTACAGTTTTGATATAGAAAGGAGGAGAATCACAACAGATGAAACATGGACATGAAAAAGTGTTAATCTTGCTTTCATGGTCCACTTACAGGAAAAAAACAAGCACTCAAATTAATGGGAATTGAATTTTGCCAAGAAAGGCTCCGAACTTCCTGGCCTTGGGGTCTGATCACAATAGAAAATCACTGGTGATAAAAAATGAAAAGAATCAATCAGCCATGACCAGTGACATTGCTTTTTGCTCATAAAACATCCCCCTTAATTCAGGCCAACACACCTCCTACCATTCCTTCTTATCTGTGCCTTTTCCTGAACTTCAGTTTCTTTTACAGAGATTTTTTTCTTTCTGTATTTGCTCGTCTTTCAAATTTGTAGCACATATCCATTTAAACTGAATAGGAGTGGCCAGTTGTTCTTTTAACACCCATTATAATATCCTCTAGATCTGTTGTAAAATCATATTAAACACTACCATGAAGAAATATGCCCTCAATGAAGAAAGAAAGAAAGAAATTGGGCCCATTTCTGTTTGATGTTAACATTTTGACCTTTAGATCTTGTTGGCTAGATATGTTATTCTGTGACACTAATGTTATTCTGAACCAAACCCTTTCAATGCATGGATCCCAAATCATTTTTTTAAATAAATAAGGAGCATTACGCATGTTATTCAATGGTGAAAAGTCAAGGGCAGGAAGCTTAACTTTCCTTCCTGAAGATGTTCTTTGAATGGGAGATAAGTCAAGGATAGAGCTTAAAATAACATATTATTGATTTTCCTCTGCCGTTAGATCACAGGTATTTCATTTGAGTTCACATTTCACGATTTACCAGAATGCAGGGGCACCTCGTATCTATAGGCCTCTACAGTTTTTAAAGCCTTTCTACCTGATTACCTAATTGGACCTGGAGAATAGATCTGTGCAGTTTCTCTTAACCTCAGTTTTCTCTGTCTTAAAATGGGCATGAGTAGCCTCCCAAGCCTAAAAACCTGGTGAACTGCTGGCAAACTCATGGGTCCAGAAATGGCCTTTCCGTTATGTTGCTCTGTTAAAACAGCCAAAAAAAATTATTTTTTTAAATAGCATAATATATAACTATTACAAAATATAGAAAGAAGAGAAATAAAAGGAATAATCACCCTCAAATATCTTCAACAAGGCACAACAACTGTTAATATTTTCTTTCTATTATTTCACCTGTGCATTTGTGGTATGTGACACAATGCTATATTTTCATTTTTGTGTTCTGATTTTTTCCATTTAGCATTGTAATATAAATATAATATTATGCTAAGAAAATCTGTTTGTAAATTTTGTTTTAACTACAACTTAGTAATAACAAGCACATATATCAATGTCTATTTCACTGTTCTATATTTGGACTCATAAAACATTTTTGAGTTAGTAAAATAAATGAACATCTTTGTTCACATAGTGCTATGTAAATTGAATGTACATTGCTTATAATTTTCTAGGGGTAAATTTTGCCAGTTATGAAAATAAACTTTTTAAAGTCTGTTGATTGTCAAAATTGTAAGACAGAGTAATCTCGGACTCCTAATGCTTACATTCAAATCTCAATTCTAACTCTTATTCTTGTAGACCTTTACCAAAATGCTTAACTACTTTGTGCCTCAGTTTCTTCATGTGTAAAGTACATTAATACATTAATGCCATAATAGATCATATAGGCCATTAGTATAAAAGTTAATACAGGAAAAAGACTTAAAATTATGCTGGCATATGTCATTACGTGTTACATACTCCAACAAGTGTGTATAAAGACATTTATTATACATTTCTCTTGATATCATAATGCCTGCTATTTTGAATTACGATGTTAACATGAATGTTGTATCTCAGTCCCAAAGTAAAACAATCAACCATGGAAATACTCAAAGATACACAACCTGTATAAGCATCTCACCTTTATAAAGAGAGGTGATACAATTGATACTTATTTAATATCGACTCTCTCATATGTCATATTTCTACATTTTTGTGGATTGGTTCATGGTGCTCTATTCTGTTTAATTGGTCATTTTGTTTTTCTCCTTGCTATTATCACAATATTAATTATAATGAATGTATTATTATATAATATTCAGTGTAATATTTCACCTCTGCCTTGTCCTTTGTTGAGAGTTTCTTGGCTCTATTTAGATCTTTGTATTTACATATTAAATTTAGAATTAAATGCCACATTTAATTTTAAAATAAATAAAAGTATTGAGATTTTCCCTGCAATTGCATTTTATGAATAAAACAATTTGGGAATATTTAAACTATTTTTGATAATAATATTCCATACATGAAAAATTTACTGAAAACTTAAGTAGTAAGTTGTTCATCTATATTGCTTTACAAGAGGAAGATTATTAAACTCTTATTAATTATAATATTCATTTGTATTTCTACTGAACTATATCATGTATATATAGGAACCATGATAAAATTTTATTTTCAATCTTCATAACAATTATTTTTGATTCTTGTTTTCTTGCATTGGCCAGGCGTGGAAGAATAGTGGTTCTAAAGCAAATCCTGTCATTATTCCTTATCTTAAAGAAGATGCTGCTCAAGATTTTTTGTTACAATACCCGACACCAGGACAGACTGCAGACAACGTTTTTGGATTAAGATTTGTTTCTATTCATACTTTTCTGTGCTATCGTAATATTAAGAAAACTTGAATTTTATCATATTTTACTGCCTATTTTGATGATCGTGTGATGTTCCCCTGTAATCCATTTGTCTAGTGAATTATGTTAATAAATTGCCTATTCTTTATCTTTTATTTCCTGGACAAACTTTGGTCACAGTAGCTTATATTTTTAAGTATCTCTTTATTAAGAACATGTATTTTACTTTTTGTCAGGATTACTTTATTGCTTGAGAGAAATTGGCTCCTAATTTTTCTTTCCCCCCTGTCTTTATTGAATTTAAAAATTATCTTTTTTGGGCCGAGCATGGTGGCTCAAGCCTGTAATCCCAGCACTTTGGGAGGCCGAGGTAGGTGGATCATGAGGTCAACAAATCGAGACCATCCTGCTCAACATGATGAAACCCCGTCTCTACTAAAAATACAAAAAATTAGCTGGGCATGGTGGCGAGTGCCTGTAATCCCAGCTACTCAGGAGGCTGAGGCAGGAGAATTGCCTGAACCCAGGAGGCAGAGGAAGGGTGAGCTGAGATCACGCCATTGCACTCCAGCTTGGGTAACAAGAGCGAAACTCCGACTCAAAAAAAAAATTATGTTTTCTAACATCAATGAAACAAACTTAGAAGCACAAAATGTTTAATATCCGAAGTAGTTCTTTTTCACACTGCTATAAAGATACTACCTAAGGCTGTGCGATTTATAAATTAAAGAGGTTTAGTTGACTCACAGTTTTGTTTGACTGAGGAAGCCTCAGGAAATTTACAAACATGGTGGAAGGAGGAGAAGCAAGTACCTTCTTCACAGGGTCATAGGAGAGAGAAAGTGCAAGGAAAACTGCTACTTTGAAAATCATCAGGTCTCATGAGAATTACCTCACTATCATGAGGACAGTGTTGGGGAAACTGCCCCCATAAAACAATCACCACTGTCTCTGGATATGTGAAGATTACAGGTCCTTCCATTGACACATGGGGTTTACAATTCGAGATGAGATTTGGGTGGGACACAGAGCAAAACCATATCAGTGTCTTGCTGTGTTCTTATTGTGAAATACTTTCTGTGCAAGTTAAAGTATCTGTTTTGTAAATGTTTGGTCGATATTACCACCAAAAATCTATGATTTCCTCAAAATATGTATAAGGCTATTTTTTCTGCCTTTTTACTTTGTATCAAATATGTTTCAAATTAATATAGGGTTTTTCAAATTTCTCAACTTTTCTTGAAACTATTTTAATGAGTATTGTTTGGCAACTTAAATAAAATTCTTAAATATTATCTAATTATTTAAGTGTTTTGCAAAAGGTTGTTCTCAATATTTTCTTATTGATTTTTTAAATAAACACACCTCCTATAATTTTTCATTTAAATGGTTCTTTTGTTCTTGTCTTCTTTTTTTCTCAACCATTATCAGAAGTTTTCAAGTTTATTAGTCCTTTGAAAGAACCAACTGTTGGCTCTGTTAGCTTTATTTTACATTTGTTTTATTTCAATAGTTTCTCCTATTTTTCTGAGTTATCTTTTTGTTATAAATTTTAAGATTATTTTTATTTTGGTCAGAAGTTTAATCAATACCCTAGAAATACAAAAGACTATTAAGAACAGAAGATGTCCCTTACTACTATTTGCCAGAAACTAGTATTGAATCTAAAAGGTAATTTTGCATAGAAATATTAGGTAGTGATACCAATTAATAAAATATAGTATTGATTTATGTATGATTTTATGTTATTGTCTGAATGCTACGAGCATAGCTGCAGGTGCAGGAGGAAATGAAGACAGGATCCCTGATTTGAAGACACTGATAGTCTTGGCTGCCTATTATTTTCTCTACCCAAAGGTCATATCCTACTTTAGGAAGAAATAATAAATGGTGTTAGACTCCAGGGAACCTTCTCCCACATCACTTTCCTGGCCCCCTGTATGGTTTATGTGTTTAACAAGGTCTCTGATCCTTTTTAAGCAAGCCATACCTAATTATGTAAAAGATGGTTACTAATCCATATTTCTGTTTATTTTTTACTATGTGTGTTTTGAAATTAACACATAATTCAGGCATGCCTCATTTTATTGTGCTTCACTTTATTTTGCTTAACAGATGAGGAACTTTTTACGTATTTTAAGTTTGTGGCAACCCTGAATTGACCGAGTCTCTTGGTGCCATTTCTTTAACAGAATGTTCTCATTTCATGACTCTGAGTCACATTTTGGTAATCCTTGAAATATTTCAAACTATTACATCTGTGACTGGTAATCTTTCGTGTTACTATTTGATGTAGTTTGGCCTGGTCCCCACCCAGATCTCATCTTGAACGGTAGTTCCCATAATCCCCACATGTCATAGAAAGAATGCAGTGGGAGGTAACTCAATCATGGGGGTGGTTATCACCATGCTGTTCTTGTGATAGCATGTTCCACAAGATTTTTTGATTTTATGAGGCTTTTCCCCACCTTTGCTCTGTATTTCTTGTTGCTGCTTCGTGAAGAAATATGTGTTTCCTTCTTCTTTTGCCATTGTTGTAAGTTTCCTGAGGCCTCCCCAGCCATGTAGAACTGTGAGTCAATTAAATCTCTTTGCTTTATAAATTATCCAGACTTGGGTATGTCCTTACAGCAGCATGAGAATGGACTAATACACTAAATTGGTACTGCACAGAGTGGGAGGCTGCTTTAAAGATACCCAAAAATGTGAAAGCAACTTTGGAGCTAGGTAACAGGCGGAGGTTTAAATCATTTGGAGGGCTCATCAGAAGACAGAAAAATGTGGGAGAGTTTGGATCTTCCTAGAGACTTGACTCAGACACACGAAAATGTGGGAAAGTTCAGAACTTTCTAAAATTTGTTGAATGGCTTTAACCAAAATGCTGCTAGTGGTGTGAACAATAAAGTTCAGGCTGAGGTGGTCTCAGATGGAAATGAGGAACGTTTTGGGAACTGGAGTAAAGGTCACTCTTGTCATATAACGAGACTAGGGACTTTTGGCCCCTGCTCTAAAGATCTGTGGAACTTTGAACTTCAGAGAGATGATTTAGGGTATCTAGAAGAAGAAATTTGCAAGCATCAAAATGTACAAGAGAAAGCAGAGCATAAAGGTTTGAAAAATTTGCAGCCTGGTGATTCAGTAGAAAAGATACATCTATTTTCTGAGGAGAAATTCAAGCCCACTGAAGAAATTTGCATGAGTAACGAGGAGCCAAATGCTAATCACCAAGACAATGGAGAAAATGTCTCCAGGGCATGTCAGAGACCTTTGCAGCAGCATCTCTCATCACAGGCCTAGAGGTCTAGAAGGGGAACATGGTTCCTGGGCAAATTGCAGGGCCCCCCTGATCTATGCAGCCTGGGAATGTGGCACCATGAGTCCCAGCCACTCCAGCTGCAGCTAAAAGGGGCCAAGGTACAGCTCAGGCCATTGCTGCAGAGGGTGCAAGTTCCAAGCTTTGACAGCTTACACATGATGTTAAGCAATGGGTACAAAACAGTCATTAGGTTTGGGAACCTTCACCTAGATTTTAGAGGATGTATGGAAATGCCTGGATGTCCAGGCAGAAGTTTACTGCAGGGTCAGAGCCCTCATGAAGAATGTATTCTAGAGCAGTGCAGAAGGAAAGTGTGGGATAGGAACCCCCACACAGTGCCCCTACTGGGGTACAGCCTAGTAGAACTGTGAGAAGAGGACTATAGTTCTCCAGACACTAAAATGGTAAATCCACCTACAGCTTGCACTGTGTGCCTTCAAAACCTATAGGCACTCAACATCAGCCTGTGAGAAAAGCCAGGAGGTGAGCCTGTACACTGCAAACCACATGGGAAGAGCTGCCCAAGCCCATCGGAGCCCACCTTTTGTATCAGCATGCCTGATGTGAGATATGGAGTAAAAGAAAATCATTTTGAAACTTTAATGTTTAATAACTGCTCTATTGGGTTTTTTATTTGCATAAGACCTGTATCTTCTTTGATTTGGACAATCTGTCCTATTTGGAATAGGTGGTATTTGCCCCATTTTGTTGTATCCAGAAAGTAACTAACTTGCTTTTAATTTTACAGGCTCATAGACAGAAGGAATTTGTCTTGTCTTGGATGACACTTTGGACTTGGACTTTTGAGTTAATGCTGCAATGAGTTAAGACTTTGAAGGACTGTTGAGAAGGCATGATTGTGTTTTGAAATGTGAGGACATGAGATCTGGTGGGGAGGCAGGGGCAGAATAATATGTTTTGGCTGTGTCCCCACCCAAATCTCATCTTGAACTATAGTTTTCCTAATCCCCAGTGTCATGGGAGGTACCTGGTGGGAGGTAATTGAATCATTGGGGTAGTTACCTCCATACTGTTCTCATGATAGGAGTGAGTTCTCATTAAATTTGATGGTTTTATAAGAGGCTTTATCCACCTTTGCTCTTCACTTCTCCTTGTTGCTGTTATGTGAAGAAGTATGTGTTTTCTTCCCCTTTCACCACAATTGTAAGTTTCCTGAGGCCTCCATACCCCTATGGAACTGTAAATCAACTAAACATCTTTCCCTTATAAATTACCTAGTCTCAGATGTGTCCTTATAGCAGTGCGAAAATGGACTAATACACTATTGTAATTATTTTGGTATACTACAAACTATGCCGATATTTGATGGCAAACTTAATAAATGTATGTGTTCTGACTGTCCCACCAACCAGCATTTCTCCTATCTCTCTTGCACTTCTTGGTCTTTATAAGCCACAGCAATATTCAAATTAGGCAATTTAATAATGTGACAATGTCTGGTAAGTGTTCAAGTGAAAAAGATAGTCACACATCTTTCACTTTAAGTCACCAGCTAGAAAAGATTAAGCTTACTGAGGAAGGCAAGTTGAAAGCTAAAATAGGCCGAAAGCTAGGCTTCTTATACCAAACAGTTGGCCAAGTTATAGATGCAAAGAAAATGTTCTTGATGAAATTAGAAGTGGCATGCCAGTAAACACAAATGATAAGAAAATGAAACAGTCTTATTGCTGATATGGAGAAAGTTTTAGTGGTCTGAATAGAAGATCAAACCAGCCACAACATTCCTTAGGCCAAACCTAATCCAGGGCAAGTTCTAACTCTCTTCAGTTCTATGAAGTCCAGGAGAGGTTAGGAAGCTGCAGAAGAAAAATATGAAATTAGCAGAGGCTGACTTATGAGTTTTAAGGAAAGAAGCATTCTTCATAACATAATAGTGCAAGGTGAAGCAGCAAGTGCTGATATAGATACTCTAAGTTACCCAGAAGGCCTAGCTAAGACACTTGGTGAAGGTGGCTACACTAATGGATTGTAACTCAGATAAAACAGTCTTCTATTAGAAGAAGATGCTCTCTAGGACTTTCACATATAAGTCATAACTGGCTTCAGAGCTACAGAGGACAGGCTGACTCTCTTGTTAGAGGAGTCAATACAGCTGGTGACTTTAAGGTGAATCTAATGCTAATTTGCCATTGCCATTCTGAAAATCCTAAGGCCCTTAAGAATTATGCTAACTCTACTCTACCTGTAACCTATAAATGAAACAATAAAGCCTGGATGACAGTAAATCTTTTTTACAGCATGGCTTACTGAATATTTTAAACCCACAATTAAAACCTACTGCTCAGAATGAGATTTATTTCAAAATATTTCTACTTGAAAATACGTGGTTACCTAAAACTTCTGCTGGAGTTCTAAAAAAAAAAAAAAGATCAATGTTATTTTCAGGCCTGGTAACACAGCATTTATTCTGTAGCTCATAGGTCAAGGAATAATTTTGACTTTCATGTCTTATCATAAAAGAAATACATTTTGTAAGGCTACAGCTGCCATAGATAATAATTCCTCTGATGCATCTGGGTGAAGTATATTGCAAATCTTCTGGAAAGGATTCACCTTTCTAGATGCCACTATGATCAGAAAAGAAACTTGTTATGATTTCAATTGTTGAAGTTTGTTTTGGGGCCCAGCATATGGTCTTTCCTAGGTACTGTTTCATGTGCTAGCAAGAAGAATCTGTATTCTGGCATTGTTGGATGAAGTATTCTGTGACTGTCAGGTCTATTTTGGCTATAGTACAGTTTAAGTCTAAAGTTTCTCTGTTAATTTTTTTGTCTAGATGATCTATTCAATGCTGAGGCTGACACATTCAAGTCCCCATCTACTACTTTATTATAGTCTATTTCTCCTTTTTAATCAAATATTTGTATTCCGTTGCTCTGGTGTTGGGTGCATATATAGTTACCATTTTTTTCCTTTATCTGAACTTGTCCTTTTATCATTATGTAGTGACCTCTTTTGTCCCTCTCTTTACAGTTTTTTGACTTAAAGTCTATTTTATCTGGCATAAGTGTAGCTCCTCCTGCTTTTTTGTGGTTGTGGCTTTTATATATATGGAATATTTTTCATCTCTTCGCTTTTCAGTCTGTGTCTATCTTTACAGGTGAAATTAGTTACTTGTAGGTAGCATATAGTTGGGTACTGGTTTTTTATTCTTTCAACCAGCTTACATTTTTTAAACAGGGGAATTTAATCTATTTACATTTGAGGCTATTATTGATAGGTAAGGACTTACCCCTGTCATTCGGCTAGTTGTTTCCTTGTTGTTTTTCATATACATTTTTTCTTTCCCTTGTTTATCTTTGTGGTTTGGTGGTTTTCTATAGTGATATATATTGATGTATTTGTCTTTCTCATTTGTGTATCTGCTCTATCAGTGAGTTTTTTATACTTTTGTGTGTTTTCATGATGAAAGTTTTCTTATTTTTCTTACAGATGTAGAACCTCATCAAGCATTTCTTGTAAGGCTGGTCTAGTATAATAGGCTTCCTTATGTTTTGCTTGCCTTGGAAAGACTTTCTTGCCCTTTCATTTCTGAAGAATAGCTTTGCTGGGTATGGTATGCTTAATTGGCAGGGTTTTTCTTTTACCACTTTAATCATATCACTTATTCTTTCCTTTTCTGTAGGGTTCATACTGGAAAATCTGCTTTAATCTACTGAGAATCCCCTTATATGTGACTTGGCACTTTTCTCTTACTGTTTGCAAAAATCCTTCTTTGACTTTTGATAGTCTGCCTATAATGTGCCTCAGAAAGGACCGTTTTGGATTAAAACTATTTGGAACTTTGGAGCTTTCTGGATCTGGATATCCATGGTATTACTAAGACTTGAGAAGTTTACAAGTATTATTTCAATAAATAGTTTTATTGATTTATTGTTTTTTTTTTGCCTTATTTCATCTCTTCCTCCTCTTAAATTTCCATAATGTGAAAATATATTCACTTAATGACATTCCATAGTCCTATGAGTTTTCTTCATTTTTAAAAATCTTGCAACTTTTTCTGGGGTGTTGAAGGGATTGGATTATTTCAAAAGACCTGTCTTCAAATTCAGAGATTATTTATTCTGTTAGATCTAACCTGTTGTTTATAGTCTTGGTTGCCTTTTACATCTCATTTATTGAATTTTTTACCTCCAAAACTTCTGCTTGGTATTTTTATATGATATGTATCGGGTTGTTGAATTTCTCATTAGGTCATGAATTAATTTTCTGATTCTGTTGAATTGCCTATCTGTATTCTTTTGCATTTCACTGAGTTTCCTTAAGGTTATTATTTTGAATATCTGTTTAGGCAATTCCAATTCCGAAATTTTTATTTCTTTGGGGTCAGTTACTGTAGAAGTATGATTCATTTGGTAATGTTATCTTATCTTGCTTCTTTATGTTTTCTGTATTCCTGCATTGATATCTATTCATCTGGTGAACCATTCACTTCTTCCAATTTTGTAGAGTGGTTTTCAAGAGGCAAGGTTTTCACCTGCAGATGTGTCTTAGGATGTCAATTGGGTTGTGTGTGTTGGTTTTGTTCTGGGTGTGTGCAACAGTGTAGTCTCTGTGCAATTTCTTCAGTTATTGTCAATGTCAGCAATTCCTGCAAGTGCCTCAGTCGCTTATGCTACAGAGGTTTGTGTGACTGGTCCACCTGCTTGAGCTCTGCTCCTCTGGAGAGGAAAAACACCAGACTGAACCCTGTTCCAGGGAAGCACAGGGCTGATTCGCTAGCAAACTTGCTCTGGCTGTGTTCTACAGTTGTGGAGTGTATGGCTAGATTGCTCTCTGGATAAGAAGCAGGCGGTTGGCTTGAGGCTCAGCTCAGTCATTAGTCTGGTTCACACTCTGGGGAAGTGAGGGTCTCATCAGCTGGTGCCTCAGCTTGGTTGGTGCTCCCATAGGAGCAAGGCCCTGGCTGGTCTTCACTCAGAAGCAGCATGGGACTTACTGGCCATGAGCACTGCTGCAGCAAAGATGGTATGGTGGGCTGGTTTGCAGTCCAGGGAAGCACAGGACTCATCTATCTTCAGTTCAAACTTGGGAACTGCTACCCTGTGAGCAAAGTGCTATGCTAGTTTTCATCCAGGGAAGCAGGGAATTGCTTGTCTTATGTCTCTACTGAGACACTCATTTTCTGGGAGTCAGGGGCTGGGCTAGTCTGCACACGAGAAGAACAGGGCAGGTCAAATAGTGGCTTGGCTCGGGTGCTGCTCCCCTATGGGTAGGGCTCTGGGGCCACAGTTGTTCTGCTGGACCTCCATTTCAGGTATCCAGCACTGAGGTTCTACAACACCTGGATAGATAAGATAAAGTACGTCTATTTGTTTCCATGGGTCAAAGAGTTCTAATAGTTCAGCTTGGAAATGGTACACTATTACATGTGGGTGTTGTGTAATGACAATACAATTTTATGTTTGGGCAGATGCAATGGCTACTTACCCCTGGAGCAGGAAGCACTCTCACAACCCAACTTCAAGGCCACATCTTATAGTATCAGCTTGGGTCATGGGAGGCACAATAAGAGCTCATTCTTTGGAGTATTGCAACTATGTAAACTCCCTAACATTTTCCTAGACTGTGCTCATGCCTGTGAGAACTGCAGATTCCCCAACAGCAAAAACTGCAGGTGTCATGGCAGTCATTGGGGCTGCTAAGGGCCTCCTGCTACTCTTTCCTTGCAAGGAAAGTCCCTTCTGGTTCTAAGCTGATCTTGACTAGGAAGGTCAGGTGGCATCCTCAGGGTGCCTCTCTCCTTTGTCTATGTTGCCATCTCTGTCATTTTCCACAGTGTCTCCACCAGGCCCCTGCTGCTCTTTTTGACTGTAGTCAAAATATAGCTGTTTATTCAAAACAATGAATAAACTGCTGTTTATTATATTTTGACTTCAGTGACTGAGTGGAAGAGCAGCAGGGGCCTGGTGGAGACACTGTGGAACATGTCGGGGGCAAGCACCAGACATCTTTAGTCAGTCATTTTGCTGATGTCACCCTAGTTCACACTTGTGTAACAAAAATTTACAGTCTTCTCTTAACTCCTTTACCTAAACACAAACGGTATCTGCAGCCAAGAATTAACTATTTTGTCTTAAGTCTGTATTTATCTTTAATAACATTACTTTTAACACCATCTGAATTTCTTTATTTTGGTAATTTTGATACATGAATAATTTGCATGTGATTCTACAAAGCCATATAAACAAAATTTCTTAAACATATTTGTGATTTCATTATTTTTCTCATGCTCCTTACTAAAATCAGTATAGCATTGCATTTATTTTTAAATGAATGTTGCGTACTTCTTCTCTCAATATCTTATTCAGTGTATTTATTCCTCTACTTAATATTTGGATAATTCTTATTAAAAATAACAGCTGCTCATATAAATGTACTCATTTGAAATGTAACACATATTTGGAGGCAAATGTCCATTTTAGATATGATTATAAACTTTTTAATTTTCACTAAAAAATTTCATCAAGTTTAGAGGAAACTCAGATAACCCCTTTGAATGATTACTTTTCATTTGTGTGTGTGTATATGTTTCTCATCATAAGTTTCTTTTGGAACAAGAAGTGGAAAACTGAATGGAAGAATTCACTGTGGAATGTTTTTTTCCAACAGTAAATGCTAGAATCTATATGATAAAATCCATCCTTGAAATGTTTCTTACCTCTTTCAAGTGACCCTAGAGGGTTTCTTCTGTGATAAATGTGGGAACATTTTTATAGGCTGATTTCTAATAACAGAAGAATGTGCCTCACTGTCTGTATTAATACAAGTACTTAGCATAACCCTATGAACTTCTAAGTACCTTTTTGTTGACTGACAAAGGCATTTCAAATCCTTGGACAAGTGAATTCTAATACTTTTAATCCAGATTCCTAATCTAAATTATGATGGAAGTGGTTATGGTATTCAGGGACACTAATTACTCTGTTAAAATAAGTTAAAATGAACAACAAATGATAAACAGTTAAAATTTGAAAATTTAAAATTTGCTTCAAAACGATAAATATAAATAAAGGTCTCCAGATATCATATAAGCAGTAACATAGGCAGCATTTGGGAACACAGGATTGTTTTTCTTGGTGTCAGTATCTTCTGTAAACATTGCCAAATTTCCATTATAGATCAAAGAGAGAACAGAAAGCCACAAAATAGTGACAACAAGAGTTTGGAAAGTGTCCATGATTTGTCTCAAGTAACTTAAAATTCTTTAAGAGCAAAAATGCTGAAGTCAACCTTTTCTTTTTGACCTTAAAAATTATTCTGTTTTAATGTGAAAACTGATATTTTTATGAAGCATTATTAGATTTGGGGTGTATATGTGAGGTGGGGGAGATGTTCCCATCTGGCTACAGCTCACATCTTTTACTTTCTAACTCTTTAGGTTATGACGGGTCCAAATACAGACAGGCAAAGAAAAAATTATAATAATAAAATATGTAATAGAAACCAGGAACTTGGAATTCTCTCGCAGCTTGAACTTTTTACCCTCTAACACTGTTTTTTCCCCATTTCTTTCTCAAGATGTTTATCTATCTCCTTTTTTTTTGCAACTAAGTCTTTATTTATTTGGCTCTAGGAATAATTTGCATGAAAATGAGCCTGTATGGTAGGTACAAAATGTACTTGGAGACTTGCACTTGTGTGGATAAACTTATTAAATTCAACATATTTAATTTTATGCCTTCCAATTCTAAGATGCAGAAAAAAGTAAATGAACATGATTTTATTCTATGCCAACATTTTGGCCTCTGAATGTGTCTGTTATTTGAATTTAAGTATATGCAAAGGAATAAGTCGATTTGAATGTCATTCTAAACTGATTTTTTTTTCTAACGGACTTCTTTTTTTCCTGGACTATGTGGTTATACTAAAGTCACATGACCTATTAATCACTGCTAAATCCTATGAGGATTTTTAAAACTATATATATGTGTGTTTATATCCTATTGAATAAATTAGAGAGGCGGTACAAATTAAAACAGAAATTTATGCCACTAAAATTTAAATTTGAGACATTTGTCCTTCTTTACTTATTTATTTTTTTGAGTTTCCTTTTATTCTCTCCTCATTTACCAAATAGTTGCCTAATACTTTAATCTGTCTCTCGTACTCACCATCGTGGATCACCACTACTGATATAATCACTACCTTTTGTTGTTATGCTTGGCACATTGAACTTTAACCTTTCCATCATTAGACAAAAGGGCAAATGATATGTCTATGTAAACACTGAAATGTTTGTATGCATTTCTAGCACTCTAAATAACTAGTTCTCTGGAACATTTGACAAAGGTCTACATATTATTGTCTCTGTCTCAATTTATGTAGTGGACTATTGCTTGATTAAATCTTAAATCTGATGAGGCTTAGTTCTTATATCTCCCCTTTTAATGACAATGTCTCCATACTTTTTACACAAGTTGCATTGTAGGCACTCCATAAAATCGATTCTTTTCCCTTAAATTTTATATTTCATCCTTGTCTTTCCTCATGAGACTAACACAAATAGAATGAAGTTTGAGAAATAAATATAGACCAAAGTTTAAATGTTTGTAGATTAAAGTTTGGATGTTTGCAAATTGAAGTTTCTAAACATTTCTTCTTTTAAGTAATCTTTATTTCTAATGGTCATCTGAGCCTTCAAATACTAATTTATATATACATGTGACTTTTCATTATTTTTAAGGTAGTTTAAGTTCACAACTTTCTTCAATATTTTTAAATATTATTATTTTATCCTTGCTGGTGCTGTATTATTTTTAATTAATGTATTTGTTTTATTAATTTACTTATTAGTAATGAGAAGCTAGGGTTTCAGCACACAGACTAAATTTTTAAGTACAATAAGTCTCTTAAAAATGTTGTTTCTTATTAAGTTCTCAATAACTTTAATAATCAACACTTCCACACTTCTTTTCTGCATATTTCCTTGATGGCACTCTCAAATTAACAATGGAAATAAGACATGGTTAAATATTTACAATGAAGAAAACTTTTTTTAGAAAATAACATGTGTTCTCAGAAATGTGGAGTAATCTCAAGCATATGCTACAATGAATCAGTAACAATGCACCTTTCATACTGAATGCTACTTTTTTTAGCATTTCATTAGTATTAAATAATTAACCTTTAAACGGTCCTGTCTCAATTACGGTTTATATCACAATCAAAAAGTTACCTTTAAGGTATGAAACACTTATCTGTATCTTTTCATAATCATAAATGTAGCATATTTGTTAAGTATATTTTAAAGAAATTAAGCCACAATCATAAATTGAAAAAATATCTAAATAAAGATCTGAAAATTATCAAAGCTATGTTACATAAAGACTGTTTCCTTAATTTTACAAAATTTAAAGCATTAGGGAAAAGATGGTAATGTTGTTATGTTATTGTGCTTTTGTAAGCTGCAGTTGGTATCTAGTTTACTAATATCTCACTAATTACTTCAAATCTGTAATTGTGTCAAATATTTTAGAAATATTCAGATGCCAGTTATACCTTTATACCCAATCATCAATATAAACTCCAACTGAGATATTACTGCCAGCTACTTTAAATAGGTTTATATTATTTGGATGGTTAGTAATGTAATTAAGTTTTATCAGTTTTATCTGATTTCCAGGGATAAGTATACTGTGAATTAATGAAAGTAAAATATTAAACCTTCAAATCAGGAGTGTTGAAATGTTGAAGCCATAAAGCAACAATCAATTCGAGGTTAAATATGATAATAAATGGAGAAAGAATCAATAGTAAGTAAAAAGTAGGTTGAAGTTAAATAATTGAAAACATCAAATTCTAAGGTAAATATCAGAAGCTTTAATTTGCTGGCAAAGAAAACCATTACATTTTTATGCCATTTTTCTTTTGCTATATACAAAGTGTTTTTCTATATACATTGAGAATTTGATATAAAAATAATCAGATATGACATGTGTTTCCAATGAGCTTACTATCCTTCTTAGAAGATAAGAAAAATATTTAAAATACTTAATGCTTAAAAACAGATGAGTAATTGTTAAAATAAAAATAAAAAAATAAGATCAGATGAGTCAGCGTAATTCCATTGAGAAACCAACAAGTTTATTAGCCAATGCCTAATTTCATATGAAAAGCAAAGGCCTAAGAATGGCAAAAACTTATTAATGAGCCTTATTAGTAAGCATTAGTTAATAAAAATTATTAAGAGGCTTTGACTTATGTGTCACATTGCAAACCTTTTAAAAAATTTAAATTGTAAAAGGCATGGTATAGGCTCAGGGATGTAGCATCAGGGATGTTAAATTGTAGAAGGCATGGTATAGGCTCAGGGATGTAGCATCAGGGATGTTAAATTGTAGTAGGCATGGTATAGGCTCAGGGATGTAGCATCAGGGATGTTAAATTGTAGAAGGCATGGTATAGGCTCAGGGATGTAGCATCAGGGATGTTAAATTGTAAAAGGCATGGTATAGGCTCAGGGATGTAGCATCAGGGATGTTAAATTGTAGAAGGCATGGTATAGGCTCAGGGATGTAGCATCAGGGATGTTAAATTGTAGAAGGCATGGTATAGGCGCAAGGATGTAGCATCAGGGATGTTAAATTGTAGAAGGCATGGTATAGGCGCAGGGATGTAGCATCAGGGATGTTAAATTGTAAAAGGCATGGTATCGGTTTTATGTGATGAGAAAATAAGATAGTGTTCTGCCCAAAAATACACAGTGTTTGCAAATTATATTATTTTTCTGCATAGAAAAATACCAAAAGTCTATAAACAACTTTCTAAAAGCAATAATAGAGTTTAGCAAGATACACTGAAAAATAACAATTCAGAAATAATAAAATCCAATTGCATTTCTACATTTGAGCAAAAAATAGATTGAATTAAAATTATATATCGGACTTTTAAAAAGATGTGGTTAAAAGCATTTGAATCATTTACCAAAGCACCATTATGTATTAGAAATAAATTTAATATAACTAAATATTATATGCAAATTATAAAACTTTACTTAAATGTATTAAAGAAGGCCTGAATTAACAGAAATATAGGTATATCATTTTCATAAATACAAAATTCAACATCATAAAGATTTCAATCCTGGCCTATTGGTTTGTGAAGTCAGTGTAATTCCAATGTGAAACCAACAAGTTTAGTTAGCCAATACTCAATGTTATATGGAAGAATAAAGGCCTAAAAATGGCAAAGACTTATTAGTGAAACTTATTAGTAAGGATTAGTTAATGAGGATTAACTATTAAGAGGCTTTGACTTATTATATTTCATATTACAAACCTTTTAAAAAAATTGGATTGTAAAAGGTATGGTATTGGCTCAGGGAAAGTTGTTCAATACATAGAGTAGGGAGTCTAAAAGTAGAATCAACATAATATCAAAACTTGAGACATGAAAGGAGTGGCATTGTAGATGCCTGAAAAGAAATGCATTATTTAATATTAATTTATGGGCAAATTAAATTCTTATATTAAAATATATAATCAGATTAATACTTGATATCATACACAAAATTTTTAGGCATAAGTATAAAAAGACAGGTTTAAAATTTTAGAAGAAAATATATGAATTAAAGCTAAGGGATGAACTGAACTTTGAGAAAATATTGATTAATTTCATTAATTAAAATTAGGAGTTTGAATTTCTCATCAAAGACCAGTATTCAGAATAAAAGTCTTATACATAGCAATAACAAAATGACAAACAATTATTTAGAAAAGTGAGTCAATATAAGAGCAGATATTTCACAGAAAAATACTAAATATTAATTAGCACATAAAAAGCATTTGTCAATTTATTAGATATAAACAATTAATGAGATCCCATTTTCAACCATCCAGGTTAGCAAACATTACAGTCTGGCAACACTAAATGTTTAGCAATAGAGTGCAATACAAACTCATAAACTACTGATGATATTAGTAAAAAATGAAATTTAGCTAGTAAGCTTGAACACATATATATACAGGAATTATACATTCCAATAGAATAAAATCACCCCAAAATACCGGGACGAATAATATTTTTAATGACATTATTTTCGTTGGGAGAAAAAAATAAAAACTGGAGAAAAACAAGCAGCCATCAAAATAATGTTGATAATAAATTACAGTATATTCACTAAATGGACTATTTTAAAGTGATGTAAATAATAAATTAGTCTATAGATAAAAGCATGTATAGAATTTTTTTAAATAGGGTTGAATAGAAAAACGTTATAAAAATTAGCTACAATTTGATTCAATTTTTATAACGCTCAGATGCAAGCAGAATTAAATAATATGGTAGACTTAGTGTCCAATGGAGGAATTGAGAAGGGAATGCAAACAGATACTACAGAATTCAATTTTTTTAAATCTTCTTTTTAATGTTGACATTAGTTTCACAATTTTTATTTTTAATTTTGGGGATCAAAATCCACACATATATGACATAAAATGTTTTCTATAAACCAAATTACACTAATATGAACTTCAGACTTAGCATTGGCCGTGTACCCACCCCACAGAAATATATGTATAGATGAGTATTAGTATTAGGGAAACTGGATGCAAATGCTGGTCTGTCACTTTCTAGCTGTGTGGACTAGAAGAGCACACATAATATTCTGAAAGATAAAAGTAATATTACCCCTCTCTAGCATTTTCAAAGGAACAAGTACAAAATGTCTATATAATGCACTTAGCACAAAGCTTAAAACACAAGAAATACTTAACTTCATTTATCAATTATAATTACTATTTACCACCATGAATACATAATACAAAACGGTTTCAAATTAGTTTGTAACTTTCGTGAGTGAAGGTGTTTGAAGATCATTTTTAAATTTTAGTTTTAAAGGCACAGTAGGTTTGAATTGGCAAGAAGAGAAAATTTTACCATGAAAGGTAGGTATATTAGAAGACGAGAAACAAGAAAGAAAAGAAAAAAGGAGAGAAGGAAGAGAGAAGAGTAATGCATAGACAAATGGATACAAAATTTTAATTGGACTGAGACGAATATAAAATAACATGGAAAGGTATTTGGGATAAGGTTGGAAAATTGAGTACATTCACTGGAGTAGACAGAGAGATTGGAGGTTGGGGCATAGTTATCATTTTTAATTAAAACACCTCTGAAACTACATCATAGCTCTCATCTGTGAGTGCACTACACATGTGCTGTAAGATAATCATTATCTTTTGCCGGCCGCGGTGGCTAACGCCTGTAATCCCAGCATTTTGGGGGCCGAGGCGGGTGGATCATGAGGTCAAGAGATCGAGACCATCCTGGTAAACATGGTGAAACCCCGTCTCTACTAAAAATACAAAAAATTAGCTGGGCATGGTGGTGCGTGCCTGTAATCCCAGCTACTCGGGAGGCTGAGGCAGGAGAATTGCCTGAACCCAGGAGGCGGAGGTTGTCGTGAGCCGAGATCGTGCCATTGCACTCCAGCCTGGGTAACAAGAGCGAAACTCCCGTCTCCAAAAAAAAAAAAAAAAAGATATTCATTATCTTTTGATCGGTTATCCCTCCCTCCCTTCCTTCCTCCCTTCTTTCCATGCTTCCCTCCTTCCCTCCTTCCTTCCTCCCTCCCTCTCCTCCCTCTCTCCCTCCTTCCCTCCTTCCTCCCTCCCTCCCTTCCTCCCCTCCCTCTTCTCTTTCCCTCCTTCCTCCCTCCCTCCCTCCCTTTCTTCCCTCCCCTCTCCCTCTTTCCCTCCTTCCTTCCTTTCTCCCTGTTTCCTTCCCTTCTTTTCTTATTCTTTTCTACCTTTTTCTTCCTCTAGCCTTCTCTTTCTTACATCTGTCTTTATCAATTTTTTGCACTTGTTATTAAAAATTAGCCAAATGATAATTCAGAAATAATGACTGAAAGATGCAATTAAACATTTCAGTGAAGATAACTTGGATATTTCAAATTTTACACATTTGTTACTAAAATATCTTTATCATATGTACCTATAAATTATATTTTTATTTTGTACCTTTTCTAGAAATTAAATTGGAGAGTAGTATTTCAATTTTATATTTTGTTTACCCAAAGCTTAATGCTTTCTTAAATGATCTATATATTGCTTTCCTTTAATACTCTTTAAAAAAAGCAGTAAAGAAACAAGAACTTGAGAGCATATAACTTACGGAGGAGGTGATTTCAGGAGGTAAGCACGACGGAGTGTAGAAAGTAAGATGGGGAAAGAGACAAGCCTGTGCACAATGGTGGAGTTTACTTGTCCCTATGGACAGCAAAGATGTGTTTCCTGCAGGGTCTCCTGAGCATTTCACCAGAGTCCTTTTAGCCTGCCTATCCAAAGGAGGGTGTCTAGGGCATCATCTTCTGCTCCCCACTGGTTGCAGGTGGCCCCTGAAAAACGTCAATGGTACTTTCCTGTGCTTTTCCAGCGTTCTTGGTCTTGAATCTAGTTGGCTTTTGTTGTTTTGAAAAAGACCCTGAGGCAGAAAGCCATAAGGTGGTTATGTTTGAGGCACTGACTTGCCTGAGTGAAGTATGTCTGAGCTCCAAGTGGAATCTCCCCTGCAGCCCAGAAGCTGTGGCTAAAACCAAAATTGTGCCCTAGGAATGTAATGTGAGGCACCAAAGACATCTGCCAAACACTTGAATTGAAAAATCAATCTTATGAAGCCACATAAGTCAGTAATTGCCCTTATTATATAATAGATTTTTTAAAAGTATTATTACATATCTGTATTATTTTAGTGCCAAAATGGGCAATAATTTGATGGAAGCTATAAAGTCATCTCATGTATAGAATAGTCTCAAAAAGTTCATTATGAATTAGAGAGTATAATGAAGATTATGCTATTATTATACTATATTATATATTATATTATTCATGTTTTACTAGCATTCTCCACCTCAGCCTAAACCTTTTACTCTTTTTGGAAATATTTTTGAAATGAGCAATATTGCTAAGTTAACTACCCTAACATCTTGCTAAACAAAATATTTATATGGGGGAAAAAAGAGGTTTTCACCCTTTTAAGTGTCTGCAAGTACAAAATAAGAAATAACTCTCACGAGACTTGTTCCAGCAGTATGAGACCATACTGAAGCAGCGAGTCACAAGTTCACTTAAGTAATTACAAAATCCGAAATGTTCACACGCCACGGAGTGGCTTATTTTACTATCTTGCATAATGTAATACCCAGGCTAGTGTTGGAGACCAGTGAAGCAAAGAAATAGAAAAGATACCATTTTGAATAATGCATTGCACATATGTCCAATGACAGAAGGCCATACTGATTCAAAAATGAAATAAAGATTACGCTAGTAGTTAGAAGCCATGAAGATAAACTTTTTAGAAGAAGATTATGTTTTTTCTTCATGGAAATACCACACTACTTAGGACAAATATTCAAGTGGAAATACATATTTTTTAGACAATAGGACTGTAAAAAAGATTATATAACTACTTGTTATATGCATATATAAATGAATGTGCAAAGTCTAGTTACCAAGACCCCTATTAATCACATACATCTCAAGATTGCCAAGAGAAGACCTTGCCCCTGTCATTAATTTGTTGTGTGATCTACCTTTTTTAACTTAGCCCCCTAATTTTTTAAATGGAGAAAGCAGTACATCCTAATTATGGATTGTTGTAAGGATTATGTAAATTGGTATTAGTAATATTAGCAAGTGTTACTTACATTAGTAAATTAATATTAAGTTGATCCAAGGCATTTATTGTTTATAATGCTTTCAATACCCTAATTGTTGTTAACACCCATTTACTCAAAAAAGTGCCTTGACTGGGAAGATTAAATATATGGGTTGCACTAATATTTACTCTGAAAATTCTAAGATAAAAGTAATCTTATTTGATTCACTGAGAAAACCTTTTGCATCATAGTCTTGCTCATAAATTTCATTCTATATTAAATGAAATTAAAGAATGGTGCTGCTAACGAACTTCAGATACTGTTTCAGCTATATGCTAATAATTAGTATGAGAAGATTACTTTCCTTTGTTTTATACAAAGCACTTTTACTGCACACACCAAAAAATGTTGTTAAAAGTTTATAAGCTAAAAAAATTAAAAAGTGAGAAATTATTACTGTGAGTAATTACTATTTTGCAGACTGTTGAAGAATAGTTATTGATTTTCAAAAACAGCTAAGTTTGGTGAAATTTTTAACACCTTGAATAAACATACTTTAATGCAAAAACTTCATAAAATATATAATTATGTGTTGCTATCGTTTAAGTATTTCAAGCAAAAATTTAATTCTGGAAATGTATAATTTAAAATGTTCACAGATATTGTTAATCTTTTTATTTGAATCACACAGAGTAATTGAATAATTGTTAAAACTAAGGATTTTATCAATATTATGAAATACAAAATGTAAAATGTTCAAATTCAAAATCTATTTGCATTACTCTAACAAACCTTGACATTTTATTTGTTAACAATGTAAAAGAAAAACCTGATAGATTTAAAGAGTGATTTCCCATTTGGAATCCAGTTTAGAGACTGACTATTCTAAAATATCATCAATACTTACAGATATTTATTTCAATTGTCACAAAGATAATGTTTTCTTTTGCCATCTGCTACTACCTTTATATGTGAATAAAATTTCCTACTATAGTATTCAAACAACTAGAGACACCAATTTTTGAAAATTTCGATTACATCTTCAGCTTAAAATCTAAAAATAAATCGTTTCAGAGACCAATTTAAGTTTCTTCTTTCACATTTCTAACAGTTTTTATTTTTTTACTTGTATAAATTTATAGGACACAGGTGCAATTTTCTGACGCGCATGGATTACGTAGCAGTCAGGTCAGGGCTTTTAGGGTATCTATCACCTAAATAATGTACATGGTACCCGTTCAGTAATTTCCCATTATCTATTCCCCTCCCACCCCTCTTCCTTTTGAGTCTCCATTGTCTATTAGTCCTCTTTCCATGTCCACATGGACACATTTTTTAGCTCCTACTTATGAATAAGACTCTGCAATATTTATCTTTCTGTCTGACCTGTTTCACTGAAGGTAATGACCTCCAATTCCATCCATGATTTTGGAAAATACATTATTTCATTCTCTGTGTGTGTGTGTGTGTGTGTGTGTGTGCGCGTGTGTATCACATCTTCTTTATCCAATTAACCATTGGTGGACACTTAGGTTGACTCCACATCTTTGCTTTTGTAAATAGTGCCATGATAAGCATCTAAGTGCAGGTATCTTTTTGATATATTGATTTCTTTTATTTTGGGTAGCTACCTAGTAGTGGGATTGCCAACTCAGGTTTCTTATTTAAACTTTTGAAAATATTTTATTGAAATAAAAATTTGAAAGGTAATATACATATTTATTCATTTCATTTTTCTTTTAATTATGTAAAATAAAAAGAATACATTTCTTCACTAAGCCCCATACAGATGCATCCAGATGGCCTCCCTTTACCCCATCATGTTGTACAAGGTTCATTTTCTACATGTACCATGCCATGAAAACTTTGGAAAGTGATTCATTTGTTAATAAGCAGTAATCAGAAAAACAGTTGCTAGAGGACAGTAAGACAAAAATATTTATCTGAGAAATTTACAGCTTCGATTGAAGGACTGGGACATAGATTGTGCAGGAAACTATCACAGCAGTGATCACATATGGACAGATTCTTAAACTAAGGGGGTGCAAGTGGACATGAATGAGGGCATGGATAAAACCCGTCAAATCTGGAAATAGACTGACACTATGTGAGGCCACAAGTAGAAATCATCCATGTTTTCCAAGTTACATTGTAGATATTTAGTTATAATAATAGCTATAATCATGAACATAAACAATTCTGTTCTGGCCCTCTCCCTAAATGGCTTCTATTTTTATGTTTACATTTCAGGTTTCGCATTATTTCATACAAATTTATGCACTTACATTGTGCTGGTGTTTTTTGGGACAGGAAAGTCGGGGTAATGATGGAATAGACTGTTACATGCACATTTGTGGTACATTCAGTGTACTGCAATACATCGTCATCACTTAGCCTTTTATCTACTCAACTATAAGGTGCAATAGTCTCAATGTGAGTACTCGAAGGATTGCCTTTAAGGTAATTTACCATTTTGCATTTCATTTGTAGTATGTAGTATCTACTAAGTGTGATTGGAAGTACTTCTCTTTCCATAGAAACAAATCACAACGTGATGATATTTCATAAAATAAAGTTGCAGGAATTACCAAGCTTACCTTGAGATCTTGTAAAATTTATCTCAAAGCTTTGTTAAGTGTATACCTTGTGCCCTCAAATAGTAAGCTTACAAAGGGCAGAGAACACATGTTTGTGAAGATTCCTGAATCTATAGCATATAAATGTGAATATTCTGAGGAGGATGCTGAAGGCCAGTATTTGACCTTGAGCTCCACCATTATTTTTATAACTACAGGATGGTTACCTTTACTCTCTGTATCTTTTTTCTACAAAGTGTAAGACAAAGATGTAGATTTAGATGCCACCTGTCTCAGAGAATTACTAAATTGACCAGCTTTGGTAGTATATGTCAAAGCCCTGTGTAAATGACCAAGAACTTATAAAGGAAATATACATATTAAAATGTATGAAATAATATATGCATTGTTCATATTTTTAATCAGATGAATTCAATATAAGATCTATAAAGTTAAGTAGTTTACTTTCACCTTTTGGTCTCTTCAATCCATACTTATAAGAGAAAGAGTTAAATTCCTATATTTTTAACTTCATAAAAACAGATTTGTTTGGACAATCTACAGGAACTTGTCAAATAAAAGGGAGTAGGTGTTCATATAATAACATATAACACAAGGTTACCAAAACATAGTCACTTAATAGATCTTTCTCCTGCCTCAGTTTTAGCCAGATCTCAGGTCCAGGACTTCAACCTGTAATGAAGTCTGATAAGGAATATAGTTTATTGGTGACATGGATAGTAAAACTTTCAGCTTGTGAGGCATTTGTAAATGAGTAAAATAACATATTTCAGAGAACATGCCCAAGTCAAAGAGCAAAAACACCCTCTTTAACACAACCTTGGGCAACTGTAAAATACAATCTGCAATAACAGTTAAACATAACAGTTCTTTGGGGACTTATATAACAATATATAAAAGTAAATGGGTCACCAGCTTTCCAAATGTGGTTTGCCTTTGGAAAACCAAAGCAGTACACTAGGAGATGTGCTAGAGAAAAGCACAGACAGTCTATACATAGGCATTGTCATATTTTAAAAATATATATTTTGATTTTTCCAGATGAAGGCATTGCCTGGTATCTTCATCCATGGTCTCACTCTCTTGTTTATTAAATAAGGTTTAACACAGGACTAAGAAGCCAGGGGCTTTAGTAAGAAGTTCCATTCTTCTTCAGTGAGTTTTAGAATTTACTGCACTATGAGAACTGCAGGTTTCTGATTATTTCAAAAAATATATCTCCCCTTTTTAACTGAGAAATAATTTACTATGCCGCTTTCATGCTTTTAATGGCTGAAGGTTTATATTCCATTAGAAACCAGCAACAAAAATAATAAAAGTACATAATCATACTCAGATGCTAATTGTGGATTATTAGTTAAGGGGGCATAAAATATATGGAATTAATTTCTATAATGTTACCTTTAACAGAAGTGTTATAATTTTCTTATTCCAAGGATAACGTAGACAAGGATTCACACCAAGGCTCTTATCTCATATCTGAATGGAAAACCTCAAATCTACGTAGAGATGGCTTAGAGCTAAAGGGAAGAGAGGGTGAAAGTTTATTTGGTGTTCACCCAGATAATAGTGTCAACATACCAGCTGGTCATTTCATTAAACCAATAATTATATCTGCACCACTGAATGTAGCTCTTGGCAGTACACAGTCATTCTATTTTTTCATATATGTGTATATTCCTGGGGCTTCCAGCCTGTGGGAACAAATGGTTCACATTAAACCAATACTGAAATTAACATGTCTATTTAGCCTCCTGCAATAGCACCAGCTGATCTGAGAACCCCAAGAGTGAGCCCTAGCTCTACCCTGAGAGATGTCTCCGGGTTTCTCACAGCGATTAGTTATGAATTGCCCCAAGTTCTCTCACTTTTTTGACAAGACCCTCCTGACTCTGCTGTCATTATAGAGCATTTTTGATGAGTCACCAGCAGGGCTTGTCACTGAGTCTTTTCTCTGCTGGCACAAAACTCCAATGCATCTTCCTAGAGGACAGTACATCAGACATGTCTTCTTTCATTTAGCTGAAAATTGAAAGCTCTTTTTTCATAGTAACTCAGTCCAAGAGCCACATAGACAGGGCCACCACCAAGCCATTCTATAAAGCCTGTGTCACAATTTAAACTCAGTTGAGAGCTTTTGCTAATCCAGTGTCCTCCTTATTTCCTTCCTCTTTTACCTTCACTCTGTTTGTTTAAAATAAAAGCTCAACTATTTTTTATTACACTTTATGTTCTGGGGTATATATGCAGAATGTGCAGGTTTGTTACATATTTATACACATGCCATGGTGGTTTGCTGCATGCATCACCCTGTTATCTACATTAGGCATTTCTCCTAATGCTTTTTTAAGAATAGGGACACAGCATTGATTTATTTGTGCTATCCACCCCTACAAATTGAATGTTGGGAGTCCTATGAAAAGCATTTCTTTAACAGGTGCTATGCCTTCATTAATTTGTATCACTTAATATACATTTTGACTTTCCTATATAAGAGTCATACATCCTAGGAATCTAGGTGTCAGAAAAGCTTCCTACATGTTATTGGGTAAGGAAGCTTAAACAATGGAAACAACCCATATTGTCAAAGTTTCTATGTTGTGGCAAGAGAAAGTTCTGAGACAAGAAACGAGAAATCACATAGCACTTCAGACTACAGGGAAACAGATTTTTTAGAAAAGTTTCTATAGTAAATTTGTTATCAAAAGACCTTTACTGGCCTTGGACCATTTCCATTAATGAGTGTAAAACATGCTCGATTAACAGTGACAAACAGATAAGGTGTTTTTCCCCAGAGAATTGTAACTCACCATTGGATGGAGAACATGCATCCTAGTGACAATTTTCCTCATGAGGACAAAGTCTGATAAAAGGTATGTAAATATCATTTGTACAAAACTTTATAATATGTTACTGCATGCCAAAAGACATATCAAATTCCACGAAAAAAGAGAGAACAAATAATAATTTGATCTAATAGAATTGTATGCAGTTTAGTTTAGCTTTACTTTGTAAAAAAAATGGTAAGAATTTGACAGGAAAAACTGGATGAAGGTTTCTAGAAGAAGACATTTTGCCTAGTACTTTAAAAGAAGAAAAACTTCCTGAGAGCTATAGCAGTTCTAGTCCTGAGGAAACTCCTCTGGGGTTGTTAGAAAATAATCTTGTGCATACTGCAGCTCAAAGGCCCACCAACCACTGGACTGGTCAAGGAACAGGGGAGCCAAACAATAAAAAAAGTTAGAAAAATAAGTTATTTTCATCATTTAACAAAAGAGTCTCATAAACCTTCAAGAATGATATACTAAAAAATACCTGTTCTTACAATTCAAGTTTAACTGATTATGCAAAATGATAACAGTGCCATTTGAAAAAAATTGATAAAATAGGATTATTTTGGTTGATGAACAAATAAATGCATTTCCTCATGATAATAAAATGAAAAGAAGAAGAAAAACTTGAAGAAAAAAGGGTACAAACTGGATTAAAGTGTACAAAGTATACATTATAACATAGGATAATCTGGATTAAATGTTGGTCTTATATACTTTGTGATTTTCATTTATTGCACATTTTAAAGTAACTGTTTACATACCTGTATATATACTTTTAATCATCATGGCAGGATATAGGTTGCATTAATCTTTGGATTTCCCATTGCTAGCTGCTGTTGTTCTAAATAATTACAAATTCACCCAAGTAGGATCACACCAATTCCAAGTTACCTCCTTTTGAGCAGAGATGTCTGCCTTTTTTACCCACTGTAACCTTAGTCCTGTTCCTTGCTTTAAGAGCACAGTAGACAGTGTATGAATATTTATGAAATGAGTAAATGAATGAATGAATGAATCTTGGCCTTCATGGGAGGGGGAGTCATAAATGTCTGTAATAAAGTAGTAAGAAATAAAACATGAAGGCTCATAATGCTAATTGACTGACTTGAGATGCATACATTATGGTGCTATATTGAATCAACACGGACTCTGCTCTTATTGAGAAATGGAATAGAAAATCAAAGGAAACTAGTCCTATTTGTGCCCACCATGCTCCTGATTTCTCTTATCTCATGAACAAATGAATGAATAAATGAATTACCGAATCCCTGCTTGGAACGTTTTTCTCTCTCTATAGACCTGTTATATGAGTGCTACATTGTGGCTAGTGTGTCTTCAGTAATCTGAGCAACTTATTGAACCATTTTCTTATCTGCCCAGAGAAAGCATGTTGAAAGCACGAAGTTTTGGAGGTTTAGAGGCAGATTCCTGCAAATGAAGGAAAAGATTGTAGGCATCAATTTCCTTTTCTCTAAAATCAAACAAAACCTCATTAGAAGATTGCTTGAGTTAACAAATAAAAACCTGTAGATCTACCTCACTCAATTGAACATTCTCTTCGTTTTTTTTGTTTTTATGTTGAATATATCATTTAGCATATGGTACATCAGTTAGCTGGTGTACTGGTTAGAAATATAGAGAATATGAGCCTAAATATCAACTGTCAGTTACACTATCATTTTATTTCCTTCCATTTTCCCTTCCCTGTCCAATCCATTGTTGCTTTCTTTTGTCTATGCTTCAAAGTGTGGCATATACTCTTAGCAATGAAGATAATTTAATTTATTGATCCATTGACTTCAGGCACTTGGACAAGCAGCTCCATTAGTATCGGCAACTGGGTACTCCTCTGGGCCCAGGATTCTAAAGAAGAGACACTTTAGGTCTGACATGTAAATTGCTCTGAGGGAGGCAAGAGCCTGCTGCATCCATTACTCCCATTATTAGCCTATTTGTCAGCGACTCAGAAAGCAGAGCAGCTCCATTGCAAGTCAAAGGAGACACAAGATCATCCCTAAGGCAAGAGGAGAAAGAAGATGAAATTGAAAGAAATTGGTTTGTGATATCCTGCCAAATGACAAACTTATGCAGCAAAAGAAGAACCCTACAGGCCTCCAAAAGGTGGGAGGGAAACAGAAGAGAAAAAGGAAACAATTAAAAAGTGTATTCATACCCATAAATAATGTATATATGGAAGTCTCTTTCATTTCATTGTGTTTATGTGTGTGCATGTGTGTGTTTTGATCGCTGCAGTATTGCTGTATAACTGATCTTAGGAAAAGAAAATTCAGCTGAAGCTTTTTGGTTCAATGACTCAAGAAATGGGTGACCTGCATTTAGTTTTGATCTTTGACAACAGCCACCAACAGAATATCAGAGAGAATGAATTAAGAAATCCTGCTGAGGCTGAAAAGCACGCACAAGCACACACACACACACACACACACTCACGCATGCACCCCATCATACGCACCTGGAATAACCCAGTTGCTATTAAATCAAACCTCAAATCCTCCCCTCATTATAAAGAAGCTCATGTCTGCAAACTAGTCTGCTTGCCCACTCCTTGTTTTATCTGGCACTGGTCCCCGAACAAAAATCAATCTCCAATTCCCTTTAATGTGTAGTACTAAATCCAGAAAGCAAAACAAAACATGAGAGTCTCACATTTATTATGGAACCTCTTTTATCTGGCTGGAGGGCAGCCTTCTAATCAAGGGAATGAATAAACAGTCATTTACTTACTTTCAGGGAACAGAGGAGACAGCTCAATCTTCTTGAAGGCCAGTAGAACCAAAGGGGCCCTTCAATTTGTAAATCAAAACATTAGCAGCTTGTTAATTTAGCCTGGCAATTATTAAGATGTAAAGAAGTTTGTATTACTGTGTTTATTGATGGAGGTTGTAGGTAGAAGCAAAACTACTTACTTTCTTTGTGGAAGAAAAATATCTGGTAACTGAGACTAAAAGGCTTTTTCAATTGTAGACACTTCGTAAAGTTTTAAAAAATATGTACTTTCATGTTTCTCAAAAAAAATAAAGGAAAATAAAAAGCCAGCAACCTAAACCATAAGAGCATTTAGAATACTGCCACATCATATGTTTAGAGGTATGATGTTATGGTAAGATTGATCAAAATCATGGTATTGATTGAGGTTTTCACATTTTAGCTGTGTAGTATAATACATTGTACTTGACAGAAGACCGAACGGGTAGACAGACACACACACACGCACACACACATGCACACTCACACATCCTGGGTAAATCTAGAGAAAGCAATTTCTCATGCGTACATTTACATTGATTACATTCTTTTCTTCATCCACAGCAGTAGCTTCATTTGTATGTGCTGCTCCACCTACAATTCAAATTCACCAAAGCAGGAAGGACTCTCTATCCTGTACTGGAGAAGAAATGTACACCTTTGTTTTTATTGTGGTAGAAAGTGAGGAAACCAAAGGTTTTGACGTGCCTAACCTGATACTCAGGTTTTTCTCTTTGAAATGCCTTTCTGGAGTGGCTTTTTGAAATTTTTATGCTGTTATTTTATGAAGCTCAATCAATAAAAATTCCACGTGAAATCTTACCATCTCTTTTTCACTTTTCACAAATTTGTTTTACTCGATGGAACTGAAAGAGGGTCTGCTGAAGATGAAGATGTCTGCTTTATGCATTATGTAGCAATTAAAAAATTCTAAAATTGTATGGTTTGGAAAGATGCCAGAAGAAAGTATAAGCAAATATTTTTATAAATTTATGATAAAGAAAGACTTTATAAACATAGTTTTAATTAAAGATAAAAGCTAAAATGGGAGAGAAAAAAGGTAGTAGGTTTGATGAACTGGGGAAGGAAGCGTTCCACAAACAAAGGTCAAAGATAAATAAGCTTAGAAAATGATTGCAACATGCAAATATTTGTAATATCACATTGCTCTTCTTTTAATGCAACAGAGGCTCTTTAAAATTATTTTTAAAAATGGTGGACACTTCTGCTATTATGTGGTCTGTAGGATTATTGTTCATTATTCTGATATAGCACTGGGATCCTGCTAAAATCATGGGCCAGAATTATACCCCAGGAAGTAAACAAGGAAATGCAGCAAAGATGAACACTATCAGAAATACAGCTGATCCGTGTGTTCTGGGCATAATTACTAAAGCACTTAAGTAAGAGACAAAATTTTAAAAATGAAAATAAAGTTAGCAAATTATTATTTTACATTTTATAGAATCATATGAATATATGTACAACACAGTTGAACTTTATTTTCTGTTAACATTTGCAATCAATCGGTCACCTTAGTTAACATTGTAAGCTTTTTTTTCCCCTCTGTAAACCCATTGTAAAGAGGGTCAATGTGGCATTTTAATTGAACTGTGTGTTGTTTTAGTCTTCTAGTGGAAATGTTCCTTCTTAAACTGCTAGACCTCTAATACAGCAGAGGTTGTAATTGCGGAGATAAGTAACAAATACTGTGTTGGTTATTAGGCATCTTAGTGTAGTCCCTTCTCACTTCCACCCTATAGGGCCTATATTCTGGGTATAGAAGAGACTACTTCAATGCATATATTAATTCCTGACAAAATATGCCAATCTCAAGTACAGTATTATCTTGGAATTATGTTGTAACTAAATCCTTAGAACAACTCCAATCTATAAGGTTGCTGCTTCCAACATGTGTACATGATAATACCAGTGAATCTCATTGGCCTTGATCCATCAGCTAAAATGGGTTCCTAAATTGAGTTCTTTGCTCTGTAGCAATACTGTGTTGATACCAAGACAGCAGTGTAACACCTTTCACAACTCTTCAAATAATGGTGCTATTAGAAGCAAGGAAAAGAGGAAAACAAGCCCTGATGAGAAACATTACTCCCTCTTCCAGTATTTCATTGAAATCAATTTGCCTCTAGGTGACCAACTGGTGACAAATTGGACATTGCAGAACTTTGGGGTCTCAGAAGCAGTTATGGTTGATGACATTTTTAGCATCAAGCACTGGAGGAATTGCTAAGTCAACCATAGTGAAGTAGAAATCCATAATCCCAGCACTTTGGAAAGTGGAGGCAGAGAGATCACTAGGGCAGGATTTGAGACCAGCCTGGCCAACATGGAGAAAACCATGTTTTAGTGTCTACAAAAAAAAACCCACAAAATTATCTGGGCATGATAGCACGCACCTGTAGTCTCAGCTACTCAGGAATCCCAGACAGGAGAATTGCTTGAACCTGGGAAGTGGAGGTTGCAGAATGAGCTGAGATTGCGCTACTGCACTCCAGCCTGGGTGACAGAGCAAGACTCCATCTATAAAAAAAAAAAAAAAGAAAAAAAGAAGTTCATATTTTTGAATCCATGCATAACTTCCATTGTTGTCACCAGAGACATTCATTCATAAAGCTTTTGAGCAAGCAGTCAAATGGCTAGAGGAAATTAATTTACCTTCACAGAGGTTCACCTTGTGCATGGATTTTTGGATAGTACTGTCCACAGTGATTGAGTGTATGTGTGTTTGTGTGCATGTGTGTTTTTCACATTTAAATAAAACACAATTATGAAACTCATATTCTAAGACCAATTCTCTCCCAATCTTCAACAATTTTTTTCCTTGTCCTAAATATCCAGAGAAATAATCAGCCATTGTTCATGGACTTATGTCAATCCTTACTCAGTGTATATCTCCATTCTGCATGATGTTCTGCTAACTGGATAATTTTTTCTTCTCATTGTCCTTTAAGAACAACCTTAAGGGCAGGCCACGGTGGCTCAGGCCTGTAATTACAGCACTTTGGGAGGACAAGGTGGGTGGATCACCTGAAGTAGGAAGCTCGAGACCAGCCTGACCAACATGAAGAAAACCCATCTCTACTAAAAACATAAAAAAATTAGGCAGGCTTGATGGTGCACGCCTGTAACCCCAGCTACTCGGGAGACTGAGGCAGGAGAATCATTTGCACCCAGGAGGCAGAGGTTGTGGCAAGCCAAGATTGTGCCATTGCACTCCAGCCTGGGCAACAAGAGCAAAATTCCATCTCAAAAAAAAAAAAGAACAATCTTAGGGAGAGTTGGAAAACACTTCAAATGCCACATGCCACACAAAACTGTTGATAATCTATACACCGGACCCAACTTACTCTTGTCCTTAGTCGACTTGTCAGAAGAGTTACCTTGTCGATGTAAGTGGGCGTTGAGGAGGCTGTAGCAGTACTGCAGAGTTAAATGCACCAGAAGTGGAAGTCAGCTGCTCATGTGATATCCTTGTTTGAAGCCTTATCAGTTTTCCATAGAAATGCCGTGGAATAGGGCATGGGTTTCCACCACCTGAGACCTTCAGTGCTGTCTTCTCTTAGCTCGGACAAATCTGTTTTAGTCCCATTCCCCCTGTGTTTATCTCTATTTTTACCACTAAGAAACTTTGTATGATCTTTTTAATAGGCTTGTACATTAAAATAACACAGGTTGCAAAGTTAACACTGTTTCACCCAACCACACACCTGCCCTTTAGACAAGAAAGAAAAGTCAAATCTCTGCTTATATGGAATGAGAAGGAGAGCAAGGGAGAAAATACAGAAAGAAAGAAAAAAAAAAAAACTACCCCATGGCTTATCCCAAAATTTATGTGTATTTTTAATGCTCATACGTATATCCATATCACATTTCAAAAAAGTTAGAACCACTGAGAGTCACATTTAACCATTTTTATGGTTTATTATTTATTTTGTAATGTTGGTGGGTTTTGGGGTGCAGGGGAGCGCTCAGATTGCTCCCCAGTGGGCTCCAGGTTCTTGGTCTCTCGAGCCCTCTCAAGAATGGGAATGGGAACCATGACGGGTGCACTCGTAAATATCGGACCCCAAAAAGTTTTTGTAGAAAAGTGATTTATTTAGGTAAAGAAAGAAAAAAAAAAAAAGGAGAAGAAGAGAGAAACCTTCCACGAATAGCATGGAAGGGGATCCCAGAGGGGAAATCCACCCAGATGAGGGAGACAGGGACTTTTAACCTGGGAGGAACTCCCACCTTCTCCAAGCCCCCTGGCCAATGAAAAGAGATCCTTTAAACTTCTGCTGGAGTGATTGACTTTTGACCTTTTCCAGTGCCCCAGAAAATTAAACAGAAACTGTTAAATCTTCCGGATGGAGAGGCATGGGAGTGGGGCATGGCCCTGGGAAGTTCTTGCCCTTAAATCTACGCCCCCTTGTGGACCCAGAAAGAGAACACATTCCCTCAGTGTGTTCTGTAAGGTTATTGTCATTAATATACAGCCATGCATTGCTTCCCATCCAGGGTCATGATACAGGTGTGCAGTATTTTGTCTTTCATTATGAGTTAGCTGTTGCAAAACAGTGGCCTATGGAACATTCACACCTGTTGAGTCATGTCTTGCTATTTTCAGTCCACTTTGACTCTCTTTTCCCAGATAACTGCTCCTCTTTTTCCTCTCCTCAGTAGCACCAAGATGTCCCAGCCCCTTTTGTTTAACGAAGAAAAAAGTAGAGTAGATTCACACTAAAATTTTTAATCTCTATTTCTTTTCCATGCTTGCCTAGAAAGTATAAGGCATAGCTTAAAGTCAGAAATGTTTACTGAGTGGTAGATTTCAGGCAGTGACACTTGAGAATGTCATTCTATAGTGACGATTTTGCAACCCTCCACAATGGGACACAATTGTGAATTTCTGAAGGCACTATCTGTTAGAGGGATGTGTTGAAAAATCAAGTTCCTGGCAAAGGTGAAAGTCGTGCCTATTAAGCCACAATTCCCAGCAAACCTTTCTCCAGGCTGATAAGTAGGTTCGGCTCTTTGAAAGCCTTCTCGTAGTCTCTTAAGCAGCATGAGCATCCTCTGAGGAATAATGTTCACTGATGATCACATTGTTGATATAATTAAGGTCCCTATACATAAAGACTTTAAATACCTATTGTTGTATTTTGTCATTTCCTGAAATTTTTCTTTTTTGATATTTTTCTAAGCATAAAGTTCATGAAAAGGTGAATGTTAATTGCAACATTTGAGAAAAATCCCTTAGCTCATTATGTGTGATGGATAAGTGAAAAATAAGTTTAAGCTATAGCCACAAATGTTTCTTGTGACGTTTTAGTTAACTATGATAACTTCCAGGAAAATAAAAGAGAGGGTAACTTTGAACTTAGTGTGTTTTGTAGGAAATTGTGCTCTTACACATTCAAACATTTTGCATTTTCCTAATTTGCATACCTATTATATCATAGCTTCAATTTAGCAATTTTTTTTAACATTTTATTATTAACATAGCTGACAATCTGGATAAGTTCACACCACATAGAAGTCAGTAGGGACTTTTAATTCATAAAGTACCTAAGGACTCAATTTGTGATTAATTTTTTTAAAAAAAAGTTTTTTTCAAATGTATTAAAAGGAACATGCAGAACCTTCATTTTCATATTATCTTCCTTTATTTTAAATTCCATATACAATATAGTCTAGTGCAACATCAATTTAATTTGTATAACTTGTATACCAAAGAAATTATGAGTCAAAAAAGATAATTTTCTTCAAAGACAGAAAAACATATACTTAACTACAATTGCATTTTAAATAATGTAGTTCCATTCATCTGACTCAATAGCTTATTTGCCTTTTAAAAGATTAAGATGTTTAATTATGTTCATATTAACCTTATATAGTAAACATGCATGTGATTAATAATTTTCAAAATAAAACACTGAATTGGAGGCCTTTCAACCTAATACAAACATTTTAAATACATGATTTCTTATATTTTCTAACGAACCTTTAGCCAATATATAGAATTCAGTGAATGCCTATGTAATTCAGAATCAGTAATAAGTTTTGTTTTAAATAACTTAGGAAGTAATTCACATGTTATACTCAGCTTTCTGTAATTGATTAGATTCTACTCTAGTTTGGGATAAGTAATAGTAAAGATGAGCTAAATACTAGTTTGTCCTGAGGCAGAAACTGATTGAATAGTCATTCTGTTTTAACTTTTCAACAACTGTTTAGGCATTGTGTAGCTAGCTTAACAAGAGCTCCACTGTTCCAGCTTCTGCAGCAGCTTTGGCTACTCCAAGGGAAAAACAAATATAGTAACACAATCAAGGATAATGCATCACGCATTTCGGTCTATTGTTTCAGCTTTTGTTGGCCCTCTCCTTGCCAAAATCAACATAAAGGAACTTTAAGTCGTCAATGAAGTGCTGACAAAGAACAAATGCTGCCCCGAAGTGCCAACATATATCATTGTCTGTATATGTAAAGGCAAGCTTCTCAACCTCTTTTTCGTGTTGGTTTTATATCTGAAGCCGACTATTTTCTTCCTTGTCCTAAATATCCAGGGAAATTAATTAGCTGTTGTTTAGTGGACACTTCCACCCCAGTGGCAGATACAGAGCAGGTGCTCTAAGAATACTTAGAAATGCTGTCTTTACATTTCATAATATGTCATTGATAAGCATTCTCAAATGTGTAAGTATTTATTGAATTTCATCTTTGCTTGTTGTGCCCAGTGTACAGAAACAGTTCTTTATGCATAAGTCACACTTCTCCTTACCTAATACTGTTTCAGTCTTCAAAAGCCAGCATTTGATCCACCGACCTACTTTTCCATAGCCACACATGGAACATACCTCTCCTTGGCTCTTCAGGAAGCTTTAGGTTTAGCTCAAAACCAGCTCTGAGAGAACTGTCATTGTGATTTCCTGGGTAAGATTAATTCTAGGGCCAGCTGCTCTCTTGGCCAAGTTTATTACTAATAATAAATCACTATTCAGCCACCCGTTTTCTCTGTCTTCTTTCTTTTTTAGTAGTCTCAGGCAATCTTTCTTAACCCTCACTGTCATGATGCTCAAAATGTAATAGGTCTTGCTCCTGCCTCATCCATTCTGAGAACTCCCATTAATTTCAGTGTACAGGTTCATGCCGATATAGAATTAATCTAAAGATTTTGAAGTGTTAGCTCAAGCTGGAAAATTAATAGAATTTGATCAGACTTTTGTGAAGGGGCTAAAACAATTGTCAACCAAGAAAAGGCAAAAGACAAGACTGGAAAGCAGTAAGGAAAGGCATTACTGTGGTCTTAGTAACTGTCATTTGGAAGACACAAATTCAGCCAAATTGTGTTCAGAGAGAGAAAGGGAAGTAGGGATTTTATTTTACTTATTTATTTTTTGATGGAGTTTTGCTCTTAGCATTCAGGCTGGAGTGCAGTGGTGCAATCTCGGCTCACTGAAAAATGCACCTCCTGGGTTCAAGCGAGTCTCCTGTCTCAGTCTCCTGAGTAGCTGGGATTACAAGTACCTGCCACCACTCCCAGCTAAGTTTTTGAATTTTTAGTGGAGACAGGGTTTCGCCATGTTGGCCAGGATGATCTCAAACTTCTGACATCAAATGATCTGCCTGCCTAAGCCTCCCAAAGTGCTGGGATTACAGGCATGAGCCACCCACCCAGCGAGTAGGAATTTTTAAAAAGAAGCTAAGGATGATTACATAAGTTGTTTTGAAACACTTATCACTCACTGGTGAAGGTGGTTGGCATAGTACTTAAGTCCATACTTCCTTATTTGTTGCTATTCAGGTGTCACAGCACTGGTGAAATTCACCTGTTTTCCAGGATGTTGTGGTTGTAGCAGTTTTTCCCAGTTCAAGGCTTCAAGACAAGAAGACAAGTTCCTATTGTTCTTTTCTTCTTTTTGTTTTTTGTTTTTTGTTGTTGTTGTTGTTTTGGTAGAATTTCAGATCATGTAGTTAGTCCTTTTAGGATGACTTCCTGACTTCCTGGTTCAATTTTAGAGCTCCAAAAGAGTGATGTCATTTTGTAGATCACATTTCAACCAACAAAGAAACCAATAAAATAACTGGTCATTTCTTGGTGTGACCTGCTTCACATATATGTAAATTTTAGAGCCAAATAATTGCATCTTCAAACTATCCTCTCATGAAAATTTCTAGTTTATATAGACACTGATGTGCAGGACATCCTGTATTATCTGAGTTTTGTGAAGTACTGTTATATCAACAGACTTTAGATTGTAAAGCAAATGCTTGACCTCTTTAGAACTCACATGCGTTAGAAATGTTAGTTATCTATGCAACACTTACTTGTCTTGTTTTATTGTCAGCTGGTGTTTAAGCCATCGCTTCTCACCAGCTCTTGAAGTATTCTTAGAGAAGAAAGTTTTGTCAACCTGAAATTACAAATGGAAAGAAGCACAGATACAACCACATAGTTTAGAATAAAACTTTTATTTTTAAAATCCTGTATTTGGGATTACCAAGTTACTTTCCCCTTTTTTTACAACAATCGATTAAAAACCAAATACTTTGGTTTAGGGCTACACTAATTCACATTCTTGTCTATCCACATGCAACTCTGCTGATTCTTTCTAAGAGCAATCTGATCTTGTTTAAGTTAAACTAGCATTATATTCAGGGAAGACATCTACTTATCTTCTCCCCTCTCTTTTCTCCTAACCATGGATGATACACCTTGATTCACTTGGCCATGAAATCCCACATTTCCAGTGGTGGTGAACAGATGATCTGCTGGTGCAAATGAACTCAAGGAAGCCTGCTGAAGGCTTCTGGGAGGATTACTCTTCTCTACAGGATATAAAGAAAAAAAGGTAAAGAGAGGCATTGGGATAGAGAGAAAGAAAGTTGTGAGGAGAAATTACTATTTCTACTTTCTTGTTCTTCCTGTTTTCTCCTACATTTTTCTTCCTTGGATAGTAGGCTCAACACATCTAACTGGTGAATTAGCCAATCCAAGGAAACTCCTGCTTTTGCACATCTTATCATGTGGTTTTTGTTGTTTATGCTGCTATTGAAACCAAAAATATTATAGGTGATATGTGGACATAATACTTAAAGACCAATCAAACGTTGAGATCTTCAGCATCTACACAGACAATTTGTCTATGACAAATGTTCAAAAGTTTATGAAGCATAATGCAGAGGGATAGGATGCTGAGAAGTTAACTAACTTTCCTTACAACATATGAAGGCTGGCCTTAGAGAAATCTACCATTCACAAAACTATTCAGGCTAAGTGTGTCTAAAATATAGAACAATTTACCTCCTGGACGATGCCACAGTATATGACTCATGCTTTCACTAGAGAACACATCAAATGTTTTTATAAAGAACAATACCTGTGTCTTCCTTGCTAGCCTATGAGCCACTTGATATTTTTATACCCAGAAATTGTTGAATGAACCTGAAAAGTGAAATACATATATACATACAATACAAAATTTATATACATATATATAACTTTTTACAGGCTTTTCCCGTCCCAGTTTTAATTACTCATAAGAGAGAGAAGATGATGCCTAGAATTAACTATGTATACACACCCATGTACATATGAAAATGTAAATATTCAATATTACTGTTTAAGCCCCAGTTTATCTTCTTTTGGAATTTAGTAAGCAAGACTTGGAAATCTTCGTTTTGATGAATCCATGGTCATTTCTGTTGACCACTGAGTTTTGAGTACTGCTTGAATTAGTAATAGAAAATAAAGAAGCAAGAATAAATTGAATGCAAAGCTCTAGATGGTTTCTACTAATATCTTAATAGAGAAATAGAAGAATTCTCAATAAACAAATGTCATTCTTTCTAGTGAATCTGATGAATTCTAATGAAAACAACTACAACAAATTCAGCCACTTCAAAAGACATTCCAACAGGCCTCTGGACTCTTCTGATTTTCTTTATTATCTCATTCACTTTCACATCATTTTCACTCAGCATGCATTCAATTTAGTCTCATTTTAATGGATTTCCAGTTGGGAAAGTGTAATATTCAGAGCTATCAGAAGCAGGTCGTTTCAGGGATACGGCTGTGGGAAGGTTTCACTTATTCCCTAATCATTGAAATATCAATGAGAATGACTTAAAGTCCAAGTGACAGTTATACTTTCTGTGTCTCTTCAGGGCAAAGTGAACTGAAACTCCATTAGAGAAGAAAATAAGGGCCATTTTCAGCCAGGGAGGTCATTACCATGATATTTTTCTGTGATGCTTCTAAATTGTCTTTGTGGCTGGACTTGAATTCATAAGCTCTTTATACACTCTAGTTCACTTTACTTATTTAAGGTCATTTCTAGCATAAGGGTCTCAGTGAAGGCCCACAAAATATATTTAAATAAATGAAAAATTTGGGTTACACTGTTTTATTCAAATATATATCTCCTGGGGAACTTCCATGAAGATAAACTAGAGAGCACAGCCTTTACATGGAAGAGGATATAGTCCTTGTGACCAGATTCCAGGTTCCACAAAACAAGTCATTGACATTTTTCAGATCCTCTACGTTCTCATCGGAAAAAAAGGGTCATACAAACCTTTTAGAAGATCATTTTAGAAACAAAGAGAAAAATGCCTACATAGTAGTGTATGGTAAGTGATAAATATGTACTTCATAAAAGTCAGCTAAATATTAGTATTTATACTGTTTTAAAATGATTTGGTGGAAGTTACAGGTGAATATATGACTGTATTTTTATAGGTCATATAATTAAATTTATCAAAGGACCAATCATTTATTGGTAACTCTTTAAACACTCTGAATAATCTGATAATAATTTTTGGAGTTAAAGTTAGTTAATAAGTTTACTGTTTTTATTAAAATTGTGATTATACTTAGAAAACATATTCCTTTTTGAGCGATGGGTTTTGGAATGATATGACAATAGATCTTCTGACTTCACAGTTTATAAATTGATAACAAAAAACCATATATATAAATAGGAAATCAATAAACGAATAGGGAAGTAAAGTTAGATACAGTTAAACGTAATAAAAGACTTCATGGCATAGCTCCTGAAATTGAGGGAATCACTAAACAGAAAGTACTTTTTTTTTGAGACAGAATTTTGCCCTTGTCGCCTAGGCTGGAGTGCAACAGTGCAATCTCGGTTCACTGCAATCTCCACCTCCCAGGTTTAGGTGATGCTCCTTTCTCAGCCTCTCAAGTAGCTGGATTACAGGCACCCACAATCACGCCCAGATAATTTTTGTATTTTTAGTAGATACTGGGTTTCACTATGTTGGCCAAACTGGTCTTGAACTCTTGACCTCTAATGATCCACCTGCCTCGGCATCCCAAAGTGTTGGGATTACAGGCATGGGCCTTTGCCCCCAGCTCAGAAAGTACGTATTATTGTACTCTCTAACTGGTGAATTAGCCAATTAATTCATTATTTATTGAACAATTAATTATTTATTGAGTTCTTAGCAAAAGGTAATCAGGTAAGGGATATGAGAATCTTCAAAAAAGAGAAGAATTTTTAGAGCCATATTTGCATTAGTATTACATTCTAGACAGAAACAAGTGTGAGGAATAAATCTTAGAGTCACAGAATTATTTAATATATTTACTGAAACCCTATATAATAGTCTAGAACAAGACTAGCAGGGTTGATTTAGGCTTGATCATAAGAGAAGAGGAAAACATTGATAATGTTTGTGGGCTTTATTATTAAGGTGATCAAGGGTTAATAGAAATTTATAGAGGGTTATAAAATAATTTGATACCTTTTGAATTAAAAACCCACTAAATTTACATACCAATGTGCAGAAAAGGAGAGATACACAGATTCAAGAAAATACATGGAACTGTATAAAATTACAGAAACTGGAAATTTGAAAAAGTGTTTTAATATATATAGTAGATATTGGAATAAAAAAACTTTTAAGAAACAATAAAAACAATACTGTTTTTAAAAAAATGCTCTGAAAGACAAATGGCCAGAGGTCATAAATGAAAGACTTGTCAAATAACTCATAAAATGCAAAATTAAACCCATGAAAAATTTCAAACTACATAATGAACATAATAGCATTCTATTTACCTATTAAACTAATAGAGACATTTATTTTAATAATAATATATATTAATGAAGGCTCAAGGGAAAAGGCAGTGTCACACACATGTGGTAGGTGAGGTAAATTTGTCCTTGATTAAGAAAATTGATTAATGTTATTAAATTATTTTCCTCCTTGTCCAAGCAGTATCAAATGTAAGAATTCTTGCCAAGTAACTTATTGTGATTGTTTCCGAGGTATCATATTCTTAAATATGTTCATTATACTGTCATTTAACAATGAAAACTTGGAATTATTAGAAATATATTTGAGGCAGGCCCATTAAGTTCAACCTCAGGGAAAGCAGCAATTCACAGAAACTGTAATATAAATAGGTACTCCTAGAACTTTGCAAGTGGTGGTTCTGATCTTGGAGACTATTTATATAAATTACATAATATATATATATATATATATACACACATGTATTTAGGCATACACACATAATAAAAATTGCTACTGATTAAAATATTCTTGACAATATGAAAATGATCTATGAAATGAGAAAAGCAGTTACAAGGTAATAGATATTTAATTTAAAAATAAAATAAAAACAAATATACATAAAACCCACTTCCACTATAAAAATCTGAAAATAGATACATATAACATTAAAATGTGGGTGCTAGATTTGTTTCACTTATGGTTGTCTTAATTATTAAATGCATATTCTATTCATATAAAATTCTTAAATTATAAAAACCAAAACAAGTGGTCATAGAGAGGAACATAAAATAATCAAAATATGTAGCTTTTTTGTTATCTACACTACAGACAATGAGCTTGGAATTAGTACAATATCAACTGGAAAGAAAATAGGATATATGTGAGAAAGATTATTCTAAAACATCCTCTTATAAATGTATAGGAGAATCTAGAATTGGAAATCTACAGATGTATAACTCCTTGTTACAGAATTATGAGTTTTTCCTAGAACTTGCTGGGAGTTCAGTGGAATCCAAAATAGAACACATCAATCTGTAATGGTTTTCTCTCTCTTTTTTTTTTTGTTTTAAATCTGTACACTGACATGTTGTCAGGTCAGCCTGGGTGAATATTTTAAGTCTATTTACATTTTTAGAAGAGATGAAACTAGAATTCTACATTCTCGGGTTGCCTGAAAGGTTAATATTCCAAGTTCACCACCTCAGCTTACAGACAACAGAGGCTCTTGTTCAATCCAATCAGTGTGCAAATTCTATTACCTTTGATGTAGTGGTGTCACAGAGGTAGAGACATTCACTGAATAAAATTTCCCCAAGGGAATCTCAATTAGTCTTCTCAGAAAGCCCTAATAAAAGTCAAAGAAGAATTCTCTAATTGTAAATTTAAATCCTCCTGACAAGCCTTTCAAATATAAGAGGTTGTGTTTCCTTATGCTTTGGAATCATCACCATCTCCTTCAGTCTTCAAGTTATCTATCTCAGAATGTACAAGTGTCTCTTGCAGTTAGTTTTATTTGAATGAACATTTTTATAAGGTGATTATCTAAGAATCTCATTTTTCTCCAGGTGCCATTGCTTATCCCCCACCAAAGCACACACACAGTGTTCATTTTCTTTGTTTGAGCATCTATAATTCATTGGAGAAGCAATACTGCAAAGCGTACTTCCTTGTTATTTTAGAGCATGATGAGATATTGCAGTAAAACTCTATATTTGGTGTTTCTTTTATACAATAAGTACTTTTTTGAGGCTAGTAAAACCTGAGCTGGAACACAAATATACTTTGTAAGGTAGGAAATAACCTTGATGCAATGGTAGTGTCCAAGTACACTGTCAAACAAACTATCCTAGAGTCACAAGACAGAAATACTCAACAGACAAAAATAAAATGCTGTAGTGTATGATTTATTTAATCTATTTGAAATGTATGCTAAGAGAATGCAGGTGAAACAGATGAGGTAAGCAAGCATATTTAAGACACAATAAAAACAGAGCAAAAGTATCCACAACCTGAATCCTGGGATGACATACAATGCTAAGATCTCCTATGTCTGATAGTGTGGAAGATGTTTGGGGCCAAGGACATATACTTTTCCTTTTCTTTTTTTTCAGACGCAGTCTTGCTCTGTCTCCCAGGCTGGAGTGCAGTGGTGCAATCTCAGCTCACTGCAACCCCCACCCGCTCAGCCTCCCAAATAGCTGGGACTACAGGTGTGTACCTCACATCAGGTTAATTTTTGTTATTTTTAGTGGAGACAGGGTTTCACCGTATTGGCCAGGCTGGTCTTGAACTCCTGATCTCAGGTGATCCTCTCGCCTTGGCCTCCAAAGTGCTGGGATTACAGGCATGAGCCACCACGCTCAGCTGGCACATACTTTTTCCATCTGAGAGATACAAAGGCAGTCAAGTCAGTCTGGCAAGAGCTGTAGCTCACCAATTAGCTGGCTGAGCAGCACTGAATTTTGTATCCTTTCTAGGGATGGGACACTTGGCATCCGATTAGAAATTACCAATGGGGGGCCGGGTTTGGTGGCTCACGCCTGTAATTCTAGCATTTTGGGAGGCCAAGGCGGGCAGATCACAAGGTCAGGATTTTGAAACTAGCCAGGCCAACATGGCGAACCCTCGTCTCTACTAAAAATAGAAAAATTAGTTAGGCTCAGTAGCCTGACCAGTTACTCATGAGACTGGGGAGAATTGCTTGAAGCTGGAGATCACCCCACTGCTCTCCAGCCTGGGCAACAAAGCAAGACAAAAAAAAAAAATCACCAATGGGAAGCTTAATTAAAATCTCCTGATCATTGTGTGCCTCATGTGCCTTATTTCTATTTAGTGCATCATAAATATTCAGGGCCTTGGGTATATTTAATGCCTGATGACAGTAGGCACCTCTGATATTTAGTGTTGATGTATATTAGGTGTCTCTTTGTCCTTTCCTCTCGTTCTATGTTCACAAATATGTTCTATGCAATTATTACTTTTCTGTTCTAAATCATCTAATTCCTGTTTGTCTTTCTGTCCTCTATGACAAGCTTGAATATTCTCAAGCAAACAAAACATAGACACGTTACAGATTAAAAATAATATTTATATTTGCTGTATGCCAAAATATAATAGAAGGTGTCTTTTTCTCAAAAGTATCTTAAAATCTAATAAGGCTATTTTGAAGTCTTTATAGTATAGTACTTTCTTAATTGCTTCCTGCTGGACAACAAAAACTTTTTTGGTTAAAAAAAAAAAAATTGCCTGAAGAAACATAAAGTAGCATTAGTTCGTTATATTTATAAAGTTTATCTAAAAAATGAGTATTTGTATGTGTATATATATTACATGTATAGAGAGAGGTGTGGGTTATTCAGAACAGCTTAGCATTTAATGATGATTCTAATTATTGGAAGAGTTACTTCTTTGAGATGTCAATTTAACTCTATTTTTTTTACAGGCTTTATATATAAATATTAGGTTGGTGCAAAAGTAATTGCGGTTCATTCTGAACATCACAGATAGACCACTACAGGGTGTATGGGGGGGGGTGTAATATCAGCATATTCTGCTGAGAATTCATATATTTGTTGTTGTTTTTTTTTTATAATTGTGCTTAATGATGGCCAATCAGTATTTCATTTAAACCTATGAGTAGGTGTGATGTGATACTGACAAGAATGAATATTTTAGGTATTTAAAGTGGAGCGCTCTATAAATGTTTATTAAGTTTACTTGTTCTGGATCTGAGTTCAAGTCCTGGATATCCTTATTAATTTTCTGTCTCATTCATCTATCTAATATTGATGTTGAAGTCTCCCACTATTATTGTGTGGGAGTCTAGGGAGTCTAAGTCTTTTTATAGGTCTTATGTATCTGGGTGTTAGGATCGTTAGCTCTCATTGTTGCATTGATCCTTTTACCACTATATCTTCGTTGCTTTAAAGTCTATTTTATCAGAGGCAAGAATTGCAACTCCTGCTTTTTATTTATTTATTTATTTTTGCTCTCCATTTGGTTGATAAATCTTTCTCCATATCTTCGTTTTGAGTCTTTGTATATCCTTGCATGTGAAATGGGTCTGGATGTAGCATACCGTTGGGTTTTCATATATTTGATCAAATTCAAATATATTTGAATGAAGATTATTAGTAGCAACTTCATACACAGTTTTCAAAATGGTGTATCTCAAATACATTGAATAAAAGTAAAGAGTATGCATGGAACAGTGATAATAAAATTTAAAAATAGTTATAGTTTTATGAAAATGTCAGTGTCCATTGTTCAAGATTCACATTAAAAAGTTAAAAAACTTGTTTCATGATCTGAAACTATGGAAATAATTCCAAATTATATTATATAAGGTGTGATCTTATACATTTTTCTAAAGACTAGAATACATATTATAAGTGAACATTTGACTATTTCATCTGCATTCCAAACATTTATATTCCAGTAATGAAAATGGGAGATACCTTCACATTCAAGCTCACCTTAAATAACTACTATCACAGCTATTATAAGAGTAACATAGCTGGGCGCAGAGGCTCACACATGCAATTCCAGCACTTTGGGAGGCCAAGGGGGGTGGATCACTTGAGGTCAGGAGTTCGAGACCAGCCTGGCCAACATGGTGAAACTCCATCTCTACTAAAGAAATACAAAAATTAGTCAGGTGTGGTAGTGGCGCCTGTAATCCCAGCTACTCAGCAGGCTGAGACAGGAGAATTGTTTGAACCCGGGAAACGGAGGTTGCAGTGAATTGACACAGTGCCACTGCACTCAAGCCTGGGTGACAGAGTGACACTTTGTCTAAAAAACAAAGAAACAAAAAAAGTAATACATAATCATTATAGACCCTGAGAATAATATAAAAAACTGAAAATAGTTTCTGAAAAACGCTATCATCTATTAGTAAATGTCAATATTTTGTGATATTTTGCAGATATTTTTCTAATCATATTTATATTCATAAAATTGGTATCAAATGTCTATATATGTATATATGTATTTACATAATAAATTTTTTCCATCTAACTCAATTGGTAATTAAATTCATCTTGTGTAAAGATAAAGCATCTTACCACAAAAAATCATGAAAAAGTAGTCTAACTTTTGCTTCAATATTGCAAAAAATATACTGCAAAACGTTCCCTAATACGTTATTTGCACCTCTCAAAGTACTTTTGCCTTCTTGGGTTTATTGCTGTCAATACGCTATGATTAAACATTTTTCTGGATAACATTTTGTCATACAAATTTTTATATTCTAAGCAAAAAAGTATTACAATTTTGTGAAATGTATGAAACATTTATTTCAAAATTTTTATGAATGGCAATATCTGTATTTCAAACATATTATGGTAAATGCCCTCAGGAAATTTCAGTAAATAAATTTGCTGCTGAGAATATGTGTTCTGTGTCTAAACAATTTAAGTATACATATTTTTAAATGTCAGACTATAGATTGCACTCCCAAGTGGTTATAATATCAATCCTAAAATTAAAAGACAACTCTACTAATCAGTTTAATTTTAATGCACACAAACCACAGTTCAAATAATAATAATGCTGCTTTGAATATTCCTTTTTATTAGGAATTAGATCGATCTGCAAACACCATTGTTTTGTCCCACAGTGTTAGCCTCAGGATACACATAAACATTTGTTCCCAAAATATATACAAAGTGCTGAACCTTCACTACCCTCCAAACACATACCAGTGTACACCTCATCTGGGGAGGGATAAACACCCATAAGTGTTTAGCCTCTCAAAAATAAATACCTGTAACTGCTATTTTTAAACCCACAGTAGCATGAGATTTGGGAATAAAGGAGAAGGAATATGTTAAAAATCACTGCCTTCCCTTTTCCATTTCAGGAGTCTAAAAGCATCAGCATATCCAGGTCAAGGATTATTGTCTCTGGCTTTTGGCCATGAAGCAGTTCTGAACATTATTAAACCATCATACATTCTGGCACAACTGCCATTGTCTGCTCCAACGAGACCCAGAGATGAAAAAAGCTAAAACTTAGGTCTCTGATGTTTCTAACAGAGAGGGCAGAGGCTGATGTAAAACAAGCTTTCCTGTCATGTGACTAGCCCGTGTGGCAGCCACTGATACTGTTTATCAAGGATGATTCTCAAGGGTGGTCAGAAAAAGGAGCCACATTTCGATATTTAATCAGCCTTTTGCATCTGCTGAAATAAGTTAGTAACTGTTCAAGGACTTTCTCAACGTTCAAGGAAAAACAGAATTTTTCTTGTAAATGTGGAAGGTATGAATCATCTATGGCAGATGCTTTGTAAGGAGTTCCTCTGATAACTGCTACTGTAATGCCAAAGTGATTGTTCCACTAACAATTCCACAACACAGCAAGTAGTCTGAAACTTGCAGCTTTTCTAAGGAAGTTAAAAGTGGAATTGGCTCATTTGGTTTGATCAAAAGAATCAGAGCGTAACGATTATTTCTATCGTAAGTGACATACGTCCATCTCTCCAGTTCTCTCTCACCCCCATGAAGGTGTTGGGTATTCCTTTGCGAACAGAAAGTAAGTGTAAAAACTCATACCAATAGTTGCATGAAGGCATGGGCTACTCTCCTTGACCTCTATCTCCACCAAATACAAATGTTTAAAACAGTTACTAGTGAAATTGGAGTAGGCAGTAAAATAGGTTAAAACCATAAATTGATGTTAGATTCCTACAGTTCTCAAATTGACCACGGCTCAATCATGAAACACTGAAAAAATGTAGAATTATACTTAACAGTGATTCCCAGCTCCTGTATTTGGTAGAATTACAGTTCTGTATATGTAGAATCTTTAAAATAGTGTCTGCTCATAAAAGGTGTTCCATCAGCATTTTCTGTTTAATTAGTGATGTTTACGTTGAATTAGCTAGCTTTGCAACTTTGGAAATGTGTAGTTTAGGTAGTAGATGAGTTTCACTCTGCTCTTCAGTCTACAATCTTAGTGAACTATATAAAATGTACCAAGCAATATAGCATAACCACTCAGGAAATGTAAGTAGATAGAATCAGTAAACCAAAGTAACAAAGATTTGAGCCAGCCTGACCTTACATGGATGACCATTCACAAAATCATATATCTGTAACAACATAGCCTGATATTGAACCAGCCCTGGATAAATATGCTGTGTTTATTAGCAGCTGAGAAAATGGTAATCTTACATGCTGGTAATTGTACAGTTATGATTATTGGGCTGGCTTATTATAATTCAAAATAATATAAATGTCATAGCAAACATCAAGTCACAAGGAGCAAAGGTTCAAGTGATTAATCACTATAGCTACACACAGGCCAGTTACATTCTGTCCAGTTCTCAGTATTAGAAATTCATCAGTCCGTGAATCAATATTTATATTTTTAATTGAGCACTTTCCAAATATTCAGCTTCTGCCAGCTGCCATCATGTTGGGGAAAAAGTCGGTAGCACAATTTCCCACCAAACAGCTAACAATCTTGCTAAAAAAATGTGTGTTTGAGACACTTGCCTGATACTTGCCAGCTATTACCACAGCACTGGTTATAAATTTCTTCAACTCAGCCTTCAGATACATTGTCTTTTTCGGTCTATTAGTTCAGAAAATGAAAAAAAAAAGCTCTACTCCCATCTTTGCTTAAATCTTAGATCTGCCACTAAATAAAGTTTTGCCAGACATTCTTGAATATTATTAGAGAATGAAAGTAAAATTAAGACATTTTTGGACAAACAAGAATCAAGATTTATTGCTCTTACAAATCCAATGATTCAGGCTGAGCGTGCAGGCTCACGCCGGTAATCCTAACACTTTGGGAGGCTGAGGCGGGCGGATCATGAGGTGAGGAGATCGAGACTATCCTGGCTAACATGGTGAAACCCCGTCTCTACTAAACATACAAAAATTAGCTGGGCATGGTGGCGCGTGCCTGTAATCCCAGTTACTCCAGAGGCTGAGGCAGGCGAATTGCTCCAACCATGGAGTCGGATGTTGTAGAGAGCCAAGATGGCACCACGGCACTAATTATCTATCTACAAAGATACAGGTTATCACAAAACATCTTAGAAATGAATCATATTTATCTCCTATAATTTTAAATATAATTAATGTTGATTCAATTTAGAACCCTTTTATGGTGGAAAAATAATAAAAATAACTAAAATATACAGAATTTTATGACATTTATAAAAATAGTACAAATATATAATTTCATACCCATATCAATCTTAAAAGGAAGGAAGGGCCGTTCATGCTATTTGGGTATTAGGAATTTAAATTTTAGGGAATTTTCTAAATTAATGTTATTAATGCATAGTTTTTTTTTTAAACTCAATTTTTTTGATTCCTTAAAAGACATACACATACAAACATTGATGACTCACTTTTAAAATCTAATCAAGATTAAAAACAAACTATTTATATAAGATCCACTTGATAAATACTAAATATTGCAATGAATTGAAAGAATAAAACTACAGGTCTATACATTTAGGTCAGAGATTTTAACATTACCCAGAGGACTACAGAACAGTTTTAACATTGGAAATACAGCTGTCATCCCAAATACTGTGTTAGAGATGAAAAGCAGATTAGCAAATATCTTCAATGCCAGAGTAAACACTTGATTTTTAATATTTGGATAAGATACATAGTCTTTCAGGGAGTGCATGCAACTGATACATACAGACTTTATCCAAGTAATAACAATGATATTGCAAAATGTATTTCTAGAAATAGACAGAAAGGACAATGTATCTGAAGGTTGACTTCAAGAAACTTCCAATCAATGCTGTGATAATACTTGGCAAAGTCCTCTAAAGAAAAGGCAGTTTGTTGCCTTTTGTAAAATCTGGTGAAACGTTTTAATTAGTGATTCAAAGAAAAGCATATGGAAAGTCAGAAGGAGTGAGGGAAGGAAAAGTGGCAAGAACAGAGTGAGTAAAAAAAAAAAAAAAAACTTGTAGGAATAGCAGGTGCCTTCTGGCTTTTGTTGCTGTTTGTTTCAATCCCAAAAAAAGCACAGAGTACTAATCAGAGTATTTAGGATTACTCCATCAATGTCCCGCAGGAAGGGAGGCAAGAACTCTTCTGTATGGCCAGTTTGCCTAGGCGTCCTCTGTGCGTACTTGGTCACCTTTGTTTGTTTACATGACTCTGTCTCCAAACCCAGTAGAATGGCTAGAGAGCCACAGAAGTTGGTTTAAGGAGACAACTTGATTTACTTCACATTCCACTGTTGCTACTAATCAAAAGCAGCAATACCCTATAAAAGTTCAAGGTAAAAGAATTACCAAAACGCCAAGCTACTAATACCTCTGAAAGGACACGCTCCAGTTGGGATTCATTCCCAGGAAAGCAGCTGACATTTGTGATTCTCACTTTAAGCTATATTTACTTATTAAATGTATTGGATTTTCCGTAGAGGACTCAAGAAACCTCGCATAAGAAGCAGAAAATCAGCTCTTTAGAGTGATTTTTAGGGCCTGATTAAAAGCCACTGGATAGAAAACACACAAAATTGGGCCCCCAAATGAGAAAGTTATGCCCTTCTGAGGTGCGGCTAAAATGAACATGAAAAGAAATGATCTTTACTGAGACCTTAATCATCTCTCTTGCACCACTTTATCTCACCACCTTCTCAGTTGGAAGAAAATATGCTAAAGATTGCTCCAGCCTGCATTCTCACAAGAAAGGGAGATAAAGCCCCTTCTACAACACCCTATCCCAAGGAATTCATCAATCTTTCTCTAAATTCTTTTCCCTTTGGCATTACATTTGGGTCACTCTCTAGAACTTTCTTTGCCACCCATCCTATTTTTAAGTGTTCTAAGGCCCCTACAATCCTTTGTATGTGGGTTTTTTGTTACATTGACTTTCAGGTTTTTTAAATGGTTTAATGTATATTACTATGGGGTATAAATAAAACAACATGTGAAAACTTTCTCAACTATTGTTTCAATCACTTTGTGCCAAAGCTAAGATGGTGCTTCTACTATTCATTCCACAAACATGTTACAGTTAAAGACAAAACAATCTTATGCTGGAGGAAAACTGGGTAAGGTAGTTTAGGTGAAAATACAAACTATAGTTCTCGTGCCCCAAAATAGAGACATGATCTTGTGGAAAGAATACTCCCAAATGGTCAAAAAGAAACCAATATTGTAATATAAGACAGGCTATGATAAATATATTTTAGGTCAAAGTGGATGTAAGTATATAAGCATTCATCACAAGGAGAAATATTTGTTTGCTTGGGTTATCCGGGAAACATGTTTAAGAAGTTTGTATAGGCAAGAAGGTTCAATAAGTCAAGAGATTTTCTATATTATTTGAACTAAATAAATGTATATATTTGAACCCAAATAAAACAAATATTTTTGGACCACACCCTGTGCACTATATACATGCTCTGATTAAATATTGTTATCAACAGTATAAAGTAACATTAACTAATTTTATGTACATGAAGGCTAAGCAAAAGGGATAAATAACATATAAAGTATCAATCCCTCATAACTGATAGAATTGCCAGTTGAATTTAGTTCAGGATTATTCATTATCTTCTTACCAAGCCACAACATATTCACTTTTCTTCATCTAGGTCTTTTGAACTGAGTAACATGGTATGCCTAGGAAATGTCCTCAGTGTATAAATAAAATAACATAAAAGGCAATGGGCTAAAATATAGTTATTTTCTACATTTACTGTAATGTTGAGACTTTATTGAGCAGGACAGTCATAACTCTCTGAATTAGGAAGACTTAACACAGTTTCCAAGGGCAGACTGCATAGTTGCTCTAGGATGGCAAAGAATTCTGGCCAGGCGCGGTGTCTCACACCTGTAATCCCAGCACTTTGGGAGGCCGAGGCGGGTGGATCACGAGGTCAAGAGATCGAGACCATCCTGGTCAACATGGTGAAACCCCGTCTCTACTAAAAATACAAAAAATTAGCTGGGCATGGTGGCGCCTGCCTGTAATCCCATCTACTCAGGAGGCTGAGGCAGGAGAATTGCCTGAACCCAGGAGGCGGAGGTTGCAGTGAGCCGAGATTGTCCCATTGCACTCCAGCCTGGGTAACGAGCGAAACTCCGTCTCAAAAAAAAAAAAAAAGAATTCTGACAGCAACTCTTTAGCCATATCTGTTTCTAAACTGTGTATTTCCTGTTTTCACAGAATGAGGCTGACATTACCTATTTTTATCCATTTGTCATCAGTTACTTAAGGTTAATTTTCCTTGAGAGCAAAGAATTCCTATATTGCTTAAGAAAGAGAACCGACCTATCATAATCAAAGAGAATTCCTTATAGCTTTGCTGTTTTCACAAATAAAGCAGTGAAAGCAAAGCTCTTTCCCCATCAGTTCCATGGAGAAATGAATTAGAAAAATGGAAGGTATCACATAAAATGTTCAAGGGAATGTTCACATCTTTTTCTGTGTTATTGTTTTATTGATGATGAAGGATGTCAAATTTAAACTAATGAAGTCCAGATTTTTATGTCTCTATTATTATTTGTAAAGTATGAGTATAAAAGAGCAGTTTTTCCTTTGCTTCCCAGCAATGTATTGGCTCTAGAATGAATGGATTTCTGCCCAGACACAAGTGGGTCATTCAGCTGGTCAACAAGGATGCTTCTTGTGAGAGCAGATTTTTTATGGGGACAGCTGTCTAGCAGGAAGTATATTGCCATGTAGTCTTTCTGAATTTAGCAAAAGGCTGTCAAATACTCCTAGTACTAACCCACTTAATTTTATAGTCAGTACTTTTACACAGAAGGGTATTATTAATAATAAAACTGGATCTGGAATCAAGGTTACTATCAGTTGGTTACAGACGAGGCCGAAGTATAAATATATTCTGTGAAATAAATGACATTTATATATTCCAATGACATGACTTCTAGTCATTCTGCAGAAACAGATAACCTTGAATATCACCTCATTTCTTAGAACCTTGGAATCCCAATCTGCAAAGTGCTGATACAACCCTTCTACAATAATTCTATGGAAGAAACGCTCTCTGCTGTTAAAGGGAAATGGAGTAATAGAGCAATTTTTATTAAGCTTGTCTGTGAAACTTCATAAGAATCCATTTTCCCTAAGCTACTACAGGAATATTGAGCTCTATTACCACTTTCTTTGAGGTGTAAGCACTGACCTTAAAAAAAGAATGAAGCATTTTAATGTAACCAGTCACAATTAGGTATGACCATTAGGAAAAATAGACCCATCTCTTGTTTGCTTTGGTGTCTATTTCCTTGTTAGAGGAGATTAACATGATGACTGTCATAATATGAATATTAACTTCTCATATTATATTAACTGTATCAATGTCAACAGCAAATATTAGCACACAATTGAACTGGATTTATTGGCCTCCCAGTGGTGAAAAAAATCACTTACCTTGAAGGGGATCAGTTTGAGAAATCAGGTTCTTAACTTGGCATTTGTTGCTGCTGAAGAATTATTCCTCTAGCATTTATGCAGCTATTCAGCTGATTGATGCCTGAGCTTGCTCGTTCCCTGGTGGGACCACACAACCATGTCTACACCATGCAAAACATCCGATAATTGGTTTTACTTTGACTCAGGTCTTGATCCTTGGCTACTTTAAAAATTCTGTTAATCATGAAGATGAACTTTTAATGTTGTTTGACACTTGTAATAATATATACCCTAATTCCTGAATCTTGTCACTCTCACATTCTAGAGATAGTCATGAAAACCATATTGGTTGATGTTGTTAATCAAACTTTGACCGTTTACATTCCCCCTCTTTCTGCTATCCTCACCTCCACATGACTGAGTCTATGAATAATTGCAACATTTTTTTTCTCTCTAATTCTATACAGTGACAGGCCATAATACTGAACATTTCCCAGATAATTGGAAGAAAATTGTGGCCATTGGCTACAGAAAGATGCAAGTTTTATGCCTATGACCAATGATTAAAAACAAATGACATTAGTGCCTTGAAGGGACACAGCTTTGGTGGATCAACTTGAGTATATTGTTCATAGCATGACTACCCAATCCTATTTGCATGAGATTGTCCCAGTTTTAGCACTGAAAGTCACATGTCCTGGGAGACTTCTCAGTCCTAGGCTAGCAGGGATGGTTGGTAAACTTAGTTCTGAATCTGACCTATTCAATACATTTCAAAGGTATTTTATTGGCTTCAAATATGCATATAATGGAAAGCCATGACATTCTGCCAGGATTCCATTATGCTGGTTTTGTGAAATGTTACCACTGGTTTCAGTGGCAGTCTTTCCCATTCAGGGGGTTCTAGTTTGTATATTCCAGACCAGGGCTAATTGGATAAGGTGTTTTACTGACAAAGGTTTCTAGTAAACAGGGATATAACTCTCTGATAAATCAAAACAATAGACTGTTTACCAAAGAGTAAAATCATGTGAATATAATGATAATAAATACTAGTCCCAAAGGACTTCTGTTGTTATCAGCAATTATAACACGATACTCACTATTATACTGCCAATAAAAATGACCTAATTTATATGCCAGTATAAATTACTAATTCCAATTACATGATTGGAGAGTTGGAATTTGCTGATTTGATGAAAGTCGTGAGCCTTTATAATTTGATCTTCTTGATTTCATGATATATCTTCTATCAGTCAGTTTTTAAAAGATATTTGTTAGTTTAATTCTTATCATCTCCTTTTAGGGCTTTAAACGAACCATGAAATGTGAGATATTCACTCTCACTGAGTTTCTATCACTTTCATCATAAGGCAGCAAGCTCTCTTATGCTTGGCCTGATGGACTTACCACATCATTTATTCTGGTCTTAGGAGTGTCTTGTTTTTCAATTTTCTTGTTTTTCTTCTTCTTCTTTTTTTTTTTTTTTTTTTGCTTTTAACCTTAGACAAACACATTGTTTTGGGTTTTTTAGAGTAAAATGTTCTGATTGTTATCAATGTTTTAATAGCTTTTTAGTTGGTAAATCATTGTTTTTTTTTTCTGTGCTAACTTATCTTTATATTAACAGATGAAGTTATAATTTCAAAATAGGAGGTGCTCAGGAAATGCTTCTGGAAGAGTCAGTCACTACTTTACAGACATAAATTATTAAACATATTCACCTGGCATAAAAAAAACAGATTAGAGATATATTTGGTATTTTTGAGAGGTAGCAGAAAGTAATACAATACAGGGAAATATATTTTCCCTCCCAGATTGTATGATTACAAGCTATAGTACTTTACTTTTCCTCATCTCTTGGGAATTTTCACATTCTTCTTTTCATCAAAATATTAAAGTAAGGCACATAGTAATTTAATAGTTTTTTAAGTAAATCCATGGCCATTGAGGATCTGGTAGAGGCAAGGATTACTATGTATTTAGAGAAGTTGCAAATCACAGCGTGATAGATATTAACACAGATTCTGGTGTCAGATTGTGGCCAGGTTCTGGGCATGGTGGAGCTCAGCTCCCCCCCAGGATGTGTTCTTCCAGGCTCTTGGTCCTTCAATCTCCCAAGAATGGGAGAGAAGACCCTGCCAGTCATGGTGCACTCGTAAATAAGTATCGGACCCCCAAGACTTCTGCAGAAAGTGACTTATTTAGTCAGAGAGAGAAGAAAAGGAGAAAGAAATCGATAGAGAGAAAAGCAGCTCCCACAACGTTGTGGAAGGGGATCCAGATATGGAGTCCTCTCTGATGAGATGTGGACTTTTAACCTGGGAGGAATTCCTACCCCATTTAAGTTTCCCATCCTATGAAAGGAGTTCCTTTAAACGTCTACTGGAGTGATTGACCTTTGATATTTTCCCATGCATGAAAGTTTAAACAGAGACCTCTAAGATCCAGGATGTAGAGGTGAGTGGAAGTTCTTGCCTTTGAAACTACTCCCCAGGAAGAGAATACATTCCCTCAAGATGGCCTGGGTTTAAAACACAGCTCTGCCTCTTATCAGCTCCATAATCTTTGGCAAAATGTTTGACCTCATTGTGCTTAATTTACTCATTTGTCAAACTAAAATACTAGTAATACCTACCTCAAAGGGCTGTTGTATCAGATAAGTTATACATAGAGTGCTTAGAGTAGTGCTGCATATAGTAACCATATGTGTTAATTCGTATATTTATTATATTAACATAGGCCCCACATCTCTAGTTTTGTGAGAATATAACAGAATGATGTATAGTTTCATTATAGTTTATGAAAATATAGTAAATGAAACTCTTTATAAGAAAAAGTTTAGGCAGGGTATAGTGGCTCACCCCTGTAATCCCAGCACTTCAGGAAACTGAAGTGGGTGGATCATAAGGTCAGGAGTTTGAGACCAGCCTGATCAACATGGTGAAACCTCATCTCTACTAAAAATACACAAATTAGCCGGGCATGGTGGTGTGTGCCTGTAGTCCCAGTTACTCAGGAGGCTGAGGCAAAAGAATCACGTGAACCCAGGAGGTGGAGGTTGCAGTGGGCCAAGATTGCACCATTGAACTCCAGCCTAGGCGACGGGGCAAGACACCATCTCAAAAAAAAGAAAAACTTTAAAATGTAAAAGTCACACGTTAAAGGTTAATTATTTAGAAACTATTTTCCAGTGATCGGATTTGAAAACACTCACTTAACTTATTGCCTAAGATCCAAACACTGTTCTTAAATATGACAAGAAAGGGAGAGTTACAACCAGTCACTATTTGTTAGTTGATGAAATGTGGTGAACACCAACTCAAGGAATAATGAATGCTAAATAAAAAGTAGCTGTCAAATAGACATAATTTTTTTAAAGTACCCTCCTATTCTCAAGACTGAGACCTCATATGTCACTGTTTTTTTTGGTTTTTGCTTGCCTGCCATTATATCCAAACATACAAATAAAGTCTTAAAGTTTAATTTCTGCTAATTAATTTTTTTAAATATATAAAACAAAAGTAATACCCACTTTATAAAACTGATGCAAAGGTTTAAAAGGATAACTAACACAGAGCACCTGAAACGGAGACTAGCAGAAACCCTGACATAGACAACTCTTCCCATCTGCCACCCACTAAATGTTTCATATCTTTGGTTTGCTGATTCAGAAATTGACTCCAGTATTTTAGAGTGCACTGAACTCTCCAAGAGCTTCTTAAAATTGTCCCATCTTCCTCCCTCACAGCATGACAGTTTTGTTGTAGATCAAATTTAGCATTTTTTGTTTTGTTTTGTTTGAGATGGAGTCTCCCTCTGTCACCCAGAGTGGAGTGCAGAGGTGCCATCTCAGCTCAGTGCAGTCCCTGCTTCCTGGGTTCAAGCAATTCTCTTGCCTCAGCCTCCCAAGTAGGTGGGATTATAGGCACCATCCACCCCGCCCAGCTATGTTTTATATTTTTAGTAGAGAGAAGGTTTTACATGTTGGCCAGGCTGGTTTTAAAGTTCTGACCTCAAGTGATCCACCCATCTTGGCCTCCCAAAGTACTGGAGTTTCAGGCATGAGCCAACGCACCCCACAGAACTTAACTTTGAATCTCTTGCAGTGTTGCCGGAGAAAAGGCTACCCTGAACATGCCTCAAAAATTTGCTTCCACTTTCTGTTGACACCACTCCCTACTATTTATTTTTCTTCTCTTCTAAATATTCAAAATAAGTTGTATCTGTTAGAACAAAAATTTGTAGAGTTTTGGGAAATGAATTCAAATATACAAAATTTGAATACAGAGGTAAGAATCGTACACAAGGAGATCCAGTATTTAGACAGAGATTACTATACTAAAACTTTCAGTAGTATTTTGATGTGGAAGTCTTTATTTTACATTGAATACTAACATAAACATTCACATATAGCCTATCAATGTCATCTATGCCATAAATTAATATAAAATGAAGATTTCATTCTTACAAGTTTAAACTTCTGCTCACAGAAGAAAAAATAGAGCAATGACCATCTAGAAATGTATCTTACAAAAGACAAACACAATGCAAATATTTGTATATAGTTTATAGATATATTAGAAATTAAAAAAAAAGAATACTTCATAAAAGAAGGCGAATTTATTCCCTGACTTTCCTGGTACAATCCATCTTTACTGCTAAACCATTTCTATCCATTAAGAGGATTTTAGCGAATTTAAAGAATTTGAGTTTAATTATGAAAATACCCTCATGCACACATTCAAACCTCAAGTTAACTGAAATAGTCTGTAATCTAGAAAACAACGTCTAAATCAAGACACTTGAGCTTTGTTGAAAGTTCGTGTTTTCATTGCTTGAACATTTCTTTCTTTTTTTTTTTTTGAGACAGAGTCCTGATCTGTGGCCCAGGCTGGAGTACAGTGGTGAAGCCTCAGCTCACTGCAACCTCTTGCCTCTCAAGTTCAAGTCGTTCTCCTGTCTCAGCCTCCTGAGTAGCTGGGACTATAGGAGCCTGTCATCACGCTGGCTACTTTTTTGTATTTTTAATAGAAACAGGGTTTCACCATATTGGTGAGGCTGGTCTTGAACTCTTGACCTCCTGATCCACCCGCCTTGGCCTCCCAAAATGCTGAAATTACAGGAGTGAGCCACTACGCCCAGCCCTAAGCAGTTGAATCAATTGCTCCATAGCTGCATTTTTGCTGGACAACCTGGTTTCCTTCAAGTCCAGCTCAACAGATACACTCAGCAAATTTAGAGAAACCTCTTTTCATAGACAACATCATAAATTTAGTTTGTTCTAATGATAGTTTTGCATGTGTTAAGAATGTGATTGAAAGTTACTTCAACTCTCTTCTGATAAAGTGTGCTCCATTTCAATATATAAACGGTGTACCATGGTCTTTTACCATATGCTTCCAGTCACATTCAATCTGAGTTCAAAAGTAAACCAAAAGACAGAGGAAGAAGAATAGGAGGAAGAGAAAAATTACACACCAAAAGAATTTTTCCCTGGTACTGTAGAAGTTGATAATCTTTGAAGTCATGTATGTGCCATTTTTCATTAAATAGCAACTCTGGCTGGGCGCGGTGGCTCATGACTGTAATCCCAGCACTTTGGGAGGCCGAGGCGGGTGGATCACGAGGTCAAGAGATAGAGACCATCCTGTTCAATATGGTGAAACCCTGTCTCTACTAAAAATACAAAAAATTAGCTGGGCATTGTGGCGTGTGCCTGTAGTCCCAGCTACTCAGGAGGCTGAGGCAGGAGAATTGCTTGAACCCAGGAGGTAGAGGTTGCGGTGAGCTGAGATCGCGCCATTGCACTCCAGCCTGGGTAGCAAGAGCGAAACTCCGTCTCAAAAAAAAATAGCAACTCTGCTTCCTCCCATTATGTTGGCCTCACTCTTGTTTCCTTTGCAAAGATTTCAGGCATTGGAAAGTCTTGAAACCATTTCTTGGGAGTTACTTGAGATTACAAGTTTTGGTTTTTCGTTTGGTTGTTTTTTGAGATGGGATCTTGCTCTATCACCTAGGCTGCAGTGCAATGGTATGCTTTCAGCTCCCCCCAGGTTCAAGCGATTCTCCTGCCTCAGCCTCTCAAGTAGCTGTGATTACAGGTGTGCACCAACACGTCCAACTAATTTTTGTGTTTTTAGTAGAGACAGGGTTTCATCATGTTGGCCACGCTGATCTCAAACTCCTGACCTCTGGTGATCCACCCAACTCGGCCTTCCAAAGTGCTAGGATTACAGGCATGAGCCACCGCACCCGACTGAGATTACAAATCCTAAACCTGAAAGTAAATATCTTCTTCCAGAAATTGAGAAGGTTCAATTTTCCAATTTCTTCTTTATGTATTATTTAAAATTAGTGGAAAGGGATGAAGAAATAAAGGTGCTTTAGTTTTCTGTCAAAAATTTTATCTACACTCTTCGTGGGAAACATAAAAGAATTGGATAGAACTTGCAGTCATATTTTTGCATCATTGAATTCCTTGTTCTACCTTGAGCAGAGAAATTACTTTAAAAATTCTTGAAATCAGTACATGTGAATCTTACTCTCTATTGAAGACAGAGAATAAACTAGAGGAGAAAACAATCAAATTAAAATCGAGTGTACTAGTATACTCAATTTAATGCTATTTAATGAGTGTAATACTATTTTACTAGTATTACTAACAAAGTACTCAGAACACACCCCTCTCCCCTCTTTGATATGCCATGTGTCTCAACATTGCAGTAGAGAACTGCCCTTTGTGTTTAATGTCATGTGTCACCTGTTTGTGCACCTGTAAAGCTCATGAAGTGACTGGGGTCACTACAGTTTCATCACTGTGACGTTCCTTTGTTAGTTAGAAGTGGTTTGCAATCTATACCCAACTGCACACTCAATCTATTTACTTCCGAATGGCTAAGAGGGAAATGTGGAAAACCGCACAGAGATAACATTATTTTATCAAAGGGCAGTGCCTTCCTAGCAGTATATTTTGACAAAGCCTATTTTTTTTTCACCACTTAAGAAGAAAAAGAGGCTGCAGGGGTGGAGGTAGAGCATAAGAAAAATGCCCCTTTACAGTGTGTGAAGAGAAGAAACAAGTGATTCCCTTGTTAGTCAACCGCACAGTGGCAAATGAATTCAGTGATGTAAATTGATACTGGCCAACAAAATGAACTGTGTTAGACTCTCCTCACTGAAAATGTATAGACTTTAAGATTCTTTAGGAAGAGGAAAGAGGGGAAAATTGGGACAGTGGAGGGTCCTTAGGCTTTTGCTACTCAAAGCATATTTCATGGACCAGCCGTAGCTGCATTTGCTGGGAGCTTATTAGAAATGCAGATAGCCAACCACCTCCCAGGAGCTCCTAAATTTGAATGTGCATCTTTGCAGGATTCCCCCATCATTTATAAAGTTAAAGAATTACTATCTTAGAAGACTGGGAGGGCTAAGCTTTGTGACTATAGAGCAGATGGTTAAAGAGAGCAGAAATCCTTGAGAGAAAAAGAGTTCTGGAAATTATGTGAAATGGTGTCAAGTCAGTCCCAAGAACACGCCAGACACTCCAAATCATCTTTCAGGAGCTGTTCTTTGAGTGAATGAGAAGGAAAGGCAGACAGGTTTCAAAAGTTTTGTTGGAAAACTAAATAAAGCACAGAAGAAGTTAACCTACCACCAAGCAGCTGTCAAGAAGAGGCAACGAAATATCAACACTGGTAACTACGGAGAATTTCTTATAGTAGAAACTTATGCAGACCTGAAGAGTTTGTAGATAAAATTTGGGTAACCCTGTAACCAAGTTGTTCAGCAAATTACATTTGAGCCTCCATACTGTTTGTGAGCATTATGGAGGTTGTACTTGTTAAGCAAGACCCAATCTCCCCTCTTGGGGCATTTACAAGGTCAGGGAAATAATCACAACAAAATCACAACACTTAACACAAATAGAAGGCCTGAGATCACTATCTAGACTTTATTTCTAGGCACATGGTAAAGAGAGGTCTTCAGATAACAAGCAACACTCGTTTTATATATCTGTAAACATTTAGTTTGACCTCAGTGTTACGGATCTCGTCGACATATTTCTTAAATCTCTAGTTGAGAATCAAAATCACCTGTTCGGCTTTGGGAATTATCAAGAATGGCCCCAGCAGCCATGTTTCTAATCTAGTCTTCTTCCACACTTCATTAGATCAAGGGCGAAATCCTCGCCCAAATTCTCTCTCTCAGAGATTTGACGTGAGAATTTCCATTGGAGACTCTTTTATCTTTATGATCAGTTCCTCTCAACATCATCTGAAATTGTTTAAATTAATTCCTCAGATTACTTTTCACTAGCTTTATTTATTTATTTATTTTATTTATTTTTGAGAGGGAGTCTTGCTTCTTTGCCCAGGCTGGAGTGCAATGACGCAATCTCAACTCACTGCAACCTACACCTTCCAGGTTCAAACCATTCTACTGCCTCAGCTTCCCCAGTAGCTGGGATTACAGACATGTGCCACCATGCCTGGCTAATTTTTTTTTTTTTTTTTTTTTTAGTAGAGATAAGGTTTCACCAGGTATGCTAGGCTGGCTCGAACTCCTGACCTGTAGTGATCCACTCGCCTCAGCCTTCCAAAGTGCTGGGATTATAATCCCAGCCACCCCACCCACCCTCGCTAAGCTTTATTTTAATTTGCACCCAGATATCCAGTGGCTATGCTGAGAAGATCTTGACATGAAGACAGCTAGACCATTAGTAAGTAGTAAAGCCAAAGAGTCACTGATTTTAAAAAAAAGTACTCCTATCCAGTAATGTTCAAGCAGCTTTAGCCTTTAAAAATGTTTCTTTTTGACTTGATAAATCAGGTTGTTAAATCTTACCACCAGTGTTCACACTTGCTGGTGGCCTTTTGGTTACATCTCAACTCATTTAAGATTGCTCCAGAACAGTGAAGCCAAGTACCTTTAATGCTATTCTTGGATTGTGCAGGTCTAGTGTTTCAGAAACTTCAGTGTCATTACCAGCGGCATTTGGTACAAAGTCTGGATTCTCAGGACTTATTCCTGTCATTTTGAATCGAAATCTGAAGTGGACCTAGGAAAGAATATTTTAGCATGTCCCTTGGATGATTCTGATTCAAATAATCTGGGGTTACTATTAGAACTATTTGGGGCTGTGGATCTTCATTCAGAATTGCTCATAACAATCATTTGGGTATCAAAACACACATGCTGGGTACCATTTCAGCCAACATGCTTTTCACAGGAACTCCAGGTAGATGTTGAAGCACACTTCTAGTTAAAAATCACAGATTTTATGTACTAAAGCGTGATTGATTTAGCTGTCCTGTGAAGGTAGCCTCTTTCTATTTGGATCTACCCTGCAGCTTCAACAGTATTATCTTTGAATGATTACATTTGGTGTTTAAAATTGTTCAAGTCTCGGCTACGCAGACCATAGCTACTTTGACGCATTTTAAAATCAAGGTTTAGATATTGCACTTCTTTTATCCTCTGATCAGAAGTGCATTTTTCTAATTTGGAAGCTTGCCTACCACTGTAACTTAAATGGTAAATAGCTGGAGATGGAATTGACTTAGATATACTCTTCATTTATTTTCTTCCCATTGCAGTACATCAAAGTTCTAAGGAAAGCCAAAAATCCAGACTTTGTGAACTCAAAGAAAATTGTACTCTGTCCAGTCCTACTTCCTACCAATTTTTTTACTTTCTTATTTCCAAAGATAAAAAACATTTTTCTTATTAGATTCCAAGATTAGAAATCAAAATCCACAAACTGTTACGTTGAAGGATTGAGCCTTTTGAAGGTTTTCCTGTGGAACATCAATGAGTTTTAGAGATTATACAAAATGCCCAAATTTCTTCAAATCTCTGAAGAACATTGCCATTTGTTTGCAGAAATGGATATATCCTGTGAGGTTCCCTAATACCACACTAAACTACTGGCTTTTGAATGAGGTGAGTCCTCATCATTTATTTACACCTAAACTTTGAAGGAGCTTAAGTTACAGAACTAAAAGTAATAATATATAAGAATATGCATGTGCTTACAAGAATGTTTACATGTTTGTGCTATATGTACATTTGGGTAGATAAAGTTGTATTTTTTTTTGACATCATTTATCATAATCCAAAGAAACAAAATCATGAATTAACTAAAAATACTTCGACTATCCATATTGAGAAAAATTATTTAAACATTTTAGTATATTATTTTCAAAAATAATGCATGGCTATTAAAAATATATATATATATAATGTTATGTCTGCAGTAATTGACCTAGAAGAAGGATCAATCTGACAGATTAAGTGCAAAAAGCAAGTTGCAGAGTGATGTATGTACCAACAGTCCTAAATAAAGTAACAATATCCACACGCTTCTATCAGCCTGTATATGTTTGTACAAGTATAGATACGAGCAAGGACATGCTATTGAAATGGTACTCCGGCCGGGCACGGTGGCTCAAGCCTGTAATCCCAGCACTTTGGGAGGCCGAGGTGGGTGGATCACGAGGTCAAGAGATCGAGACCATCCTGGTCAACGAGGTGAAACCCCATCTCTACTAAAAATGCAAAAATTAGCTGGTCATGGTGGTGCATGCCTGTAGTCCCAGCTACTCGGGAGGCTGAGGCAGGAGAATTGCTTGAACGCAGGAGGCGGAGGTTGCAGTGAGCCAAGATAGTGCCATTGCACTCCAGTCTGGGTAACAACAGCAAAACTCCGTCTCAAAAAAAAAAAAAAAAAAGAAATGGTACTCCAAAGAAAAAGTTTGAAAGGAAGTGATATTATCTTTACACATTTTCGCATGGTTTGAGTGTTTCATGAACACATAATTTTGTAATTTAAGAAAATGAATGCAAAAATTAAAAGTGTTGATCAAGAAAGCAAAATGGAAAGTGAAGATGAATAACATTTCTTATACAAGTAAACAAAAATGGCTAACAAGAATAAGACAAAGCGTTACTAATAATACAAATATAGACAACAAAATTCTATTTATTACTTCTTAAATTGTGCACATTAAGGAAAAGAATTCTCAATGCTGATTAAGCCACTTTGAAAATAGCACTTCTACACAATGCTAATATATATTATGGAACAATCCTTCTGGAAGTGAGTATGAAAACGTGTATCAATCATATAAGGATGTTAATATCTTTGACCCAGTAATTCCTGTTTCAGGAACTTGTATTAAGTAAACAACATGAAATGAGGGCAGTTCCCACAGGAAGGGTCATAAATGATCACACAGTCCATCACATGAACAAAATCCATAAATGGTTTTCTATGGTATTTCTCTGTATCTTCCCATCTTCCTCATACCCAGCAGCTTCTACAGTTTTTCCCCTTTTCTTATCCACACAGTGTCTGGAGCACCTGGCAGGTTCTTTTTACTTCCATCATTGACCAAGTGGAGAGGCAGGAGCAACACCTGCCTAGAACCCCCCAAAACAGCCAGACCCTTCCAGTCTGATAACATTTCTGCAGAAATCAAACTCAGCAAAACAACGATGTTTAATGAAACCACCAGACCCCCCACTAAGGAAATAACCTAAAATGAAAACAAGCAAACATTGTTTAAGAGCTGTATTCATAGTGGTTTTACTTTTTTCTCTAATTTCCTATATTTTATAATGTTTTCAAATGATATATGTTGACTTTACAATTAAAATCAAACTGGTATTTGCTCAATTGTTCACTACTTACAAGCCTCTTCAGAAGCCCACTTCTTTCTTTCACTTGTGAAAGTATCTAGTGTAAGATTAATTATTTGTAATTTGTAAAATCAGACAACAATGAAGCCCTTTCAGACAAACTCTGATACTTGAAGTGAGGCCTCAAATATTTTGCAAAACAAGAATGTTATGATTTAAGTATATGGCCAGATGTTTCTCCACACTGCTCTAAGACAATGACTTCTCAGCCGGGTGTGGTGGCTTAAGACTGTAACCCCAGAACTTTGGGTGGCTGGGTGGGTGGATCATGAGGTCAGGAGTTCTAGACCAGGCTTGACAGCATGGTGAAACCTGGCCTCTGCTAAAAATACAAAAATTAGCCAGGCATGGTGTTGTGCACCTGTAATCCCAGCTATTCAAGAGGCTATGGTAGGAGAATCACTTGAACCCGGGAAGTGGACGTTGCAGTGAGCTGAGATTGAGCCAAGACACTCCAGCCTGGGTGACAAGAGCAAGATCCCTCTCAAAAAAAAAAAAAAAAGGAAAAAAAAAGACAATGAATTCTCATCAGTTTTGGATCAACTATCCCTAAGGAATATGATTAATAGTATGACCTTCTTTTCTGAAAAATATATATTTGCTTGCTGCAATAGTTCCTTACAGCTGCCATAACAAAGTACCATAGACTGTTACTTAAAAGAGCAGAAATGCGTTATCTCATAGTATGGAGGGTTGGAGCCCAAAATCAAGGTATTTGCAAGGTCATGCTCCTTCTGCCACCTGTAGGTGAATCCTCCCTCCCTCTTCTAGCTTTTGGTGGTTGCTGGCAATCTTTTGTGATCCTCGTCTTGTAGATGGATCCCTTCAATCCTCCATCTTCACCCAGGATTCTCTCTGGCTCTTCACATCATCTTCCTTCTGTGTATGTCTGTGTCTGGTCCAAATTTCCCCTTGGCATAAAGACACCAGCCATATTGGATTAGAGCCCACCCTGGTATCCTCATTTTGGATTCATTACCTATATAAAGAATCTATTTCCAAAGCAACTCCACATTTTGAAGTATGAGAAGGCAGGACTTCAGCATATCTCTTTGTGGGGAGAGAGTGAAATAAAATTCAACACACAGCTCCACCCATCTCCATTGTGAAATGGAGATTTTATACTCTGATACCATTTATCATCTTGTCTAAGCACCCCAGCTTTAAGAACTTGGATGTGAAGATTGTTGGAACTGTATTATTCCCGAGCACCCCTCACTAAATCACATAATAAAGTTTCCAAGCATAAATCAGATCAACTCAAAAAGCAGGAAAACCTTTCCACTAAGTATATTAGGAAGCTATAAGAAAAGTCATTTTCTTAACAATTTGCCTTCACCTTAATGTCAGAAGTGTGTAACAATTGAGACATTGGGAAGATTTTGCTGATAGATACTGGCTTCTTTCCTAATGTAAATCTACGTCACAGTATTTCTCAACAGGCCTGCAATTATATACAGACACAATACTGATGTCCCAATAGAATGCAAAGGCTGCTGATGTTTACCGGCCTACAGCAAAAACAACTAGTTGAAACCTAACAATAGAAATATTTTATTTATATTTTGCTGTTTATGTTACTATCAGAATTGAATTATAAGTGTGTAATGTTATAGCACTAAATATAACATATGTTAATATCATATAAAATCTGCTTTGTTCAGATTCTACGTTTAGAAGTGTGTCATTAGCAATCTATTTCAGTAGTTAATATGAAATCTGAAATCAAGGAGGCATTGATTTTCTAGTTACTAACTGTTTGATGACAGGCACATCACTTATCTTTCCTCATCCTCAACTTTCTAAATTGTAAAACGATAACATCTACCTGGTGGGATAGATATATTTGGAATAAGAGTGTCTTCAAATCCTAGCTCCAAATCTTATTAGTTGCATGTCCCAGATATTTATCCAATGAGTGCAGAGTGCATCAGTTTATCCATCTATGAAAAACAAGGAAACAAAAAAAATTAGGATGACAATACTGTTTTATATTGTGCATGTTTATCATGCAAATTAAATAAAGTACATTACACAGAAAGAAACTTCTTTGTTAGATATTTTATTAGGGTTCTCCAGATAAATAGAACACAGAACCAATCAAAGGTTGGTTCTAGTTCATATATATATATGTGTGTGTGTGTGTGTGTGTGTGTGTGTGTATCCATATCCATATGTATATATGGATATATATGTATATATACGGATATATATGGATATATCCTAATATAAGGTTAGGATAAAGGTAGTATATATATATATATACCTATACATATATATGTATATATACATATGTGTGAATACGTATATACAAGATATACATATATATGTATAGGTATATATATATATACTACCTTTATCCTAACCTTATTCACATATAACCTTATTCACATATATACGTATTCACATATATATGTGTATTTATATATACATATATCTGCATACATGGAGGAGATTTATTGTAAAGAATTCACTCGTGTGATTACAGAAGTTGAAGAGCTTTCCTGCAATACAGGCAGGAAAGCTGAACCCAGGAGAGCAGGAGAGGCAATAATGCAGATGAAGTCTGAAGGTAGTTTGCCAGAGAATCCTCTCTTGTTCTGGGAAGCTGACCTTTTTGTTCTCCTCAGGCCCTTAACTAATTGGCCCACATGTATTATGGAGGGCAATCTGCCTACTCAAACTTCACTAATTTAAATTTTAATCTCATTCAAAAATATCCTCCAAATTGAGACGTAAAATTAGCCATCACACATACTAAATAAATATTGGATATCCTTTTAAGTCATTGTGCCATTAGTGCCCTGGTCAGGGGAGGAGAGTGTCAGACAGTTACTAGAATTTTATTTTAAAAGCCATTTAGAAGACATTGTTGACTGTGGATTGGGCATGTAATTGATGAATTGCTATTACAATGATAGTACTAGCCAGGAAAAATTTTCCAATAAATTCAACAGCACGGATCCCTTCCCTGCATTTTTTTCAGTTCTGCAGTTTGCATAAAATAGGCACTATCAGAGCCAATCAAAAAAAAATTCTCAAGGTGCCACAGTCTTTTAATTAGTTGCTGTTTGCACGGCCCTTTCTGTGAACATCTTTTAAACATTTCCTTTTATTCACATCTGTGTGGTAAATCGAGCTCACATCTTTCTTCATACCTCTAATTTATATATATATATATATGAGGATCAGTTTTGGAATAGCTAGAATGGCCAACAGTTGAAATACTATATGTGGTAGTATTTTGAGGCTGTGAGGACTATTTATGCAACAAAAATACAGTTGACTTTTCCAGTTAAGGTTAGGATAAAGAGTATCCTAGTATAAGGTTAGGACGAAGGAGGTGTATGTCCAATACCATTTCCATCAGCCTATGTAGTATTATTTGGAAATTGTTTCCAGTGAAGAACACTATTCTTCGAAAAATAATGTGAATACTTGAGTGAGTGTGTGTGTGTCCATGTGTTGTGGACATATTAATGTTAACTTTTCCTTCCAGGATATATTATAATTAATAATAACTACATATTGAGCTTCTAATATGTGGTACACTTTTTATGAAACAACATGTGTAAACCAAAGCAAAGTGCATTAAAAATGTGTGTTCTCTTAATTTTAATCCTCAGGAAATACATGAGGTTCTATGATGCCTGTTTATGAATGAGGAAATTTTAGGGTCACAGAAGTCTATCAATTTTTAAGGCCCATGTTTATTCCACTAGATCAGGGTTCAACCAAATTCAGGTCAAATTTTGCTTGCTACCTATTTCCATAAAGAATGTTTCATTGGAACACAATTATGTTTGTACATTGACATTGGTCTCTGACTGTTTTCACACCCAATGGCAGAGTTCCATAGTTGCAACATAGACCATATGACTGGAAAAGCCTAAAATATTTGCTCTTTTGCTCTAATCCTCACATATAGAAACGTTTTCTGGCTCCAGGTCTACCTTATACTAGGCTGTTTTCAACAAATAAGAATATGTCTAGGATTTTCCTTTAATACGATTATTATGGCCAAAAAAACTAAGACATAGGCTCTTATTCCTGTTATAATGGTTCAAACAAGTGACTAACAAGGTTTAGAAATCTGCACTTTGGATTCTTTATTGTAAACAAAATAAAACAACTTTGACAAAATTAAGTCAAAGGCTATTTTTGGTTAGGTAATTGCTCTCAAATCAATAGAAAGATTGGAGAACAAAGCTTCCCAGGGACCAAAGATGGTAGGCCGTGCTAAAGTAATTGCCAACAGGAATCCTCTGTTTGAGCCCAGATTTTTGTGCTGTCATCCCTGAATACTCTGAGGCAGCATCCAGGGCTGAACATTGCTGTTCCCCTTTATACTCCATGCAAACATTCTCCAACCAAAGCTATATCTTCTACAACATCTCAAGGTCTGAATGAAGCCCAGGAAGAGCATCTAAATATTTGTGCTTGGATAACATGACTCTCTGGTTGCCAGAGGTGTAGAGGACTATGTATTTCCAACACCATTATTTTCATCAGTCTATGTAGTAGGGGCAGAAAGTGTCATAGGATTTCTCCCTAGTCAGAGAGTTATTCAAAGCCTGAGCTGAGATGTGATAAATGTGCATTATACCATCCATTCTATGCTTTACGTTGATTGTTCTAGTCATCTATTAACTACAATCCAAATATCTCCATCATTTACTTTCTAGCTTATGGACATAAATAATGTAATATTCACATTACGCCCAACATTTGTTGGTTGTGGACTACCAATGTAATCATGCAGTACCCTACATAATCATGCACACACACGCACACTTCCAGGTTCCTTTCTCTTTGTGGTAACTGGAGATGCTCTCAAGGAAATTATAGTGCATTCATGAACAAGTATATTCCTTTCTCCTACAGGTGATTACAAGATTGCCTGAGTTGACCTCTGTGCTGATGTTTCAATCCTTTGGGGTCACTATTTTGTTATTAGGTTGTTCCAGGACAGGCTTCCTTCACTCTGTTTCTTCCTCTTGAACTAACTTTAAATTCTCTCTCCACATATCCTTGGCCCTCCTCCACGTGGTTGCCATCTGTCACCTTGGGGCCATGTTCTAGTGGCTCCACCGAAGCTACCACCTGCACTGCTAAAGACTCCCTGCTTTGGAGCCTGCTCCAACAGCTCCCGCTAGTTTTTGCTGTTGTGCATATTTTCCTAACTTTCCTCTCTTTGCTGCTATTTTTGGCCAATGGTCATACTCTCTCTTTGAACCTCCCTGTAAACAGGAAAAAGTTTTCTTCTCTTTATACAAAGCTTTTAAATGGCAAACACGTAGATATCAAGGTTTAAGAACTCGCAACTTTGCATTTTCTTACTGATTTTCCTCTAGGGTGTGCATGCTATGTTCTGTGGCTATATTAAGTTTGATTCAAGTAAAGATGAGTGCACAATGCCCAGATCCATCAACCAACTCTGAACTTCAATCTCTGTAGACAATTCCAGCCTGTGTTGAGTTCTTCTCCTAAAAGAGAATTCTCTTTAGAGGACCCTGTAATTTTCTCCTGAAATTTCCCCATCAATTAATTTTCAGATCTAGGATGTGTCTGAAGATATACGAAACCCAATCATTTACACTATTCAAATTCCATTTCTGGGAGACTCCATTGCCTCCCTGTATATATTAGGTTAATTTAAATGTACATCATGCATGGCAATAACTCTGAATCACATAGCCAATCCCTGTTATCTCATCACAAAATTATTTTTTAAATCTCATATTTATGTTGTCCTTCATTGCAGCTTCAATTCTTTCTATTGAAACTTTCTAAATATAAATGACACAAACATAAATGTTTTTTAATCTTTTACCACTTCCACTTACTCAGAAATGAAAAATTATAAATTAGTATATAAAAAGTCATCATTGTAGACATTTTACATGTATAACCATTTTAACTATCCCCACAACACCATGCTTTACAAGCTAGGTCTTATTTCCATCACCCCATCATCACCATTTTGCAGAGAAAACAGCTAAGGTATGTGGAATGTACAGCACTCTTCAAAGTCACAGAAATTACACATGGGAGTCAGAAATTAAACCTACACATCCTAACTCCAGAGTACATGCTTTGAAAAATAATAGCTGCTTCTTAAAGGATAGAAATAAAGATAAAACCTGTTTTTCAGTTTTTAGCTTAGTTCAATGTTACATTTTTAAAAAATATTAATGATGAAGATGCAAGTCTTTTGATATAATTAATTTTATTTTGTTCTGTACTTAATTAATGAGTGATATGTCATAGTCGTTTGAAAAGTACTCTGATTTGTATTATTATTTTTGTTTACCTGCATTTTGATACGTTATTTGTTTTTTTCTTTATGTATAGATAAATTCTGAAATGAACTTTGGTTCAACCAAATCTCATTGTGTACCTTGCTAACTATTGAAATCCCAGTACCCAACACAGGGCTAGGGCATTATTTTTTGTGCTCAATAAATATTTGTTTAGTAAATATATTCATTAATTAATTAATACCAGGCATGAAGTTATATGCTGAGATTAAAAAGATAAATGAGATGTTCTTAACGGTAAAGAATATCTGAGGTAGACTATGTAGAATATAAAAGTTAATTTCAAGACAATGTAGTAAATGTTAAAACGCGTAACTCAGAATGCTAGGGAAAATACACAGAAGTCTGAATGCAAATCTTTACTTCTATATCATTTAAAGAAGTATAATCATAGAGCTTTAATTTCTATTTGGGCACACAACTTCCTTTCTCTTTGATCTTCCAAGATGACCCTACTAATAGTACCACTATAATGTCTGAGAGTAACTACAGGGAGATGGATTTCCCCTGATATGCTATACAAAGTAAAACATAAGTGGCCAGTGTATTGTCTGTTTAGTATCTATGGCCACAGTCTTGGGTTCTATGAATCTTCTAAGCAATGACTAACTATCCTAATAGCCAAAGAAAAACTCTATTACTAAAAGAATGTTCTGCATGTATTTGAGCTTGGTTCACACTTAAACTTTATAATCTCTCCCTGCCACCTGTACTTTGCTGCCTGGCTTAATGTTGGCAATTTTATTCAATCAGACCATGTTGGGTTCAATTAAAGACAGAGCCTCATTCTTCTGTCTGCCAAGATACATTCTGCTACTGTATTATATTAATTCATTTCTAACTAATGTGACTTTACCAAGTACCTACATTGTTCTGTGATAAATAAAGAAGAAACAAAATATTGGTTCCCATTTTCAAATAATTGAAATCTTACTACAAAAATAATATTTCTACCTAGGGAAAAATTGTAGAAAAATAAAAGATAGTACATAAGAGGTAAACTGTGTGAAACATTTAATGGACATTATAAGGAAACCTTTTTACCATATCATAATCAAACTGCTCAAGAATAAAGACAAATTAAAAAAAAAAAACCTTGAAAACAACCAGAGGAAAAAATGCATTAGCTACAGGAGAGCAATGATATAAATGCCACAAATTTCTTATCAGAAACCGTGAGTCAGAAGGAAATTGCATGACATTTATGAACTACTGAAATAAAAAAGTGTCAACATAGAATTCACTATTCTGTAAAAATATCCTTCAGACATAAAGGTGAATTGAAGTTCTCCCAGTAAAGGAAATCAAATCTGCTCTAAAAAAATTGCTAAAGAAAGTTATTCAAACAGAAGGATAGTGATTCCAGAATAATACTTGAAACCTCAGACATGAAGGCAGAACAGGAGAGATGGTAACTAGGTAGGTCTAGTAGATTATTTTTCTTGAGTTCCTTAAGATATATTTGACAGTTGAAGAAAGTAAAAGTTAAAACATTTCTTCATGGAGTTTTTAATGTGCATGTATATAATATGTAAGATGTCTGTAACATAAAGGGCAGGGGTTAAAAGGACCCAAACTGTGGTAAGGTTTTACATTCCCACTGGAAATGGTAAAATATTGATTCTAAGTTGAATGTGAAAAGTTAGAAATTTTTATATTATGGTCCCTAAAGCAGCCAGGAAAGTAACTATTAAAAGTGATCCAGTAAAAAATGCGCTAGAAAATCTAAATGGAGGACAAAAAATGTTTACATAACCCCTAGAAAGGCATGAGAATTAACAATTAGAGTACAAGCAGAAAACGAATAATAAAATGGTAGACTTCAATGTAAACATTGCAAAAATCACATTAAATATCTAAACATACCAACTGAAAGAGTTTAGGATGGATAAAAAAGCTTCCGTTATATGCTGTATACAAGAAACTCACTTCTAATGTAACTACAAAATTAGAATAAAGATGGAAGTACAGAAAATGATATACCACGCAAACCTGAATGAAAGCTCATACTGCTGAATTAATATCAGACAAAGTAAAATTCAAAGGAAGAAGTATCGCTAGTGTCAGAGGGGTTTTGCAAAATGATAAAAGAATCATTTCACAAAAAGACATAAGAATTAATATATATTAAACGTATCTGTACCTAGCAACTGAGATTCAAATACATGAAATAGATCTGAGGAATCTACTTCACAAAACGATTTGTTTCTCATCAAGCTAAATAAGTATTCACTTCAGCATCTAGCAATCTCATTCCTGCTTATTTACCCTGGAGAAATAAAAACTCATGCTCACATGGAAACCTGTATAGGAATGTTTACATCAGCCCCATTCATAGTCATCCAAAACTGGAAACAGCCCAAATGTTCTCTGCTAAATGAATGGCTAAAGAAACTGTGGTACATCCGTTAAGTGAAATACCACTCAACAATAAAGGGACTAAACCGCTGATACCCCCAATAACTTGGATAAATCTTAAATGTATCGTGCTCAAATGGCCGCATATTGTAACACTTCTCATGTATCATTCTTGAAAAGGTCAAAATACAGTAGTGAAGAACTCACCATTGACATAAGAGTTGTAGACCAGGGGAGGGCATGACTCTAAAGTGATAGTGTAAGGAAAGTATAGGAAAGTGATGAAACTGCTTTAAATACTAACTGCAACAGTGGTTATATGACTCTATACATGTACCAAATCTCACAGAACTGTACACCAAACGAATTAGTCAATTTCACTGTATGATAAACTATAAAGAAAATAAAATGCTAAGCACAGCATTAATATTTTCCAAACTCATCTTAGGCCCATAAATTATCCTACCCCACCCCATGTGAATCACATGGCCACTATTTCCAGTATGTGCTATCTCCATTTCTTATCTATTGATATGGGAACAAGGCATTTTCTCTGCCTAGATTCTTTTACTGTCCGTCAGTCTCTTTTCTCCACCTGTCAAATGTTGAAGTCAGAATAGGAGCTATCTTTTGGGAGAAATGGAACATTTATATACAGGAACTCTTGAGGCCCCTGGAGTGCTGGTAATGTTTACTATTCTGATTATGGTAGTATTTACACAGTTGGGTACATTTTCTATAAATTCATCAAGTAATCTGTGCTGTTCTCTGTATGCATAAAAAAGGCATCAAATGAAAGTTTTAAAATACCTCTTATGCAGACTGTAAAAGTCATCTAAAATTTTTAACTCCTTAAAGCCTTTCTCAACCACCTGAAGAGTTAGTAACTCTTATTTTAGTACACTCCAAGCAATGTGATTCTGTCACAATTCTAAAATGTGACATATAGTATATTTATACATGCGTACACGTGTGTGTGTGTGTGTGTGTGTGTGTGTGTCCCTCTTATGAGCTTAACTATATATACAGGATTTGAACTTTCAATTCCTGGTGCTGTCCTAGCATAAGGCTGGCACCAGTAAACATTCACTAAATAAATATTGAAAAAGAATATGTGGTATTTCTGTGTTTAGTACTGCTCTACCTAGGCAATGGTCTGTTTCTCCTGGCATCTCACCTCTGGCCATCCTTTCTGACTTTGAAAATACTAGATTTTCATTTTCCCTTTGTTTTCCTATTTGACTGCCAGTAAAACTGATTTTTTAAATTAATATCATAAAACTAGTTCTAATCACATGAGATAGGCACAGAAATGCATCCTAGCAGAGGTAACCTATAAAATTCTTGATATGAAAGCTGCTGGTAGAGCAAACATAATGTTTCAGTGCACCACAATTTTTTTTTAGACAGTCTTGCTCTGTCACCAGGCTGGCTTGCAGTGGCATGATTTTGGCTTACTGCAACCTCAGCCTCCCGTGTTCAAGTGATTCCCCTGCCTCAGCCTCCTGAGTAGCTGGAACTAGAGACATGCACCACCGTGCCTGGCTAATTTTTTGTATTTTAGTAGAGATGGGGTTTCACCATGTTTGGCAGGATGGTCTCGATCTCCTGACATTGTGATCCACTGGCCTCGGCCTCCCAGAGTGCTAGGATTACAAGCATGAGCCACCATGCCCGGCCCATTGTATCACCATTTTATAGGCCAGGTCACTGGAATATCATTTAGTTTTTTTGATCGTTCGTAGCTTGTGGAAATGGACTTTCTTTAGGTGTCCACTATGAGCAAAACAATGTATTCTTTCTAATTTCACCTAAGAAGTGAAGTCATGAATTCTTCAAAAGTCTAGCCCAGTTCTTTGGTGGGATTACTATAGTTGACGCTACTCCAGTATTTTGTGAAAATATCCTGGCATGGATTAATTTCACCAACGCCCTCTCCCCCCATTGATTTATAGCCATAATTAATTTCTGCAACGGTCACAGTATTCATGTAGTGATTTTAGGACCAATGATTATATTTGTGATAGGAATTGTAGTTAATATGGCAATGTACATTTTTCTAGTTGTTTCATGCCTGAAAATCATTTTTTGGAACAATCTCAGTTGCAGAGAGAAGAAATGTGCTTGAAGAAAGCTGTGTGCTAGTCTGACTACAAGAGAGGAAAAGCAGATTAGATTCATATCGACTCTATTTCTTTCCATTAAAACTAATGCCCCTTGACCCTTAATTATTTTATTCATCTAAAAATTGATGTGAAGAGATAAACTTATTCATGTGCATATTGACTCCAATTCTAAATGAACCACAAGGTTAAAAAGTGTTAAGCTTTCAGAGAATATGAGTTGAGATATTTCAACAAACTTGTGCAGTAACACACTATAAATTGACCATAGAAGCTGCACTCGGTTTTGTTCTCAAGCCCACAAGTTACATAAAATACTAAGCTACAACTGAATTCCATATGGAAAGCAAGGACATGTTTCAAGACTGAGTCACCTGCATTTTTGTATTAAGAAGAAGGAAATAAAAGCTTGCTACTAAGCTGGTTAATATGTATAGTGGGTTTTTTTTTAAATGAATGCTTAAAAAATAATAATAATTAGAATAATAATGCTAAGCTTTTAGAAAATGCTTTTATCTTCAAAGCATTTCACAAAAGAGTATGTAGTTAATCTCTGCACCCTAAAAGCAACTTGCCAAAATATTTTGTTTTATAAGAGATGCATTTAAGAAGAGTTTCACTCATCTTTACGTTTTCTTGGCCATCACTCTGTATGTTTAAAAAAAAAATGGGCTGTAGAAAGTAAAATCCACCAAAGCCTTTCTTTTTAATGCAAATAAGCTTCTTTCTATTCTTTCTTGAGGAAAGAAATGTTCAGTTGAAATTGACTATAAACCCAATTCTTTTGAATCTGTGTAATTAGGGTCATTTTGTGTAGGGCTAAGTGAGGCTCGCTAGTCTGTGTCTCAGCTCTGGTCCAAACAAATGCAAACAGGCTTAAATGGCAAAGGGCTAGGTAAATATATTTTTAGATACTGCCATACAGGAATTAAATTGACTTAAACTTAAAATCCTTACTAAAATGTACTAATTTAGTGGAAAGCAAGTTGAACCTTATTATTTTGATAGAGGTGAACCCCACTTTCCAACTGCTTCTGGAAAAGCGTTTTCAGATAAATCCAGAGCTGACCTTACAGGAGAACTCGCCAACGTAAATGGAAGAATCAGAGCAGGAGCTGCCTGCAGCCAACTCCCGGGAAAGAGGTGAAGTCTCCGGCACCCCTGCTCACGGTCTCATTATCCTGCATTTAATGAGACTCGAAATAAACACCTGTCCTCCAAACACAACAGCCAACCCAGAACTGCAGCTCAGCACTCCCATTCTTTTGTTCTAATCTTCCTTTTTATTTTTAAAAAGATATGAGCAATGAATGTTAGTTACTTGAAAAATTCAATTGAGAGAGGCAAATGGGAAAAACAAAACAAAAACATCAAAATGCCTCCCCCATCCCCATGAGAGGACACTACTAACCTTTTCCAGACGTTTCCAATAAAAACATCCCTTATTTAACAAAAACAGGTGCTCAGGATACACTGGTGTAATTTAACCATTTTTGAAAAGTTCTTATGTATCTTGATAGCTTTTCATGACAATATAAAAATAAACAGCATCATGTAATTGTTATAGAGCATTTTATTTCTTAACATCATTCAAGAAATGTAATGACTCCAAAATTTATCAGATCACGAAATTCACCTAGAGGAGTGTTTTAAAATATACAATCGTAAGCCCTATCCTGGATTTACTATATGGTGATCTCCAGCAATGTGTCTTAAGAATCTTTATTTTGAACAAGCTCCCCAGGTTATATAGAAAACACTGATTTAAATCTTGTATTGTACATTTTGTTTAATCCCAACTATTTTTTGCTATAATAAATAACTTCAACTCATTATATCCATTCATTGTGTTCCTGCTTGATTATTTTCGTAGTTTAAATTCAAAGTGGAATTACTTGCTCAATGAATGTGCGCATTTTAAATCTTTTAGCATATTGCCAAACTATTCTCAGTCAAGGCCCTAATAATTTATATCTTTACAACTGCGCATGGTACAATACTGGCTGTCAGGATCAAAAGTGATTGGATGCAAGACATTTGTGTGTGCTCCTTGTAGATGGCATAGTGCTTCCAGAACAAGTGACAAGAAAGACCTTTCACCTCCTAATCAGTACTGTGTTAACCACTACAACTAGCAGTAAACATTTGCAGATAAATTCTAAGGCAATTTCAACCTATTTTGTAAAAAGTATTAAGCAGTAAGCTACAAAATAATTCCTTGTTTACCTATTCCACTCTTCCAAATGCTAAATGATATTTTAAACCATCACTATTGTCTTCCACTCTTCCAAATGCTATACAGTATTTTAAACCATCACTATTGTCAAAGGTGTTTGAATCAGAGCAACTCCTTCTTGAATAAGGGCTGGGTAAAATGAGGCTGAGAACTACTGGGCTGCATTCCCAGGAGGTTAGACATTCTTAGTCACAGTATGAGACAGGAGGTCAGCACAAGATACAGATCACAAAGACCCTGCTGATAAAACAGCTTACAGTAAAGAAGCCAGCCAAAACCCATTGAAACCAAGATGGTGATGAAAGTAACCTCTGGTCATCCTCACTGCTCATCATGTGCTAATTACGACGCATTTATATGCTAAAAGACACTCCCACCAGTGCCATAACAGTTTACAAATGCCACAACAACATCAGAAAGTTACCCTATATGGTCTAAAAAGAGGAGGAACTCTCGGTTTGGGGAATTGCCCACTTCTTTCCTGGAAATCTCATGAATAATCCACTTCTTCTTCAACATATAATCAAATAACTGGAAGTATACTCAGTTGAGAAGCATATGCTGCTGCTCTGCCTATGGAGTAGCAATTCTTTTATTCCTTCCCTTTCCTAATAAACTTGTTTCACTTTATTGACTTGCCCCAGATTCTTTCTTGCATGAGGTCTAAGAACCCTCTCTTGATGTTTGAATGGGAACACCTTTCTGGTAACACTATGAAATTTGGAAAGGAGAAATTTGACAACTGTTCTAGTATCTTTTAAATTTGGTTATTTATTAAGCCACAATTAAAAAAAAAAAAGATTTCCAAGCTCATCTGAATTAGTGAAGGGAGTTTTCTGGAAACGCGCATTTTTCTAAACCATCTTAGGTATTCCTTCTGCACAGATTGGAAAATCTCTGTCTGGCTACATGCTCTACTCTGTAGATGAGAAAAACATCTCAGGGACATTTCATAATTTGGCTGACAAATGATGGTGCATTTGACTGTTTGGTGAGTGACAAAGCTGTGATTAGAAATCATGTCTACGTCTGTGGACATAGGGTGCTTTCTGGTATTTCACTTTAGCTATGATTAGGTCTATGAATTTACCTCCCAAAATATGTATTTTTATTAGTGCTGCAAATAAAAGTTACTATTTTACAAACTCAATTATACTTAGATGTAGAAAATATCATAGAATAGCTAATATGACTTTAATAACCAATAAAATAGATTTATCCTAATGTTTTGGGTTTTATAATATTGTATAGGTTCTCTGTTAATAGAAAATAAAGACAAATACTTCAGAACTTTATCCAAAAATAAAGCGTTTCACACAACTGCCCACTTTCTCTCCAAAGAACTCCTATTTAGTATTTGTTTTCAATTGTTCCAAATATGTCAGTGTGGAAGCCTCATTTCTGTGCTAACAGTCTTCAAAGATTTTCTTTCTTAGCTAGTTAACTCTTCCTCTAGCTGGACCACATGGAATGATCCCAGAAGAACCCAAGAACAGGCAGGAAGTGGGGAATGGAGGGGCTTTAAAGAGCATCAGATACTTAAAACTTCAACTTCAAGCCTGAAATCATTAAGGGTTTCTCTTTCTGGATTACCAAGTAAATTTATTCTCAGTGGCTATTCACCTTTTCTTATTCCTCCTTATCTTCAAGACTTTAAAATATAGATGATTCTACACTGAGTTATAGTACTGAGTGAGGTAGGTTCCTAAACAAATATGTATATTTATTTTTCCAAGAAAAGCTGTAAAGTCGCATTTAGTCGGCATAAGCAATTTGACCTGTTCACTTGGGATTACTCAGCTGAAACCCTCTTTTCTATGATATACATCTCATTAATGTTTCAGCATTTTAGGGGCATTTCCATTTTGAGCCAATATTTCCATTAGTTTTATCTTTCTCGAAAGATTACTCTTCAGAATTGGAAGTTCTCATGGTTGACATCACACTGACAGATTACTGGCTCCTTCTGAGTGATGTGAATTGTAATAAATGGTATGTTTTTTAATTTTTACCTGTGCAAAAAATTTCCCTAAAGTTTATTACTTGAATTTTACCAATTTAACTTATTGAAGATACAAAATGTTTTTCTTTATTGAACTTTACATTTTAAAAAATATCACTTTCATTAAAATTGTGTGTGTGTGTGTGTGTGTGTGTGTGTGTACACAGGCAGACAACAGAAAACAATTCTTGGAGAAGCTGGCCTTTTACATATACATGTTAAATAATTTCTAGTTCATACATGTGGAATATGCCTAAAATAAATACATATATCCATATGTATGTTTGTAAGGTAGACAGAGGTAAATAGATTTCATGAAACTAGTCCTCGAAATTGAAATAAAATGTTTTGAACACCCAAATGGACTTAGGTATATCCAGTTATATATTGTTCACATATCTTAAATTCAGCAGGTTAAAAATTGAGTTCTAATTAAGGCATCACAACCAAATCTACCTTTTGTATTCTTATTTTTCTGTTAAAAAGCATCACTGTTGTTCATCACAGTGTTCTCAATACTGGAGAGTCATCAAGTCCTGAAGATTTTAACTCCTAAATAACCCTCATTCATAGGTTCATTCACCTTATTATATTCCAAGAAATATGAATTTTGCTAATAGGTGTTACTTAAAATTTTAAAAGGCCAACACAGTGGCTCATGCCTGTGATTGCAGCACTTTGGGAGGCAGGAGGATTGTTTGAGGTCAAGTGTTCAAAATCAGCCTGGGCCACAAAGTGAGACCTTGTCTCGGCAAAACATTAAAAAATTAACCAGGCGTGGTGGCATGTGCCTGTAGCCCCAGCTACTCAGGAAGCTGAGGAGGGAGAATTGCTTGAGCCCAGGAGTTTGAAACCAGCCTGGGCAACATAGTGAGACTTTGTCTCTACCAAAAAAAAAAAAAATTACCAGGCACGGTACATATACTTGTAGTCCCAGCTACGCAGGAGGCTGAGGCAAGAGAATGACTTGAGCCCAAGAGGTGAAGTCTGCAGTAAGCTGTAGCCACACCATTGCATTCCAGCCCGGGAGATAAAGGGAAACCCTGTCTCAAGAAAAATTAGAAAAAAAAAATTTAAAAAGTGAAGGAGGAGAAGAAGAAAAAGGAGAAGATGAGGAAAGGGAAGTGGGAACAGAAGGGAAGAGGGGAGGGAAAAAGAAGGGAAGAAGGAGGAGATGGGGGAAACAGTCTGTGGTAATTTGAAGAATACTGTTTTAATCAAATTAAACATATTTCTTAATTTCAAGCTTTGGTCACCATTTTTAAATTCATACGATCAATTGAAGAACCATTTTATTGAAAATTTTCTGGAAACCCTGTGTAGTCCATTACTCTATAAACCCTATCCTCACTACGACTCAAAATCTCATCACCCTTTACTTGGCTTGTGCTGAGACCTCTTTACCCGTAAGCAGCTGTTCCCAGCCCATATCTCCCAGGCGTCGTTCTCATTCCACTCTTTCAATACTGTCAGGTTAAACTTTATGCAATTGAGTCTGCACTTAAAATGTCTCCATAGCATCGACGAAGTCCAGATTCCTTAACGTGAAAAGCAAGGACCTTCATGGTATCTGCATCTTTGCTTCTATACTGGATCCTCTCCCTCTCCCTGCCTCTGCTTGAAGCTCCCAGTCCCACAGCCTCGCCTAACTGTTCTCAACCCCAGAAATACCCTGTGCTCTTTTCTTCTTCTCACATGTTTCCATGTGCTGCTCCGTGGCTTCTCCATCCTCTGCCTGGCTAGCTGATGCTCATTCCCTGTAAATTGCCATCCTCATCTTATCTGGAAGTTAAATCCTCTGAATGCATCACTATCCTCCCACATCTGAGGTAGGTGTTTCTTATCCATGTCACCGTCATGCCACACTCTATTCTGTCCCACAGCATTGATCACTGAGTGACGTCAATGATTGGTATACTTATCTTTTCCTCACCAAGGGGTTTGTCATTCATTTTTGTGTCTGCAAAGTGTCTAACACCAGTACATGGTCAAAAATGATTAATTAGTAAATTAGCTAACACTATCAATATCTGCATCCAAGAATTCTAGTGTCATAGTTCTAGTGTCACTAGATATAATTGTTTTTCAAGATTTCCTTTGCAATTCAACAACTAATATGTCCAGTCACAGTTTCTCTTCTGCATTCTAGCCTGGGCTTGGCCTGGTGCGTTTGGTTCTGTTGTGTGGTGTCTTTTCCCGCAAGAACTACTCTGCTTTCACCTTACAGCAAAGGGTCCACAAGGAGCCTACACAGAGCTCAGTAAGTTTCCCTGTAAATTTCAGGTAGGTATTTAAGGGACCTTTCCAGTTACGCACTGGCTGATAAATCTGTCAGATGACCAGTTGCTGCAATCAACGGAAAAAGCAAAGAGAGATAAAATTAAAATATGGATTACTTATTTTGGCACAGATCATTGGGTTGTGCCCCAGTATCCATTCTTTTTTTTTATTAATTAGTACAACTTCTGATTTATGACTAGGTACCTAGCTGCTAAGAAACTAGGTCATTTGCTTGCTTCTTTTGCAGTTAAATGAAGTCACCTAAGTTCTAGTCAAATGGTTATTAAAAAAATGTGTCATGTGGAGACCTTTTTAATGAGAAAATTGATGTGCCTCTTATTCTTTATTTCATCATACTTCCTGATGGCTTGAAATTAGATGAAATGGCCGGAGCTCCAGTAGCTGTTTTGTACAATGAGGTTAAAATGGAAATGGAAGCTACACACGACAAAGAAACAAGAATAAAGAAGTTTGAGCTTCTTATTTCATCAACAACATGACCGTGCTGATTTCATCAATGTGAAAGAAAAGTAAATTTCTATTTTGTTTAGGTGCTGTTCTTTGGAGATGTCTTATAATCTGTATCCAGACCTAATTCTAAACAATGCACTTAGGAATTCATAAAATATTTTGGAAAAGAAAAAATTACAACTGACATAACAAAATAGAGGCTTGGGGAATAGTAAGAAAGCCTTGCAGATTTCGATATGACAACTAATTTTTAAAGTTCTATATTGGAGGAAAGAAAACAGAACAGGTATTTGTTAATCACCCACTATGTGTTATACCTATAAACTATATTTTATATTCTTTCTGTTTGAAAAGCAATTGCAACTTCTATTCCCAAAATGCTTAACAAATTGTAATACGAAAATCAAATATTCGTATTGCTATGTAACAAATTTAATGAATCCAGAATCACAGACACTTCAAAATGAAAAAAAAAAATCTTAATTTTCTACAGAATAAAAAATTTGGTTTAGATAGTACCTAAATGATGAAGTAACAAACACTGGCTAAAAAAAATCAGATCAGTTGACTCCAAGTTATTGTTATATTTTCTCTTATCATTCTATAATATACTGGAGTAGGAAATAGATGTAGAAGCAGATGAGCAACAGGAAATAACTTTTCATCTCATTTATACAGTTTTAATGGTATCTAGTTTATGTTCTCTGATGTGTTTTCCTAGATTCTTAGTTGCTTAGGAAGTATCTGCTTCTCCGTATCATTATAGCAGTAATTCCAGGCTTCAGAGGTTTGATGTTAATATCAAATGGCAAGTTACTTAAAAGTCCACAATGCTAAGACTTCTGAATCCCAGACCTGTGAAGTCTAAGAAAACAGTGTCTTTAGGTAATTAAAATTTCTCCTCATTAATCGGACTTTTATCACTCTTGCCCCTGCAGAGTATATTCAACCCAGCAGCCATAGCGATGCTTTTCAAACTGAATCTCATCACATCACTCCTCTTCCAAAAATTCTCAAATGGCTCCCAGTATCAGTCAAAGTTAAATCCAAAGTCTGCACTAGGCTTATCAAATCCTACAAGATCAGCGATCCTGCACACACTGCACTCAGTCTTATGGCTCGTTTGCTGGCTTCCTCCTCTTTTCCTGAATCCAGAAGGCTGACTCCATGAGCCTTCCATCCATCTGATAGCTGTCCCTCATATACCTCAGTGAAACCCTCCTCTACCGCCTTTATGGTTTTGCTTTAATTCCAATTTCTCAATAAGGCAACCATTCTATTTAAAATACAGTCCTTCATGTCCCAGATTTCCCATTATCCTTCTCTATTTTCCTCATCATATTTAAAATAACAAAAAAAGTACAAATAAATTCTTATTGTTATTGTGCTTTCCTCCCTCCTAGAAAGTAATTTCCATGAGAACAAAGATGTGTATCTATCTGATTCCCTGTGAGCCAATTCTTAGAACATAAGTGCTCAAAATATATTTGTTGCTTATATAAATTCATCGCAAGTCTTAAGACTCTCTGTGTAGAACCTGATTTTACTGATAAATATGTTATAAAAGAAGTTTGAACACATGTTGTATCTAAACCCATGGGAGAGAGATTTCTAATTTTAGCAGACATCTCTTTGTCCTCTAAAATATCTAAAAAATTCGAGAATGAGAGCAATTTGTAATTAAGTGAAAAGAGATGCAGCAGATGCAGCAGAATTGGGTGACTCATTACTGTCATTTCCCTCCCCTTTCTAGAATTTGTGTTGAATCTACATTCTAAACATCTCTTGAATATATTTCTCTCAATTCTGAGATCAATGCCTTTGGTCAAGATATCCTCAGACTATGTTATATCATGTTGCCGCAGGGCCTCATAGCATATTACTTTTCCTTGAAAATGTTTATCCCATCTTACTGGGATTACTGGTCAGTTTCTTCCAACCTTTTCAGGGCTCTCTGTGCATCTGTCTTGCTCACCATGTTATCCCTGTTGGCGAGCACAGCTTCTCACACAGAGTGAGTGATGCATAAATATTGATTGAATGAAGGAAAATCTTACCTAAACTTTTGCAGTAAACTTCCGTCTGTTCCTTTTGATTTCAGTGTCTCCTGTTCCTTCCACCTGAGGACATTGTGCAGCAGCAGCACTTTTCTAAAAAACAAAATATGTTCATTTCTGTTCCTTGTTACAGCCATTTATTACCTACAAGAAGAATCCAAATCACTTGAATGTCTCTGTACTATGATTCCAGACTCCCTTTATGGCTTTCTCTCTAGTGATTCATTCTACATTTCTTATATTTTGGTCACAGCCCAAATGCCATTTCTTAAATAATGTCTATATCTTCATACCAAAATGTTTTTACACATACTCTTTTCTCTGTTTGGAAGGCAGTCTAATTATCCTCTAATTACTTTGGTTTTGCAGAGAGTTTGGGATTGACTGATAGCATTAGAACAATTAAAAACTCACTCTTGGCCGGGTGAGGTGGCTTATGCCTGTAATCTCAGGATTTTGGGAGGCTGAAATGGGCAGATCACAAGGTCAAAAGATTGACACCAGCCTGGTCAACATGGTGAAACTCCATCTCTACTAAAAATACAAAAAATTAGCTGGGTGTGGCGGCATGCACCTGTAGTCCCAGCTACTCAGGAGGCTGAGGCAGGAGAATTGCTTGAACCCCAGAGGCACCTGGGTGACAGAGGGAGACTCCATTGCAAACAAACAAACAAACAAGCAAACAAAAAACTTACTCTTTCTCCTTCTCCCTGCCCATGATGTCATCTATGACAATTCTAATACACCTGGGAGCTTTTGTTTACAACTGGTGAAGGTGGGTTGAATAAAGCAAAGCCAGGAAGGAAAATTACCCACCCTACTGCCATGTCTTAGTTTTGAACTCCTATGGAAAAGAAGGTATGTTAGGATCATATTTGCTTGAATGACTCCTGAGAAAATGTGTAAGACACTGGTGATGTAATTTGGATATTTGTCCCCATCCAAATCTCGTGTTGAAATGTGATCCTCAATGTTGGAGGTGGGCCTGATGGGAGATATTTGAATTATGGAGATGGATCCCTCATGAATGATTTGGGCCATCTCCTTGGTGATAAGTGAGCCTTGCTCTACATTCACACAAGATCCAGTTGTGTGTGGCACATCCCCTGCTTTCTTGTTCCTATTCTTGCCATATGATGTGCCTGCTCTCCCTTTGCTCCCGCCATGATTGGAGACTTCCTGAGGCCTCCCCAGAAACAGATGCCGCAACGCTTCCTGCAGAACCTACAGAATCATGAGCCAATTAAATCTCTTCTCTTACAAATTACCCTGTTTCAGGTGTTACAGGAAAGGGGTCCTGATCCAGAGAGGGTTCTTGGATCTCAGGCAAGAAAGACTTCAGGGAGAGTCCGCAGAGTAAAGTGAAAGCCAGTTTATTAAGAAAGTAAAAAAAAAAAAAGAAGAAGAATGATTACTCTATAGACAGAGCAGCACTAAGTGCTACTGGTTGCTCATTTTTATGGTTATTTCTTGATGGTATGCTAAACAAGGGGTGGATTATTCATGACTCCCCTTTCTAGACTGTATAGGGTAACTTCCTAATGTTGCCATGGCATTTGTAAACTGTCATGGCACTGGTGGGAGTGTAGCAGTGAGGACCACCAGAAGTCGCTCTCGTGGCCATCGTGGTTTTGGTGAGTTTTAGCCGGCTTCTTTGCTGCAACCTGTTTTATCAGCAAGATCTTTATGACCTGTATGTTGTGTTGACCTCCTATCTCACTGTGTGATTTAGAATGCCTTAGTCATCTGGGAATGCAGCCCAGTAGGTTTCATCCTCATTTTACCCAGCTCCTATTCAAGATGCAGCTGCTCTGGTTTATACACCTCTTACATTTCCCCTCTTGCCTTTTCTAAGAAAGCCTTAATCCTAAGGGTTGCAGAGAGACAAAGGTCCATCTTCTGTAACCTCTTCAAGCTGAATAGGGGTGATGATATTCCTACTAACTATTAGGGCCTGTCACATTCTGGGTAGAGAGGAACCCAGTCAAGAAGCATTGGTATGGTGAGGCCCATTCATAATTCTTGAGTTCCAATGAAAGGTGATATCTGGAAGATAACAAATATTTAGTTCAAGAAAACATTGAGTGAATTTGTCTTGCACTCACTCCTACACAAGGAGCACAACAACAATACATTTCACAAAAATAAAGTAAAATTTTCCCAAGTAAACTAAATTAAAAAATTTTCCATGAATGGAGTATCTGCTGAAACCAAGCCGATACAAAGTTGCCAGCTAATTCCAACACGCCTAGAATTAGAAATTGATCCAGATTTTTATATTACCCAACCCTCTTGTTTCTTCTGGGTAGCAGCCAGAGTCTATTGGTTGGTTCACAGAAATAAGCAGGGTTGGTCTTAATTGCAGAAACAAACTTAAAAACAACTGTCATGGCACTGGTAGGAGTGTAGCAGTGAGGATGATCAGAGGTCACATTCATGGACATGTTGGTATTAGTGGGTTTTAGCTGGCTTCTTTACTGTAACCTATTTTGTAAGCAAGGTCTTTATGACCTGTACTTTGTGCTGACCTCCTATCTCACCCTGTGACTTAGAATGCCTTAACCATCTAGGAATGCAGCCCAGTACGTTTCAGCTTCATTTTACTCAGCTCCTATTAAGATGGAGTTGCTCTGGTTCGCATGCCTCTGACACAGGTATTACTTTATAGCAGTACAAGAATGGCCAAATGCACAACATTGGTACTAAGGAGTGAGTGGGGCATGTAATAATGGTACCTGAAAGTTTGGAGGCAGTTTTGGAACCAAGTAAAGACAGAGGCTGGAAGAGTTTGGGGGGCTCAGAAGAAGACAGAAAGATTAGGGAAAGTTTGGAATTTTTTTGAAACTGTTAAATGACTGTGCCCAAAATGCTGATAGAAATATGGACAGTGATGAGGTCTCAGATGGAGATGAGGAACTTACTGTGAACTAAAGCAAAGATCACATGTGTTATGTCAGAGCAAAGAGCTTGGCTGAATTCTGTTTATGCCCCAGAGCTCTGTGGAAGTTTGAACTTTAGTGCTAAGATTTAGGATATCTAACAGAAGAAATTTCTAAGCAGCAGTGTTCAACAGTGGTGTGGCTGCCTTAACAGCCTATGGTCAGATGTAGAACAAAGAAATGACTTCAAACTGGAAGTTATATATAACCAGGAAGCAGAGTAAAACTGAACAATTTTCAACCAGACCATGTGGCAAAGAAAGGAAAAGCCTTTTCAGGGAAAGGAGTTCAAGCTGGCTGTGCAGCAACCACTTGCTAGGGATATTTGTCCAAGACAATGAGAAAAAGGCAAAGGCATTTCAAAGCTCTCCCAGGCAGGACCTCCCATTGCTGACTTAGAAGCCTTGAGGGAAAGGATGGCTTCCTGAGCCAGGACCAGGAACCCCTGTGCAGCCTTGTAACACTGCTTCCTACATCATGGTTCTCCACTTCCAGCATGGGTTTACAGGGGCCCAGGTATAGTGTGAGCTACCACTTTGGAGAATGCAAGCCGTAAGCCTTGGTAGCTTCCAAGTGGTATTAAGCCTGCAGGTGCACAGGGTGCTAGAGTGAAGGGGACTTGTCTTGCACCTAGATTTCAGAGGGTGTATGGAAAGTCTAGGTGTCCAGAAGGGAGCTGTTGTGGAAGCAGAGCCCTCACAGAGAGCAGAGGCAGGGTGGAGGGGAATTGTGCAGAGGCAGGGTTGAGAGGATCAGAGGCCCCATACAGAGTCCCCACTAAGGCCTTCCTAGTAGAGCTGTGAGAAGGGGTCACCATCCTCCAGACCTGAGAATGGTAGGTTCAAAGGCATCTTGAACCACTGGCAGGAAAAGCCACAGGCACTGGGCTCCAATGGAGGAGAGCAACTGTGGGGGCTGTAATCTCAAAGCCACAGGGTTGGAGCTGCCCAAGACCGTGGGAGTCCATCCTTCACACCAGAGTGCCCAAGATGTTGGACTTGAAGTCGAAGGAGATTGTTTTGGAGCTCTAAGATTTAAGGACTGTCCTGCTGTATTTCAAACCTTTGTGGGATCTGTAACCCCTTTCTGATAGCCAATTTCTCCCTTTTGGAGCAGAAATGTTTACCCAATGCCTGAACTCCCAGTGTAGCTTGGAAGTAAATAATTTGCTTTTGATTTTACAGGTTTATATGTGAAAGACTTTCTTTGTCTAAAATGAGACTTTGGGTTAATGCTGAAATGATTTAAGACTTTGGAGAAATGTTGGAAAGACATGATTGGATTTTGCAATGTGAGAATGACATGAAATTTGGAGAGGGGGATAAGGTGGAAAAAGAATACAGTATGGGTTTCTGTACCCACCCAAATCCCTTGTTGAAATGTAACTTTCAGTTTTGGAGGTAGGGCCTGGTGGGAGGCGTTCGGATCATGGGGCAGGTCCCTCATGAATGGCTTGGTCCATCCCCTTGGTGATAAGTGAGCTCTTGTTCCGAGCTTACATGAGGTCTGGTCATTTGAAATTGTGTGGGACCTCCCCACCATACTCTCTTCTGCTCCCATTCTCACCAGGTGATGTGCCTGCTCTCCCCTTTGCCTTCTGCTGTGACTGGAAGCTTTCTGGGCCCTCCACAGAAGTAGATGCTGCTATGCTGCTGCTGCTTCTTTTTTTTTTTTTGAAAGATAGAGTCTCCCTCTGACACTCAGGCTAGAGGAGTGTAGTGGAGCAATCTTTTCTCACAGCAACCTCCATTTCTAGGGCTCAAGCAATCCTCCCATCTCAGTCTCCCACAAGCTGGGACCATAGGTGTGTACCACCACACCTGGCTAATTTTCATATTTTTTGTAGTGATGACAGGGTTTCACTATGTTGCCCAGGCTGGTCTCGGGCTCCTGAGCTCAAGTGAATCGTCCACCTTGGCCTCCCAAAATGCTGAGAATACAGGCATGAGCCACCACGCTTGCTGTGCTTCTTGTACAGGCTGCACAACCATGACCAATTAAATCTTTATTACAAATTATCCAATTTCAGGCATTTCATTATTTCATTACAGCAGTGCAAGAGCAGCCTAACACCACTGGTGTATGCACAGCTTTGATCTTACGTTCCAGAGAGAATAGATAGCTCTTCATCCTCGCCCACATGTCACCCAAGCTTGCTCTCCACGTGTGCACTTACGTTCTCCATTGTGAGGTTCAGCGGTAAATATTCACATAGTGACATTCCAGATGGAGACTGGGATAAGATTAGAAAAGCAAGCTAAGGCAGGGCAAATGTTTCAGTGCAACTGTAGCTAACAGAAGAGTGTCAGGGGATGTGAGACCTATTTCTCAGGATGTCAAAAATGACCTTACAACCCAGAAGAATTGGGTATCTGATCATCATCTGGATATTCTGACAGAGAAAAAGGTGACAAGTCCTATGTTACTTTGGTATAAACACAAAATGGGGGCATATTTTGTAATTACAGACTTGTCAGACAAGGGCATTTAGAAAATAAAGACACTCATTTAAGGATTATAGATAATCTTCCCTGTCACAACCATAATCTGTCTTTGCAAAATGCCTTTTATATGCTACTGTTTTTAGTCCTAGACTCTAGGTACATTAGCTTCCTCGCTGTTCTCAGACAAGAAACCCTTGTTCTCTCAAGGCTCTCGCACGTGCTGTCATTTGTGCCTTAAACTTTCCATCAGAGAGCTGTGTCGCTGGGTGCAGTGGCTCATGCCTGTAATCCCAGCACTTTGAGAGGCCGAGATGGACAGATCACCTGAGGTTGGGAGTTCGAGACCAGCCTGACCAACATGGAGAAACCTTGTCTCTAATAAAACTACAAAATTAGCCAGGTGTGGTGATTACAGGTGGCACATGCCTGTAATCCCAGTTCTTCAGGAGGCTGAGGCTCGAGAATCGCTTGAACTGGGGGGGCAGAGGTTGCAATGAGCCGAGATCACACCATTGCACTCCAGCTTGGGCAACAAAAGCAAAACTCCAATTTAAAAAAAGAAAGAAAGAGCTGTGTCATTGACTCCCTTACTTCCTTCAAGTATTTATTTAAAAGACATCTAACTGGGCGTAGTGGTTCATGCCTGTAATTCCAGTACTTTGAAAGGTGGACATGAGCAGATTGCTGGACCCCCAGGAGTTCAAGACCAACCTACGCAACATGGTGAAACCCCATCTCTACAAAATTTAAAAAAGTAGTTGGGCATGGTGGTGCATGCCTGAAGTCCCAGCTACTTGGGAAGCTGAGGTGGGAGGATTGCTTTAGCCTTGGATATTGAGGCTGGAATGAGCTGTGATTGTGCCACTGAACTCCAGCCTGACAATAGGTATCTCAGAAAAAGAAAAAATAAATACATCATTTAAAAAAAGGTATCTAAGTGAGGCCTTCTCTAACCACGAGGCCATAATTTTCATACTCTGTTGTATTTCCACACATTTTTGTTTCATTAGAATTGAAGCTCCATCGACAGCAGAGATTACTTGTTTCTGTTTTGTCTCAATGCCACATGGCCAGTGGTTAGAGCAGTGTCTGGCACATCGGGCGTACTCGACAAATGTTTCTCGAATCTAGGAGGAATCTGTATACGTCCATTTTCTCAACTAAACAATGGGTCCCTTTTAGAGGAAAATGGGGAGGTGATGGGTCATTTACTGCTCACACAGCCACCTACCACAGCCATTGCACTCAGCACACCATGATGAATGTCTGCTGTTTGTGCTTCTTTTGTCAGTGAAATCCTTATGAGGATCCCGAAACTTTATTCATTGTGTAGACTGTTTTTCTCTTCTGACACTTTGTACAATTATAAGTGTCTTCTTTGATGTTTCATTAAGCTTTCAAAGCACTGAATGTGAGGACGAAATTGTTGTTCTAATTTCACAGCCATAGAGATTAAGGCACATGAGAAATAAGACCCATATTTAAGTCAGTGACGTGGTCAGGATTAGAATTCAAAATGTACTTGGTGCAGGATCCCCTGAGTCATACATTTTCCAATAATTTGCCCTTGGATAAATATGCTAGAGGAGAAATAGATCCTTTTGTTTTCATTAGGTAATCTATTTGTTGACATCTGTCTTTTCAGAGACAGAAGGAATGTGTATGTGTGCTTTTTCCCTTCAAGCTAAAGAAAAGAAAAAAATTACTATTACCAGAAATCTCTGAAAGTTAAGTACAGTTAAGAGGGCAGTCAATATCTGGATAACATTTCCCTAATTCGAATCACCATGAGTCACGTAAAAAGAAAATAAAATACATTTAGGGACAAATTCAGTTCAAAATTTTGGGGGCGTACTTCAAAAGCTCCTTACAAAGAGAAATATAGAAATTAAAAATACAACTCCTTGAAAGAACCTAAAAATTTAGCACTCATTTCAGAATATCTTGTTGTGTGGGCGTCTACTCAGAAATCTTTCTTAAGTAAATATTTGTGAATACGCATTCAAATTTCTGTTTGAATATAAAATATTTATAAGGCAGGAGTCTTTCTCCTATATGCTGTTGTTGCAGAAAGGTGGATGGAAGAAACAGAAGAACTGAAGTCAAGGAGAGCAGATGGGAGACTGTTGCAAAGGTTTAGGTAAGGATTGCATTCACTCCATCAATTTTTATTCATCACCCACTCTGTGTGAGGAGCAGTGCTTGCCAAAAGGGATATTTCAGTGGTCAAGACAGATCTAGGCTGGGCTGTTGGAGGGCTTGGTGAAGCTGACCAGGGATTCCAAAACTAATTGACAGATATGGCTCAAGGAAGAGGAAGGTACTATGAGGATATATGGTGGTGTGATCTAGTATCATCTGATATACTTTGACCAAAGGTGATGGTCTGAGACTTGAGAGCAACAAATAAATCTGAGAAATGTTTAGAATTTAAAACCTAAACAACTACTAGAGAGGGGAGAAGAGGCTAGGTCTTACAGGAGTGTGAGAGTGGAATGTAGAGAAGACTGCTTCTCCTGAACACTGTAAGGAATATCCTAGACAATCTCACCACTGCTAACTTGCATTACTCCTCCCTCTTATTTATTTTTCAACAATGAGCAATCTGGTCTATGGAGAAACCCACATCTACCTCACTTCATTCATCTTCCTCTTCCGGGATGGCATCTCCATTTTCTTTTCCTGGTTATATCTTATCAGTCTTCTAAGATTCATCTGAGCTATGAGAACCTTCTAGACATTTCTCCAAGTCACATAAGGGATAGAGGATGTGGATAGAGAGGTGTTGGAGCTGAAATGTGATATTTTCTAGCCTCAGTTTCTCTCTTTGTGCGGCTGTGACTTTTCATGTTCCTTTTCCTTTCCTACCGGTTATGTCTTATATTTGTGAAAAATATAAGAAGAAAAAGTCATAGGTGAATCAATGAAACCATTCATATATTCCTAGAGTTTCCACTATACTAAAATCACTAAGCTCTGTGCTGTGGGTATTTCAAGCATTACCAAGACATGGTCCTTAATGTCAATTAAGAGAAACTGATGAATTTGGCATCTTAAATTTTTATTTAGTCACTTTATAGCAAGTAATTCTACTTGAGTAAAGAAGGTAAAACATAAAAGTTTGCAAGTAAAAAAGTTAATGTACAATTAACAGTTCAATATGACAAGTTACACTTATATAATTTAAAACCAAAACCCAAAGGATCTGTATTTTTTTCCTAAAAATCTACTTTCTGACATACTTAAACTTTCTTGATTGAAATAAAATATTTAGGAGATTTTTATTTTATTTTATTTTACATTTTTATTTTTCTTTTATTTTACATTTCATAATAGTATCAAAAATTCGGAATGAAATAGTTTATTTCTATTTGATACTATTATGAAATGTAAGTGAACACTTTAAAGTCTCAAAACAATAAAATTGTTATTTACACACATGCACACAACTCTACACAGAGAAAACCAAACCAAACCAAGCATCTTGTAACTTAACACTTTATTTGGTACTTTTAAGTGTGATTCATATAAGATTTATATAGGCTAGTAATATTACCAAAATCTGGGCTAAAATCATGTATGGATTAACCAGCTTCAATATAAGTGAAAAGTAATTATGAAATTAAGTGGGTGATACTAGGTCAATTGTACTGAAAAGGTAGGCTAGTATTCATAGAGTTTGGCCTCACAATATTCTTGTATAGATTAGAAATAAACTAGCTAATGAAAACTACTTTTATATGCGTTTATAGTGGTTACTTTGGTCGTTTCTAGATGATTCTCCTTGAACAATAAAAATAAAAAGGATGAATTTTGCTAGTTTTTACCACTGATTGTTTATTCTACTCCCTAAAACAAACCTGCTTTGGCTTACACATAATCGTAAAATGTCTTGTATGCTTTTATTATAACCAATTTCCTACCCCATTTAGCAAAATCTAAATTTGGCCTAAAATATCAAAACTTCTCAAGTTACATAAAAAGCATATTTGAAACAGAGTTCTTATTTATTTACAAAAAATTTGGGGAATGGGAAGTGGAGGAGTAAGTTATTTATATATATATAATAGTGCAGAAAATCGGGGGGGGAATGAAATAACTCAAATTTGATATGCCCTCGGAGAAACACTCTTCTTGAATTTTCTGCTTTTGATTGAATACTGATAACTCTTGATCACTGGGAAGAACAGTTAGATCTGTGAATGCACTCCACATTTTCTCTTCCTTTTGGTCTGTAACAAAGTCCCTTCCTTTTACCCAGAATACTCTCCTCTGGCCTGTTTTCTTCAATTATCCTCTCTTTTGTCCTGTGTCAGGCTTATTCTTTTTTTTCTTTTTCTTTTTCTTTTCTTTTTTTTGAGACGAAATTTTGCTCTTGTTACCCAGGCTGGAGTGCAATGGCGCGATCTCAGCTCACGGCAACCTCCGCCTCCTGGGTTCAAGTAATTCTCCTGCCTCGGCCTCCCGAATAGCTGGGACTACAGGCGTGCACCACCATGCCCAGCTAATTTTTGTATTTTTAGTAGAGATGGGGTTTCACCATGTTGACCAGGATGGTCTTGATCTCTTGACCTCGTGATCCACCTGCCTCGGCCTCCCAAAGTGCTGGGATTATAGGCTTGAGCCACCACGCCCGGCCATCAGCCTTATTCTTATTTATCTTTTAAATGTTCTGTGCGTCATTACTTTGCCCATAAGGTCTTCACTGGTTGCTAGGTTTTGAATAGCTTTAAATTCTCCATCAAGAATTTAAATTTAAATTTAAATATCATTTGGTCCACTGACTGACTTGGCCATTTGCATGCTGGTATCCACTGCTAGTACCTAAGTTTGAGAAACTAGGCTCCTTCACTGTAGTGGTCACCATTGCATCCCTACCATTTATTGAGATGAGTCCCTGCATCTAGTAAGTGCTCAACAAATAGTTGATGAAAAACAAAGAAATTAATACCTGATTTTCATCTCCTTTGAAATGCCAACTATTTTTCATAATAAACACACTTGTACTTTCAATGGACTTTTAACAACTTCCTTTCATGAAAATATATTCTTCCTGCTTCTATCCTCAAGTCTTAGCTAGATTCACTTACAAGCAGAATTGAGAATAAAGGAGAATTTTTCTTTTTGTACTATTCTTTTTTTATCCTAGTGTTGCCTCTTTTTTTACTACTCTCCAGAACCACTTACTTAACCTACTCTACTTTTCCTTACTCCCACGTCTTTCCCTAACAATGCTGTCTTGTGGTCAGGTGCAGTGGCTCATGCCTGTAATCCCAGAACTTTGGAAGGCCATGGCAGTTGGATCACTTGAGATCAAGAGGTCAAGACAAGCCTAGGCAACATGCTGAAACCTTATCTCTATTAAAAAAAAATAGAAAAATCAGCCAGGTGTGGTGGTGTGGTGCACCTGTAGTCCCAGTTACTCAGGAGGCTGAGATGGGAGGATCTCTTGAACCCAGGAGACAGAGGTTGCAGTGAGCTGAGATCACAACACTTCACTCCAGTCTGTGCAGTAGAGGAAGACTGTATCTTAACAACAAAAATCAAAAAAACTCTTATGTTTCCTGTATTTCTCAAAGTCTGAATAGAACTTTGATGATCACCTGTGACCTGTGGAGTAGCTACCAGAAGTTTAAAAAGGAATTTTTTTTTTAAGAAAAACATACAAACCAATTATTTCAAATGACGACTTGCCCATTTTACAATTCTGGACCTTTGACAACTTATTTAGCCTCTGTAAACTTACTCTATACACATAAAATAGGTATAATTAAACAACTTCAATGAGATTGCTGTGAAGATTAAATAGTATATATGTGAGTTATCTATATCAGTTCTTCTATTACAGTAGATGATTGCTAGATACAATTATTTTTGTTTTTATTAACTTTATCACAAGCTAGAAAAGATTATTACATTAATATCACCTGTAAATTTGTTTTAAAAAGCACAACAATATATTTCCAAAATTAAGGGCTGAATAGATTAATTTTGTCAAATAGGGCTTTGAGAGCCTTAAAATGAGCTCACATTTATTGACACATACTTTATTTCTTCCTTTTTGGCAATATTATATGTTCTTCTTTCAGTAGCACACTTTCAATGTTGTATCCATTGCTTATCTAATTTCTGCCTTCTAGTTTCCTTCTATTGCCACATAAGAGAGACAGTTGAAAGAATAATTTTTTACTTGACGTTAAAGAGGCTGAAAATAAATGATATTTTATAACATCAAACTTGCTGTGAGCACAATATACCAAAGAAGAATTAAATAGACAGAATCCAATAGTACATTTGAAGGATTCAAATAAGAAAATGCATACCATTCTTCTTGCCTTACAAATGTGGATGAGTACGCTGGCATCATTGGAAGAAGCCTCCAAATCTCCTATTGTTTTAACTATGATATAAAATATAATTTACTTTTTGCAAAGAAATGGTAAATTTAAATGTATTTAATCCTGCAAACATTTATAAAATCAAAATCTTTGCCATATTATTCATTTCCCAGAAAATTAATAATATTACCTGAAGAACACCTCAGATTTATAATTTTTGAAGAGTTTTATGCTTTTAATTAATTACTTTTTGAATATGAAATACATAGTCATCATACATAGCTATGGTTAGAATAAATATTACAATAAAAAAGGAAACAAAGGTGGTTACACTGGATTTAGAAAAAATGAACATCTGAACCGTAGCACATACTGACATACTTTACATATAATTATATGGAAACGTCAAAAGGAAAGGGAAAAAAAGTATGTACTACAAAGCAAATAACAACCAAAGGAAGTTAAATAACTATACTATTCAATATCAAAGAATGTAGAATTTAAGGCAAGATAATTGCTAGGAAAAAAAGTTTTCCTAATAATTAAGGTGTCAATCAACCTATGTGCGTGCACCTAATAACAGAACTTTGATAAATGTAATGTATGAGTTGATAAAACAGAAAGAAAATGGTAAGAATGAAGATATAAATAATCTGATTAACATATTTTAACTAAAACTACTATGTCCTAAATAAACAGATTACATATTATTTCAAATATCCCTAAAACTTCACTAATGTTGATCACATGCTGAGCCATAAAACAGTTCTCAAAGAAACTCCAAAAAATTAAAAATAGCCAGGTGTGGTGGCTCACACTTGTAACCCTAGCACTTTGGGAGGCCCCAGGCTGGAAGATCACTTGAGCCCAGGGGTTCAAGATCAGCCTGAGCAACACAGGGAGATGCCCACTTCTACAAAAATACAAAACATTAACCAGGTGTGATGGATCATGCCTGTAGTCCCAGCTACTTGGCAGGCTGAGGTGGGAGGATCACCTGAGCCCAGGAGTTCAAGGCTGCAGTGCACTGTGATCATGCCATTGCACTCCAGCTTGGGTGACAGAGTGAGACCCTGCCTCAAAAAATAAACAAATAAATAAATACATAAATAAAATTTAGAACATCTCTGACCATGAAGTAATTAAACCAGAACTCAATAAAACAAGATAAATAGAAAGCATTCACATCACAGCACAAGTCTACATAACACCTGGGACAAAAGGAAAGTAGCAAATATTAAACTGAATAGCAATGAACATGCAACTAACCCCATGTTTGTCAAGAAATGTGTAACCTAAAAGGCCTTTTTTTATTGAAACAGGCTCTCACTCTGTCACCCAACTTCGGAGTGCAGTGGCCTGATTTTGGCTCACTGCAACCTCTGCCTCCCAGGATCAAGTGATTCTCCCACCTCAGCCTCCCAAGTAGCTGGGACTACAGGAGTGCACCACAATGCCTGGCTAATTTGTTGTAGTTTTTGGTAGAGAAGGGGTTTCATCATGTTGGCCAGGTTGGTTTTGAACTCCTCACCTGAAGTGATTTGACCACGTCAGCCTCCCAAAGTGTTGGGATTACAGGCGTGAGCCACTGTACCCAGCCTAGCAGGTATTTTAACATAGAAGAAAAGCGATATATCCATAATCTAAGAATCCACCTCAAAAAATGAAAATAGAGTAGCAAATTAAACCCAAAGAAAGAATGAGGGTGTGTTAGTTTTCTAGCATTGCCATAACAAATCATTACAAAATGTGTAGCTTAAAACAACAGGATGTTGTTTTAGGAAGAAGTCCAGAATCACAGTGCTGGCAGAATTTGTCCCTTTGTCGGGGCTCAGAGGGAGAATCTTTTTCATGCTCTCTTTCCTATTGCTTCTGGTTATTGCTGGTCATCCTTGGCCATTCCTCATTTTTCAGTCACATTAATTCTAATCTCCCTCTATCATCACATGATGGTCCTCCCTCTGCAACCATCTCTGGGTCTTTCCCGCTCTTATTAGGACACCTCCCATTTTGGATTAAAAGCACACTCCACTCCAGCATGTGTCATCTTAAATCTAATTACATCCACAAAGGGCCTATAACCAAATAAGGTCCTATTCACAAGTACCAGATATTTAAACATCCATCTCTTATTGCAAAACACAAATCAACAGAAAACAGGGAAAAAGGCACAATAGAAAAGTATCAAAGTCAAAGTTCGGTTTCAAAAAGAAAAGAAATAAAATAGAAAAATAAAACTAAACAGGCTCAGAAACCTCTGGCAAGGCTGGCAAACACACACACACACACACACACACACACACTCACACACACACACACAATAGAAAAGTATCAAAGTCAAAGTTTGGTTTCGAAAAGAAAATAAATAAATTAGAAAAATGAAACTAAACAGGCTTAGAAACCTCTGGCAAGGCTGATACACACACACACACACACACACACACACACACACACACTTTAAGGTTAGAGACACCCTTTGCTTCCTAAGCAGATTTTAATTTCCCTTCATACTCTGGTTTAATTTGTATATATTGAATTTATGTTGATCTGTGTTAATTCATCTACATTATATATAATAAATATATATATTTATTTATTATAAAAATAAAAATGAGATGACGATGATGTAATTTAACAACCCTTGTTAAACTACAAGACAAATGATTCAAGCCTCAGATCTATGATTTGTGAACTGTGTGAACACAAGACAATCAGTGAAACTCTAGGAATTTGTTTTTTCTCATCTGTGGACGGTGAAGAGAGAGACATAATTACCATTTTATTGTGTTGGTTTTAATGGCAAATATAAATGAAAGCATTTTACAAACTCAAGAGGTTGCAAATATAAGTTTAATCTGATAACAGAAAACATACTATAAATTTACAATTTAGGTCAGGTGTGGTGGCTCATGCTTGCAATTCCAGAACTTTGGGAGGTAGAGGTAGCAGGAGGATCACTTGAGCCCAGGCGTTTGAGACCAGCCTGGGCAACATGGTGGAATCCTATTTCCATGAAACTCCTAAAAAAGTTAATTGGGCCTTTAGTCCTGGCTACTTGGGAGTCTGAGGTGGGAAGACTGATTGAGCCTGGGAGGTCAAGGCTGCGGTGAGCTGAGCTGTGATCAGGCCACTGCACTCCAGCCTGAGTGGAAAAAAAATTTTTTTTACAATTTACCTCAATTATTTATATATTATATAAATTACTATATACATGGTTCTAAGTTATTTGAAATTATGGCTTCCCCATTTCTCCATCTTGGAGGTTTTTATTTTACTACCAACAATGTTGGTAGCAAAATTACTCCCTCATTTTTAACCTTGATTTCTGGAAATTCTGTCAAAATGCATATTATCACATTTTAATTTTGGATCTAAATAATGTTATTTCTGTTAATTTGGTATTTGGTTTTCTGATTCCCTTGGTTCACTTAGGATAATGGTCTTCAGCTGCATCCTTGTTGCAAAAGATGTAATTTCATTCTTTTTTGTGTCTGCATAGTATTTTATAGTGTATGTGTAACGCATTTTCTTTATCCAATCCATCATTAATGGGCACTGGGGTTAACTCCATGCTTATTCTATTATTATATAAATAGTACTTCTCTGAATATTGTTTAAAATTCATGTATTATTTGTGTTTAAAAAACCTTTATATGTACACTTTTAAACCAGCATCCAACATCATATTGATTAAAAATAAAAAAAAAGATGTGTATTATGTCTGCTACTTTTATCTTTTCTATCTTGATTTTATTTCATTTTTGGCTTTAAAACTAAATCATAACATGTTGGTGCTATAATATTTGATTCATAAAGGTTTTGACAGTTACATATTAATGATGAATTATGCATTATGAAATTGCGAAAAGCTCTCTGTTTGTTTAACAATTTCCGCCTTGATTTCTACTTTAAACAGACTTATTACTCCTACCATAACCATCCTTACCTTGCTTGCTTTTGCCTAATATGACTTCGACCATTCTTTTTATTTGATTATTATATTTTAAATTTTTGTGGGTACAAACTAGATGAATATATTTATGGGGTACGTGAGATATTTTTAAACAGGAATACAATGTATAATAATCACATCAAGGTAAATGGGGTATTCAACACTTCAAGCATTTTTCCTTTCTTTGTGTTATGAAGCGTTTGTGTTACAAATTCTTATTTTAAAATATACAATAAATTATTGCTGACTGCACTCATTCTGTTGTGCTACCAAACACTATCTTTTCCATTCTGTTTAACTCTATATTTTTTACCCCTTAACCATTCCCACTCATACCAAATTACTCCCCAAGCCTCTGCGGAATATCATTTATTTGACTATCTTCATGAATTCAATTGTTTTAATGTTTTAGCTCCCATAAATAAGAACATGGGAAGTTTGCCTTTCTGCGCCTGTCTTATTACACTTAACACAATGTCTTCCAGTTCCATCCATGTTTTAGCAAATGACACGATCTTATATTTTTGTGGCTGAATATTACTCCATTGTGTATATACCACATTTTCTTTGTTCATTTGTCTGTTGATGTACATGGTGATTGATTCAAAATCTTGACTATTGTGAAGAGTGCTGTAATAAAAATCTCTTCGATCTATTGATTTCCTCTCTTTTGGATATATACCCTAGCAGTTGGATTGCTGAATCATATGGTAGCTCTGTTTTCAGTTTTTAAAGAAACCTCCAAACTGTTCACCATAGTAATTGTACTAATTTACATTCCCACCAACAGTGTAGAAAAGCCCTTTTTCCCACATCTTCGCCAGCATTCCTTATTGCCTGTCTTTTGGATACAAGCCATTTTAACTGTAGTAAGATGACATCTCATTTTAGTTCTGAAATGCATTTCCCTGAAATGCATATACCTCTTTGCCATTTGTAAGTCTTCTTTTAGGAAATGTCTGTTCAGATCTTTTGTCCGTTTTTAATTAGATAATTCAGTTTTTTTCCTATTGAGTTGTTTAAATTTATCTTTTTTTGAAAAAGCAACTTTTCATTTTGTTGATCTTTCTATTGCTCTATTTTGTTTAAATTTCATCTATTTCTGCCCTGCTCTTTATTATTTCTTTTCTTCTACTAATTTTGGGTTTGGTTTGCTCTTCCTTTTCTAGTTCTTTAAGATGCATTATTAGGTTGTATATTTGAAGTTTTTCTACCTTTTTGATGTAGGTGCTTATTTCTATATGTTTCAAATTTTTTTTTTTTTTTTTTTGAGATGGAGTTTCGCTCTTGTTACCCAGGCTGGAGTGCAATGGCGTGATCTTGGCTCACCGCAACCTCAGCCTCCTGGGTTCAAGCAATTCTACTACCTCAGCCTCCTGAGTAGTTGGGACTACAGGCACGCGCCACCATGCACAGCTAATTTTTGTATTTGTAGTAGAGACGGGGTTTCACCCTGTTGACCAGGATGGTCTCGATCTCTTGACCTTGTGATCCACCCTCCTCAGCCTCCCAAAGTTCTGGGATTATAGGTGTGAGCCACCACTCCCGGCCTCAAAATAATTTTTAATTTTTTTTCTTAACTTCTTCCTTGACTCTCTGGACATTCAGGAGCACATTGTTGAATTTCCATATGTTTGTACAGTTTCCAAAGTTCCTTTCATTATTGACTTTGAGTTTTATTTCATTGTGTTCAAAGAAGATACTTGATATGATTTCAATTCTTTAGAATTTTTTAAGAGTTATTTTGTGGCCTAACATATGGTCTGTCCTTGGGAATGATCCATATGCTGAGGAGTAGAATGTGTATTATGCAACCACGGGATGAAATGTTATGTAAATATCTATTAGGTCCGTTTAGTCTATAGCATGTATTAAGTTAGATGTTTGTTTGTTGATTTTCTGTTTGCATGATTTAGTAAATGCTGAAAGTAAGGTATTGAAGGTTCCAGCTATTATTGTATTGGAGTCTCTCTCTTGTTTTTTCTAATATATTTGCATCATACATCTGGATGCACCCGTGTTCAGTGTTATGTGCATATGTATTCATTAGGATTATATTCTCTTGCTGAATTGACTGCTTTATCATTATATAATGACCTTCTTTATCTCTTTTTATGGTTTTTGTCTTGAAGCCTACTTTGATATAAGTAATGCTACTCCTGCTATTTTCTGGTTTCCATTTGCATGAAATACCTTTTTCCATAATTTTATTTTCAGTCTATTTGTATCTTTATAGGGAAGTGTGTTTCCTGTAGTAACAGAGCATGGGGTCTTATTTTTTGTCCAATCAGCCACTTTGTCTTTTGATTGGAGAGTTTAGTTCATTTACATTCAATGTTATTATTGATGAGGACTCACTCCCACTATATTATTTGTTTTCTGGTTGTTTTTGTTTTTTTCTTCTTTCTTTCCCTCTTGTCTTCCAAAAGTTTAAGTGAAGATAATTTTCTCAGGTGGTATTACTTTATTTCTTGAATTTTAGTTTTTGTGTATCTTTTGTACCTTTTTTCATTTAATGTTAACATGAGACTTGCAAATAATGTCTAATAATGCATTATTTTTAACTGAAACAACTGATTGCAGAAGCAAACAAGGAAACAGGAAGAAAAATTCTACACTTTAACTTCATTCCTCCATTTTTTAATTTTGTTGTTTACATTTATATCTTATTACACTATTTCTTAAAAATATTTTACAGTTATTATTTTTGACAAGTTCATCTTTTTACTTAAATTGTTAGTGGTTACACACCGTAAGTACAGTGTTATAATATTCTGTGATCCTCTGTTTACTTACTATTACCAATAAGTTTTGTACGTTCAGATGATTTCTTATTGCCTGTTAATGCCATGTGCCATTTCTTGCAGATTGAATAACTCATTGTAACATTTCTTGTAGGACAGGTGTGATGTTGAAGTATCTCAGCTTTTGTTTATCTGGTGAGGTTTTTATTTTACCTTCATGTTTAAAAAATATTTCCTCTGGATGTACTAGTCCAGGGTAAAAGTTGTTTTCCTGAAGTATTTTGAATATGTCATGCCACTCTCTCTTTGCCTTTAAGGTTTCCACTGAGAAGGTTTCCACTCAGCTGCCATATTTTGTAACAAACCATATTTTATAACATAGCATATTTTGTATGTTATTTATATTCCCTTGCTACTTTTAGAATCCATTTTTTTTTTGTCCTTGACTTTTGGGAGTTTGATAATCACATGCCCTAAGGTGGTAGTCTTTGGGTTAAATCTGCTTGGTGTTCTATATCCGTCTTCCACATGAATATTGATATCTTTCTCTAGGTCTGGGAAGGTCTCTATTATTATCCCTTTGAATAAACTTTGTACCCCAATCCTTTTCTATTTTCTATTTAAGAAAACTGTTAGATTTGTCTTTTCGAGGCTAATTTCCATGACTTGTTGTCGTACCTCTTTCTTCTCTATTCTTTTTACTATTGTCTCCTCTGACTGTGTGTTTTTAGTAGCCTGTCTCCAAACTCAGTAATACCTTCTTCTGCTCGATCAGTTCTGCTAAGAGACTCTGTTGAAATTTTTCAGTATGTTAATTGCATTTTCAGCTCTAGAATTTTCTCCCGGTTCTTTTTAATTATTTTAATTTCTTTGTTAAATTTATCTGATAGGATTCTTAACTCCTTTTCTGTGTTATATTGGATTTAGTTGAGCTTCCTCAATACAGTTATTTTGAATACTCTGGAAGTTCAAATAGCTCTGTCTCTCTGAGATTGGTCACTGGTACATGACTTAGGTCATTTGTTTGAGGTCATGTTTTCCGGGATGGTCTTGATGTCTGTGGATGTGTGTCAGTGTCTGGGCCTTGAAGGCTTAGGTATTTCTTGTAGTCTTTTCAGTCTCAGCTTGTTTGTACCCACCCTTCTTGGGAAGGCTTTCCAGGTATTTGAAGGGACTTGGGTGTAGGTATCTAAGTCTCTGGTGACTGCAGCTGTATCAACTTTAGGGGGCACCTTAGGAGCAGTAATGATGCTTTGTGGCTATTGCAGATTTGTAGGAGTACTGCCTTGGTGGTGTTGGCTAAAATCTGGGAGAATTCCCTTGATTACCAGGCTGAAATTCTTGTTCTCGTTCCTTACTTTCTCCTAGAGAAATAGAATCTCTCCCTCTCTCTCTCTCTCTCTCTCTCTCTCTCTCTCTCTCTCTCTCTCTCTCTCTCTCTCACAGCTGCCTCAAGCTGGGAGAAAAGTGACACAAGCACCCATGAGGCTGCCACCACTGGGACAGCCCTGGATCAGAACCGAAGTCAGCACAGCTGTGCATCTTGCTCAAGGCCCATAGTGACCACTGCCTGGCTACCACCTATCTTTCCTAAGTCCTAAAGCATCTACAATCAGCAGGTGGTCTCGCCAGGCTTGTATCTTTCCCCTCAGGATGGTAAGGTCTGGAGATACTATCTAAGATGAGAACCTTAGTAATCTATCTGGTACTCTATTCTGCTGCGGCTGAGCTAGTAACCAAGCTGCAAGACAAAGTCCTTACTACTCTCGCCTCCACTTTGCTTTATCAGAGAATTCTGTCCCTATTGCCACCACTGTCCCAGTCCTGCAGCAAGTACTGCCTGGCTATCACTGATATTCACTCAAGCCCCCTTGGGGGGGCTCTCTTCAGTCAGCTTACGGAGCATGTCGATAATCTCCTTTCATGGCAGTGGGCTCCAATCTGCCTAGGATAGGTCTAGAAATGGCATCCAAGAGCCAAGACCTAGAATTAAGTACCCCAGGAGCCTGCTTGGTGCTCTGCCCTCTGTGGCTGAACGGGTACCTAAACTGTAAGACAAAGTCCCCTTTATTTTCCCTTCCCTTTTCTCAAGCAGAAGTGTTCTTCCCCCATAGCCACCATAGCTATGGATGCGTTGGATTATACCTGAATCCAGCATGGTTCTGAGTCTCACTCAAGGTACATGGTGAGTGTTGCCTAGCTACCATTGTGCTACTACTAAACCTTCAGGCACAAGGACTCTGCTTCAGCCAGCAGGTGATGGATCCTGCCAGGTCTGGGTGCTTTCCTTCAAGGCAGTGGGATTCTTTCTGGCCCATGGTGTGTTTAGAAATGTCTGTGAGCTAGAGCCTGGCACGGGGGCCTCAGGACTCTACTGGGTGCTCTATTTTGCTATGGCTGAGCTGGCATCCAAGTTGCAAGATAAAATTCTCTTTACTCTTCTCTCTCCTCTCCACAACCACTGGGAAAGATTCTCTCCTGGACCTTTAAGCTATACTGCATTCACTTGGCTACCTTGACTGGTGTCTCACTAGGTTGCACGTACCCCAAGTCCACTGGCTATAAGCCCAGTATAGCAGCAGGGTTTGACCAGGAGTTGCACTCCTGTGGCCTAGACTGCCTTAAAGTTTATCTAGGACCCCAGAGCACTTTTGGCCTACAGTAGCAGGGCTTGCTGGAACTCAGGTTCCAGCCACTGGAATGGAGGATTTGCCTCTGGCTAATAGTGGTCTAAATGCTCCCTCTGTGGGCACTGGCTGAGATCTGCCCTATATTGCTTTCCTCTGTGACAGGGTAGCAGTGCGTTCCAATGCAAAGTTCCACAATCGCTGAGCTGTCCCTCCTTCAAGCACACAGTCTGTCTCTTCATGCCACATGATCACTGCACAGGAATAAGGAAGAGGGGTGTCAATAACTCAAGACTGTCTTTTTTACCCTCTTCAGTGCCTCTTTCCTTATTTAAAAATAAGACATTGGGATTACTCCCCTGAGTTCTGGTTCTTACAAAGGTGCTCTTTCTTTGGTGTAGATAGTTGTTCAGTTCGATGTTCGCGCAGGGAAGGACAATTGCTGGAGGCTTCCATTCGGCAATCCTATTCTATCTCCTCCCCTACATTCCACCCTTTTTATTTTTTGTGATATTGTGTTAGGCATTTTTTTTTTGTTAGAAGCATATAATTGAATTTGGTTTTCAATTGAAAAAGCAGTTGTATGTTAAGAGGGATGCCAGTCCTTATCCTTTTTTTTGGTCATACTGAATGCTTTATGAATTGTGTCATTTGTGTCTTTGCTTTATTTGTTTCTACAGCCTGATTTATGTAATATGTTCTCTTTGTTGTTAATATCTTAGGACACAGAAAGAATGCAAACTCAGATCAATCCTATAAATAAGAATAAGAAAATAAGTTTTGAAAGGAAATTACTGACCCTAATTTTTCCTCTCATTTCCCTGTGTATTACCCATTCATCAACATAAGTTTACAGGTGTAGAATAAGGGGAATTTCATGTGTTTCTCAGGCTTTGCAATATCTGCTGAAACTTTATTTTATTGTATTGTATTATTTTTATTTATTTTATATTTTTATTTTTTGACACAGAGTCTCAGTCTTTCGCCCAGGCCGGTGTGTAGTGGCACAATCTCGGCTAACTGCAACCTCCGCCTCCTGGGTTCAAGTGATTCTCCTGCCTCAGCCTCCTGAGTAGCTGGGTCTACAGCCATGCACCACCACGCCTGGCTAATTTTTGTATTTATAGTAGAGACAGTGTTTCACCATGTTGGCCAAGCTGGTCTCCAACTCCTGACCTCAGATGATTCATACACCTCAACCTCCCAAAGTGCTGGTATTAAGGGCATGAGTCACCACGCCCACCCTGTTTTTATTATATATTGCTTGCATACTTTTCCCCCGGGCAGACTGCAGCAGATGTACCAGATACTGCTACCTAAGAAATGCAGGATTGAATTTTTCTCAATTTGAAATTGACATGTACCAGATACTGCTACCTAAGAAATGCAGGATTGAATTTTTCTCGATTATTTGTTGTAAGCTATCCTCCAAGAAAGACCCAACCTGCTACCCGAAGGGTTTCTGAAAGAAGGCAGTGTTGATTGGCAAATTGCTCCCATCTTATTTGAATAAAAGGGATAGATCCCCTTATGTTTTGCACTGGGAGAGAACTGATGACAAAGTGAGAGAAACTTGCACACCTCATCTGCATGATTCTGGTCTTCTAAAATTTTTCCTGTCAGCATTAAAGTGCCATAACTTCATGAAAACCAGCCACTTTAATTTTGTTACAGAAATCTCACCAATATGATTTATTTCTGAAAAGAAAGACACTCGGAAAAATTACTGTGTCAAACAAAAATTTATTATGAAAGAACCTCACAACTTATTGAAAGGAAAATAAGGGAATTAAATTAAGCTAAATAATGGGAACAAGGATGACCTACCTAGGCAGAACTAATGTGAAAAAAAGAGAAAATTATCCATAAGAATTTTGGTATTATTTTGAGAAACATTGTTATAAATATTAGAATGCATATTGCTGTATATGCTAGAAATACAAATCAAATTGGCTTCAAAAAATTCTAATTCTTACTTCTCAACCATTTTATTCACAAGCATGGTTAAGTTCAGAGGCTTAATATTTGTCAACAGGAATCAATGTCTTTTCATCTCTAACTTGAAATGTTAGCATAATTTCTAGGTAACATCACTACATGTTGATCAGATCAAACTGACAATATGTTGATCACACATCCTACCAACCTGAAGTCCAAAACACAGAGAGCTTCTCTTTAACAGACAGAAAAAAAAAACGTGAAAGATTGAGTTTCACTGAATTAATATGGGTCCTCTGTCTTTTTCAAGATGTAAGAATACGAGATCTGTGAGACAGTAAAAAGATATTAGAGGAAATAAATCCCATTTGCTCTCACAAGTAAAAGAGGTAAGCAAAAATAATAGATGTTCATAATTTTTTAATATATATGTTCTCTGTCATAAAAATAATTTTAAAAATTGGCTTCTTTCTGGCGGGGCGCAGTGGCTCACGCCTGTAATCCCAGAACTTTGGGAGGCTGAGGTGGCAGATCACCTGAGGTTGGGAGTTCCAGACCAGCCAGACCAAGATGGAGAAATCCTGTCTCTCCTAAAAATACAAAATTAGCCGGGTGTGTTGGTGCATGCCTATAATCCCAGCTACTCAGGAAGCTGAGACAAGAGAATTGCTTGAACCCAGGAGGTGGAGGTTGCAGTGAGCTAAGATCATGCCATTGCATTCCAGCCTGGACAACAAGAGCAAAACTCCATCTCAAAAAAAAAAAAAAAAAGGCTTATTTCAAAATATCACATATTCTCAAAATATCACATATTCTCAAAATATGTCCAACTTTTATGTGTTTACAATAATTTAAAATTAAAAAACATAAAAATAGAATGGAAACATTTAACTTGCATGAAGTATAATATTTCCCTTTAACCTGTTTTTATCTTTATTATTAAAATCAATTATTTGAAACACTGAATATTATTTTATAAGTAATACTATTCTATTAATATACTAATTATGTAACATATCTTGTTATTAAAGAATTATCATAGATACAACCAATGAGATTTATACTGCTATATTTTTTAATACTTATCTCGGTCATTAACTGATTTAAATGCCTAAAAATAATCTTCTTATGTCACAATTTTAACATTTCAGTGTTGTTATACATACTCCTCACTTAGTGACCTAGAGAATTCACATTTAAAGGGATCTCAGACATATTTTCTGAAACCTTTATCATCCAGCAAAGACTAGTGCTGCAGTTCTGCAGAATGTAAACTAAGCTCATAATAATATTTATATGCTAAGTATATATATATATATATATTTTAATGTATCTTACCTCCCAACTCTGTAGGGAGAATCCGAATGGTCAGGCCCCTCTGTCTTCTTCTTTACTCCTTTGGTAATTAGACCAAGGTGAACGGTTGCCATCACCTGGCCAGTGACCAAGCATATTTTCTTTCCAGGACTCCAAGAAAAAAAGAACACAGGAAGCTATTGGTGTTAGCTGCCACAAAAGGTGACATAAGAGCAGAATCTCATGTCAGAACCATGCCAAAGCATGGTGACAGCCCCTCCAAAGTTCTTGAAAACCAAAACTATAACTGTGAAATAGAAGCCTCCTGGTACAGAAAAGGAAGAAAACAGCTGATATGCATCCAGGAGAATTAAGTACGCCATTTTCTTAGTTCTAGACATATATCCAATTTGGAAATGTGTAACTTCCTTAGGTTTCCATGATATTTTTCTGTTGAATCTTTTCATTCAAAAAAGTATAACACGATGGTTACTCTTTTCCTGTAAATAAGGGGTCACTTTCCCCATTTAAACATTGTAGGCCTTTCCTATTGTCTTCTGGAATCCACCACTGCAGAGACAAGACTGTAATCAGCCTGACTACATTATATACATTATTACATTTTTATCTAGCTGAATTCTCAGGCAGATTTTTCATTGACTTGTTAAATCCTACATGTTTTCCAAAATGGGTCCTAGTTGAGTGTCTCTTTTCACTGTGATAGTATGAAATTATAGTGAACTCTGTAAATTAGCTTCTCTATTATTTAATTTTTATAAATTACCCTTAGCCACATGCTGTATTATTACTTCTATGCCATATGCTCTAATTTCTCATTAGCATATATAAATACTATCCTAGAAAATTGTATATCCTAGAAAATACATTTTCTTTATGCCATCCACCCCTACCTATTTTAAGTTACTTTTATCTCCACCCTAGGCAATTACCTCATGGTCAGATTCTATATAGTGGTTTTAGGATTTTTAGAGTGAGTTTTGCTCTTTAAATCTTTCCATGAAGTTTTAAATCAAAGGAAAAAGAACATACATAATAGAAAAGCAAACTAAACAGCAATCTAAGCACAAGCACATATTTATATATGAAGTATTTGAAAAGTAATTGTACCTTTTTCCTTTTACATATTTAAAATATTATGAGTGTTCTGTGCATTTGGCAGTTAGTTTTTTTAGGTTTCATAAAAAGAAATCAATATATTTTTACAACAAATACTGTAAATGAAAGTGGATACAATGATAAAAACAAGCATAAATTCAAATTCTGGCTCTTCTATATGTAAACTGGATGACTTAAGAGAAACTCAATAAAGTGATGTTTGAAATCAAAATTCTCATATTATCTTAAAATAAGAACTCATTGACTATTTTCTGCTAAGTGTTTGCCTATGTGCCTGAGAGTGATAATAATCAATATTGGTTTTCATCAAATACACACATGCACACACACACACACACACACACACACTCATGTGTGCACATACACACATGCAGTCCAGCCCAGACCCCCCTTTTTATATGAGACAAAGTTTATTTTCTAACTGACTTTCAATGCTATGAGAAGCCACTACCATATGGAGAACTAACTCATTTGGGAGCTGCAGTCTGATACTTACCCTTCTGCTTCGGGGCCTTATTAAAATTTTGATTCTCTAAATAATATGCAAGGCATATATTCAAATTTTGTAGAACCTTTGAGGTAAAGATGACACTTTCAATGCAAAGAAGACAATCAAATCCCATCAGATAGTCTTTTGATTCTTAATTCAAAACAAAGAAGCATTTTCTTTCTATTTCAGAGGTAAAGATTGGAAGACACATCCTCAAATCATAATTGGAGGTAGAAGAATAATAGAGACAAAGTAGATAGATTGGTAGATAGGTTGATAGGTACGTAGATAGATAGGTAGTTAAGTAGGTAGACAGATGGGCAGATAGGTAGGTAGATTAATAGATAGGTAGGTAGGTAAATAGGTAGATAGGAAGGTCGATTAGGTAAATAGATGATAGATAGATAGATAGATAGATAGATAGATAGATAGATAGATAGATAGATAGACAGACTGGTAGGCAGATAGGGAGGTATATAGTTAGGAAGATAGATAGGTAGGTAGATTAGATAAGTAGATATGTAGGTAGGTGTGCAGGTAGATAGGCAGGCAGGTAGGTAGATAAGTAGCCAGTTAGGCAGATAAGTAGGCAGTTAGGTAGATAAGTAGGTAGATAGGCAGGTAGATAGGTGGATAGGTAGGTAGATAGGTAGGTAGGTTGTAGGTTGATAGGTAGATTAGATAGGTAGATATCTAGGTAGATTAGATAGGTAAATAGGTAGATAGGTAGAAAGGTAGGTAGACTAGCTAGGTAGATAGGTAGTTAGATAGATAGGTAGATAGGTAGGTAAGGTAGGTAGATAGGTTGTCAGGTAAGTAGTTAGGCAGGTAGGTAGATAGGCAAATAAGTAGGCAGATAGGTAGATTAGATAGATAGATAGGTAAGTAGGTAAGATAGGTAGATAGGTAGGCAAATTCTGAAGTTAAGTTTCTTACATAGAAATTTCCAGATCTACAGGGCAAGTAACATCTTTTCTAAATCTCATTTTGTTTCAGACTTTGTTGCTGAAAAATTTATGTACACAGGAATGAATATATGTATATATGCATATGTACATATATTTCTGCTTTAACCCAACAGTTTATAAAACAAAGGTTAACAAACTCAGACTTCAGTAATTATAGAATATCATCATTCTAACAAGTCTCACTTCCTTCTGCAGACACTGATACATAAATTCAGGATATAACAACCTCCTAAAATCCTGTCATCTTCTCATATTCCTCTAAATTTTTGAAAAACATATTTCTTTTGGAATATGACTCTCTAGGAAGTAAAAAAATCATGGATAACTAAAGTCTAAATAAGTAAAATACAAATTCATTAGTACTTTACTGTTTAAAAGCCATTATAAAGTAAAAATTCAGAATATCACGAGTATACAAAACATGTTAAATTTTGCTTAGCTGTCTCCCAAAGGAAAAGCATATTTAACACTGTAACTCTGCTGAAAAAGGATAGTCCATATAAAAGAAGAGAAAGAAAAACTAAAATAATTATTTGGAGAAAGAAGCAAAATCTCAAGAGATAATAATGACTTCTTGGAGTGTATATGATAATGTGACTACTATATTTAGCATCTTTATACAGTTCATTTAAGATGTGAAATATGTAGATAGAAATATTTTCACATATACATCTTGTGTAGTGAGAAGAAAAGAAACAAGAGAGTTTTTGAAATTTTGTTAACAATTTATGTTCTTCCGTGTAATTTTCTGCACATTCCTAAGGTAAAGTCACAACGTACTATTTGTTTATTGATATGTTTTTTATTTTGATCGTCATTTCCCTAAGAGTAGGTAGCAGAATTTCCTATTTCTTATGAAAGTACATATTATCTCCATGCTTGGCATATATTAAATATATATTAAATAAATTATTAAATCAATGAATACCAATATATCATATGGAAAATATTTCTTAATCCTACATCCCTCTCAGTAGCAGCTCATTTATGTATGTGTGCTTTAAGAAAAAGACATCCTTGCCTGTAATCCCAGTACTTTGGGAGGCTGAGGCAGGCGGATCACGAGGTCAGGAGATCAAGACCATCCTGGCCAACATGGAGATATACTCCATCTCTACTAAAAAAATACAAAAATTAGCTGTGCATGGTGGCACGTACCTGTAGTCCCAGCTACTTGGAGGCTGAGGCAGGAGAATTGCTTGAACCTAGAAGGCGGAGGTTGCAGTGAGCCAAGATTGCGCCACTGCACTCCAGCCTGGCCCCTGGCAACAGAGTGAGACTCTGTCTCAAAAAAAAAAAAAAGAAGAAGGAAGGAAGGAAGGAAGGAAGGAAGGAAGGAAGGAAGGAAGGAAAAGGAAAAGGAAAAGGAAAAGGAAAAGGAAAAGGAAAAGGAAAAGGAAAAGGAAGGAAAGGAAAGGAAAGGGAAAGGGAAAGGGAAAGGGAAAGGGAAAGGGAAAGGGAAAGGGAAAGGGAAAGGGAAAGGGAAAGGGAAAGGGAAAGGGAAAGGGAAAGGGAAAGGGAAAGGGAAAGGGGAAGGGAAGGGAAGGGAAGGGAAGGGAAGGGAAGGGAAAGGAAAGGAAAGGAAAGGAAAGGAAAGGAAAGGAAAGGAAAGGAAAGGAAAGGAAAGGAAAGGAAAGAAAAGAAAAGAAAAAGACATCCTATCCTATTAGGAGAAAATTTTTATTCTGGCCTCTTTGAGGACAGCCTCGCAGTGACAGCCTCTCTGAATTGCATGTTCACGTTTATGACTTCTTAAGGAGGAAGTTATTTTATTCCTCTAACCAGACTTTGCATATCTACTAGGTATTAAGTAGATCTCAGATTGAGCATAATATGAATTCTTTTTACAAAGAACAAGAATTTTATTTTATTGGACAGAGATCTTGGCATACATATCACATCACATAGAGCAATAAACAATATCTGAAATGTCTTTCTCTTTTGATTAGCTTCCAAAAGACAGAAAGCATCTTTGCTTCTATTGCTGTCATTCATTTATCATTGTCCTATTTTTACATGTAAAAATTAGAAATCTATGAACCAAAGATTGCGTTTATTTTGAATTTAAACAGAACGGGGCATCTGGTATGTGACACCATGGAGTGCTGGACACCAACACCTACCTACGAGTACTGAGAAGGGTAAAACATTTTGTCAGTGAGTTGATACAAATGCATTTTCTGGTTTCTTGTACTTACCAAATGTTGCCGCTATGGTTTCTTCGTCCTCTCCAAGTGTCATGTTGGAATTTGATCACAGTGTTGGACATGGGGTCCAATAGGAACAGTTTGTTTCATGGGAGAGGATTTCTCATGAATAGATTAATGTCATCCATTAAGGATGACTGAATTCTTGCTCTGTTATGTTCTCATGAAAGCTGGTAGTTGAAAACAGCCTGATATAACCCCCATTCCCACTTTCTCTCTTGCCATGTGATCTTTGAACATGGTGGCCCCTCTTTAGCTTCTGCCATGAGTAGAGATGACCTGAAGCCTTCACCAGATGCAGATGCCAATGTCATGCTTCTTGTACAGCCTGCAGATCCATGAACCAGATAAATCTCTCTTCTGTATAAATTACCCAACCTCAGGTATTTGTTTATGGCAACACCAAATAGACTATGGCAGCTCTTTATTCCTTTTTTTTACAACCATACTGTCCCCACACTAACTGAGTGCCACCCTATCTTTCCAATTGATTAGCAATGACCTAAATGAGAACAAGGTCATTAGGCTGCTTGGAGTAGATACCAGAAATCCACAGCTGAGTTCTAAATCTGCAAACCTCTAGGCTAACAGAGATACTCATAGACCCATATTTTTATGGAAGTTGTGTCAAAGGAATTAATCTGAAGGAAGCAGGAGAGTTCTACTGAAACCCTCACAGGAGTATGTTTCTTTTCTCTGGCAGAGCTTTTAGCTCTTTGCTGTGTTTTTTTTTTTTTTTTTTTTCTGCGTTGATCTAATAAAATTTCCTTGCTCTTTCTAAGTCATTTAGAAAATATTGTTTATTTAGGCTGGGTGTGGTGGCTCACGCCTGTGATACCAGAACTTTGGGAGGCCAAGGTGGGTGGATCACGAGGTCAGGAGATCGAGCCCACCCTGGCCAACACAGTGAAACCCCATCTCTAGTAAAAATACAAAAATTAACTGGCCATGGGGGCACATACCTGTAGTCCCAGCTACTAGGGAGGCTGAGGCAGGAGAATGGCTTGAACCCAGGAGGCAGAGGTTGTATTGAGCTGAGATTGCACCACTTCACTCCAGCCTGGGTGATAGAGCAAGACTCTATCTGCAAAAAAAAAAAAAAATAGGAAAATATTGCTTATTTAAATCTTCAAATCTGTCATGTCAGGGAGTGTTTTCATGATGTGTGAATATGAAGAAAAGTGTGACATTAATGTGTGTGTGGATGTGTGTGTGCCCTTGTGTGTGTGAGTGTGTCAGGGATGGAGAAGGGAAGTTTGGTCAATAAAAAGCACATTTTATTAAGAGTGAATAGCCTGTCCTGTGGTTATAGATAACAATATTTTACCATTCTTCAGCTTTGGGCCTCTTCTAGTCACAGCCCCTCCAACATTACAATGAAGGAATTGGAACAGAGAAAATCTATTATGGATTTTAATTCTGAAATTTTATAAGCCTAACATGTGGACACACAGTAGATTCTACTTTAAACTGTTTCACTCACTAACAATTTTCATGGCTGACCTTCTAGTAAGTTGACCCTTAAATAACTTAGGGTTGAACTGCATGTGTCCACATTTATACAGATTTTCTTCTGTTTCTGCCACCCCTAAAGCAGCAAGACCAGCCTCTCTTCTTCCTCCTTCACCTTAGCATACTCAACATGAAGATAACGAAAATGAAGGCATTTCTGATGATCCACTTCCACTTGATGACTAGGAAATATATTTTCTATTCCTGATTATATTTTAATAACATTTTCTTTGATCTAGCTTACTGCATTGTAAGAATCCACTATATAATAACATATAAAATTCAACTGTTTATGTTGTTGGTAAGGCTTCCAGTTAAGAGTAGGCTGTTAGTAGCTAAGTTTTGGGGGAGGGTCAAAAGTTATACAAGGATTCCAACTATTAGGAGTTGCTACCTCTATCTAACTCCTGCATTGTTCAAGGGTCAACTGTATTTTCCTGTAACATATGAATCATACGTCTCTAACATGATTCAGATTGTGGGACTTGAGTAAACTATGCTTGTTAGAAATACATTACTTGAGGATCCAAGATGGCTGATCACTAACAGCTTGGGATTGTAGCTCCCAGTGAAAGAGCAGAGAACGAGAGGCCTCCACAGTTTCAGATGAATTTTCGTCACTCACGGACCAGAAGATTCCCAGTGGAGGAGCCCTACGGGTCGCCAGTGCGACTCTTGTGGTCAGCGCAGTGGTTTTGCTGGCGCCTCGGCAAGGCAGCTCTTTGCGCAGAGTAAACGGGACTGGTTCCCCTTCTGACCAATGTTTGGAGCTCCGGGAAGGCAGAGCCGCTTATTACGGACTCAAGAAGGAAGCCAGACCAGAGATTCCCGGGCAGAAGAGCATCGTCAGTCTTATCGCTGCTGTTTTGGCCGGCGCAGTGGGTTGCTCGGATTCCAGCACTGGGAATCAATATACTGGATGTCCACTCAGAAACTTAATTAGAAAGGCAGTAATTTTAAAGACAACAGATGGATAAATTTATAACAAAGGGAAGAAACCAGCCTAAAAAGGCTGAGAATACCCAAAATAAGAACCCCTTTTCCTCTACAGGGGATTACAGTTCCTCATCAGCAACGGAACAAGCCCTGAGGGAGAAGGACTGTGTTCCATTATCAGAAGAAGGCTTCAGAAGGTGGATGATAAGAAACTTCTGCGAGTTAAAAGAACTTGTTCTAACCCAATGTAAAGAAACTAAGAACTTTGAAAAAAGGTTTGATGAAATGCTAACAAGAATAGACAATATAGAGAGGAATATAAATGAACTAATGGAGTTGAAAAACACAACATGAGAACTTAGTGAAATATGCACAAGTTTGAATAGCCGAATTGATCAAGCAGAAGAAAGGATATCAGAGGTCGAAGACCAACTTAATGAAATAAAACAAGAAGACAAGAATAGAGAAAAAAGGATAAAAAGGAATGAGCAAAGTCTCTAAGAAATATGGGATTATGTGAAAAGACCTAATTTACGTTTGATAGGTGTACCTGAATGCGACAGAGAGAATGAATCCAAGCTGGAAAATACTCTTCAGGATATTATTCAGAAAAACTTTCCCAATCTAGCAAAGCAGGACAATATTCAACACCTGTTAATACGGATAACACCACAAAAATATTCCTCAAGAAGAGCAACCCCAAGGCATATAATCATGAGATTCACCAGGGTTGAAATGAAGGAGAAAATACTAAGGGCAGCCAGAGAGAAAGGTCAGGTTACCCACAAAAGGAAGCCTATTAGACTTACAGCAGATCTCTCAGCAGAAACCCTACAAGCCAGAAGAGAGAGGGGGCCAATATTCAACATCCTTAAAGAACAGAACTTTCAGCCCAGAATTTCATATCCTGCCAAACTAAGCTTCACAATTGAAGGAAAAATAAAATCTTTTATGAACAAGCAAGTACTCAGAGATTTTATTACCACCAGGCCTGCTTTACAAGAGCTTCTGAAAGAAGTATTACACATAGAAAGAAACAACCAGTATTAGCCCTTCTAAAAATATACCAAAAAGTAAAGAGCATCAACATAAAGAAGAATTTACATCAACGAATGGATAAAATAGCCAGTTAACATCAAATGGCAATAACCCTAAATTTAAGTCGACTAAATCCCCCAATCAAAAGATACAGCCAAAACCCAACGGTATGCTACATCCAGACCCATTTCACATCCAAAGATATACAAAGACTCAAAACAAAGGGATGGAGAAAGATTTACCAACCAAATGGAGAGTAAAAATAAATAAATAAATAAAAAGCAGGAGTTGCAATTCTCGCATCTGATAAAATAGATTTCAAAGCAACAAAGATATAGTGGTAAAAGGATCAATGCAACAATAAGAGCTAACGATCCTAACACCCAGATACATAAGACCCATAAAGAGACTTAGACTCAACGAGACAGAAAATTATAAGGACATCCAGGACTTGAACTCAGATCCAGAACAAGTAAACTTAATAAACATTTATGTAGCTCTCCACTTTAAATACACAAAATATACATTCTCCACTTTAAATACACAAAATATTGATCTGCCATTATGAATACCCATTTTTAGAATAAAGCAACATTCCTGTTCTCTCTCCTTTTCTTCCTCTCCTTCACTCCTTTTTTTTTTCTTTCCTTCTCTCCTTTAAAAAAAAAAAAGAGAAATACATTACTCGTTGTTTACCACTTTCTCTGTCCTACCTTACGGTCATTTGTAAGCAATACTGATGTATTATTTGTGTATCAGTGAGAATACAAACTATATCTCTTTAATATTCATGCCTTTATAAACCTCCCTCTATTCCCATGTTTGCACTTAGCTGAGTAGAAAGAGTGAGTTCTGCAGGATGAAATTTCATCAACTGGTAGAATTTGAGCAGTGGTGTAGTCAGGAGAGAGATTTTTGAAATCAGAGAGATCTTTGCTTGAAATGTGCTCTGCCACTCATTGGTTGTGGGGCTTGAGAAGATTACCTATAGCATTCTTATTGAGATTTTATTAAATAATATAGGTATATAATTTATTTACCTAGATTTAGATTACCAGCATGGCCTGTGTAGAGAGCCGAACAGGCTAAAATTTATTGAACTAAATAGGAAGCAAAAAACCAACAAATAAAAAGCAACCCCCGCTTGCATTTGTCAGCAATGTATAAATTTTATTGGGCAAATTGGAAAGGTCTGATGCCAAATTAAGGCAACTGGAGCTTCCAATGGAGAAGAACTAGAAAGAAAAACATCATTAGGATAACTTCTGCTGTAGATTCAGTGAAAAGAAATGGCTCAAAGCTTTCTCGTTAAAAAAAAAATCTACAAAGGTTGCATTGTCTAAAACAAATAACTGGATCTTTTTGCAAATCGATTGTCTTTCTGAAAATTTTTACAAATGTTCTCCATTTTATCACTGTAGAAACCACAAGAGAAATTCCAAGGAAGGAAGCAAGGACAGGGTAGACACGCAAACGCTCTTAGATCTCACAGTAATACATCAAGTGCTATTTTAATACATCAGACCTATAGCCACATGAGAAAAAGAATTCTAAATGCAAAATAGCCATGTGAAATAACAATAAATAAAAGCTAGCAGGACTTTTAAGACAATACAGGATAAAATATCCTGTCCTGTTTATAGATTGCATACAGATACTGGGATTTTATGTGGAGCTGTATTAGGCTAAACAAAATTTTAAAAGCTGAAATAAAAGCAATGTTGCCTTATAAAGGGCTTACCCCTCTTTTAGTGAAAGATGTATGAAATGTTACTTAACATCTGGATTTCTCTCTTATTTAGACTTTCTGTTGTAAAATCTTCCTTTCAGAGTATGGGAAAGAGGAAAGCTCATGTAAGCAACTTTAAACCCTAGGGTTGTGTGATCTCTAATACATTTCAGTCTACTCAAGAATCCAACAGTTTTATGGGGTGGGGTATTGATCCAGGTATTTGTACTTTAGTTTCTTCATGATGTAATAGTGACATCATTTAAAGCCAGAGAAAATCACACAGGACCTCAGAGCCTCTATAATCTGCTCTAACAGTTCTAGCATCCTCAGGGTGCATAGGCTTCTTAGACTTCAGGTTGGAGATAAGGAAACCTTCTCTAGGAAATTGTAGGTCAAGGACATTTCTGGTAGCATAGTGCTCATTCTATATCTGTTTAATTTTCTGAAGCCTCATAAAAATTGTAAGTTTTGGGAGGACTCATACCTAGTACAGTATGCCTTGATATACTTTGGCTTCATTTCAGAAAATTCCATATAACAAAAGAAACCATGTGATAGCCATTCTCATTCTCCTTGGCAAATGATTTTGACCATCCACTGCAGTCTATCTGCTCAGATTTGCAAACACTGTATTATTGTAAGTTGAAAAATATGTTGCACATTATAGTAAATCTTATATTCACTATGTTTTTCCCAGTGCTGAAAATAATGCCTATCACAAAATAAGCACTTAGTAAATATCCTTTAATTCAGGTATACTTGATTTTTATTGTCTATCTTAATGTGGACTCTGAAAAAAATCATGCCACTTGGGATTAAGTCCTAGACCAGATATTGCCTTAGACGAGTGACATAACTTCACTAAGATTCTATTTCCTCACCAGTAAAATGGTGACAATAATTGTTGTCTTTCAAGACCTGTTGCATATAAGTAAGTTAAAGGACATAAGACAGTTCCACAGTACCTGAGAAACAACCAAGTCATCAGTAAGTGTTAACTCTTATTACTGTATGTTTTTAATTTTATATCTCCCATCCCATGTGTTATAGTTAATATCAGAAACAGATCAACATTTGCTTTTCTTGAAATAAGAGAAACATAAAGAGAAAAGATAAATATCACCTGAGAACATTAAAAATTCACAGAACTCTAGTTTTCCAATGAAAAGTGGTATTTCTGAAAATACATGAGACTAGGAGGAGCTGGGACAGTTAAATTTTTGAGTAGATACAAGCCAATAGTCCTACAGAGAAATAACCCTTACTCCAGTTCTTCTCTAACAAATAGTAATAAAAGGAGAATTTGAAAATATAAAAGTTGTACACTTAACTCCAAGATAACAAAGAGCCTACCAACATTCCCTCCAAGGAACAGTGATAATTATCCAAGACGTTATTTTACTAAGGAGCCTAAAAATAACCTTGAAATGTTTCTAACACATTCCTGAGAAACAGCAAGAAAGATAAAACCTATTTGCTATCTAGGTCTGGTCTTATTGCTCCATGTAGAGAATCTAGGGAATTTGATTGTTGCCTGTAATATTGTTCGCTCAAAATTAAGGAGAATATATGTTTAACAAGCTGAAATATATAGGACCATTTCTGAAGTGAATCAATGTTTGTGAAAATAATTCCAGACCTCTAATCTGATCTCAAGTTTTTATTCTCTTATCATTTCTGGTTATTTTTATGAGCATCAGCTGAACAGTTTAAAAATTCAACTCTCTGTTTCAAGGTCTTGATTTGAACATGTATGTCTAATGACTTTCTTCATTCTGTTTTTCATACTTAGATAATCAATCACAGTGACAAGCAAGAATTGTGTCATTACCCTGGAGTATTTTAAACAATCACTTAAGCAAAAGCATAAATAGCATTGTGTGCTACAATATGTGCATTTTCTTTTTAAAATCATTGTGAATCATCTGATTGTTCATATACTATAATTGTGTATTTTAAGAAAATCATTTACTTCCTGTTACTTGCATTTTCCCATTGATTTTGAAAGCTGGTAATGGAAATGATGAACTTGCTTTCTCTAAATTGAAATTATAGTGATGACACTTGTATGTGTGACTATTTTAGAAGAATGGCTAATTTGTGTTAGCTTACTTCTAAATTGACCAAGTGAAGACAAAGAACATTCTAGCAGCAGCTCAGGATTCATTCATTCAGTTGTCAATCATGTTTTCAAACTTTTCAGACCCATATTATTCCCCAATATTTATATTTACAGACTTGTGACTATGGCACTGCATTGAATGTGTGCTTTCTCTCTTATTTTATTTTTCATATTGACTTGTAGAGGGATAGTCAAATCAGAATGGCATTGCTGCTTTGTTTATAGCACTTTGAACTTACATATAAGATGTAAAAGAGTCTAAAATGTAAGTAATTTTCCACTTACCCTCAAAGTAATATCATTTTAACATAAATAGCTTAACATAATTGGTTCTTGTTTTAAGACCCTGGAGTGTTAAGTATGAAAAACCTCAAATCCAGGCTTCTATAGATATTTATTTGATGCTGTGTCATATGTGTCCATATTTTAAGAATCTACCTCATGTTCCTTTCCCTTGCATTTTTATGTAAATAAATTCTGTAATGTGTTTATGACTATTAAATGCCATGTGCTGGTCCCCTGTGCTATAATAAAGTACATCCGTGCCTTCCGAATTTCTCTGGCAACTGTCTCTGCATTCACTGTCTTCCAATCAGCATCTGCAAATGTAACCACTTAAATCTGATCCCCCTGTCTGAATCAGTTATTCAGATAAAAGGCAGCCAAGATCTAAGCCCTGCTCCATGTGGGACCCTCTTAATACTTCCCCCCAGAATGGACATGGTTTCTCTTACCAGGAGTGTCTGTTTTTTGTTTCTTCCACTCATTCTTTATCTACTCCCACGTCTCCTCCTGGATTCTTGCAGGGTCTATCTTAAGCAGGAACCAATTATGCAGAATTTAACCAAAGGTTTTCTGAAATTCAAATAGTCATAACATATGTACTGTCATTCTCAACACTGCTGGTACCACTTCAGATTGGAAATGATGTAAAATAAGCAGATATGTTTTCTAAAACTAAATTTATCATTTCAGTTTTAATCTCTGGTCAAAAAAATGCTATTTAAATTCATATGTTTTCAATCTTTATATATATATAAATACACATATATATGCTTTATAATGCTTAAGATAATTCAGCTGATTTCTAGAAAATTTATTTGATTGATTTATTTTCTTTGAATCACCATTGAACCAACAGACTATTCTGTTTTGTCTACTTCCTGTCAAAGTGAAATCATCATAGCCATATACAAATAATTTTTTTTAAATGTTAATGCTCTGATACTGGTTTATATGGTTACAGAAATTACCAGAATTTACTTGTGGCTACTCAGAAAAAAGCCAGACATTTGAGTTGATATACGTTCTTTGAAGCTACATTTTATTCAACTCATTCTACTGAACCTCATTATTCTAGTGTACATGAAAGTAAAGACAGTGTTCATTTCATTCTTAAATGAGTTAGTAAGACTTTATTTGGTCTCATTACAATGGCTAGATTTTCTTAGCTTGAGTTTGATTCAGGGACAAGAGTGGCAAGTAAGCTTGTTCTGTTATTATGTATTTAACAGATTTCTCACCTAACGACAAGGAGCTGTTAGTGAGTACATTTTATGTGCATTATGAAATTTATATACAATATCATATTTATTTTTATCTTCACAGTCTTTTCAAGTTGATGTCAACAGCTTCATTTTCTTTTTCAGATGCAAAAATTGAAATTTAGAAAGTCTTAGTAACCTGCATAACATTTCACACACCAAAATATGAAAGCTTGAATTCAAATACCGGAACCATCTGAATCTAAATGATATTCTTAACCACTCAATCTGTGCTGCTCCAGAAAACAGGTACACATACAAGAGTCAAAAAGAAAAGGTAGCCTCACAAGAAAATCTCAGTCATGAACCCCAAATTCAGAAACCTGCTCTAAATTAAAGAGAAAGTTAAAGGAGACCTTGAGATTTCTTCTGGATTGACCACCATATTTTACAGGGAAAGGAAAGGACAGGAAATAGTAAACTGAGATAGAAACTTGATCTTAGGATTTATCATTGCTTTTTAGCTAGAGAAGATGTTGGCAACTTTTTCTTAAGCCATATAGTACATATTTTAACGCTTGTGGATCATGATATAGTCTCTTTTGGAACTACTCAGTTGTGCTGTTTTAGGTGAAAGCAGTCATAAACAAGAGGAAAGAAATGGATGTGGCCAGATTTAACCCACAGTGGCTCCCAGTAGCTAAGTTGGCTTACCCTTTGGGTACAGCATACAATATAATGCATTTATAGGACTCCTGGTTTCTGTAATCAGAATACAGGGGCAGGTGCAGGAGAAAAGTCATGATTATAGGCTTACTGCTTACTTTATGTTATAGTCTCCCAATTAGTACTTATTAACATGTTGTATCAAGAATAAGGGCTTCTTATGGGATCTGTGTTACAATCATCAGAGGTCAGACCATGACAACTAAGTCTCTGGTGAGGAAGATAAGTATCAGTTACTAGATGGCAAATGTAGAGTTTCTCAGGTACTAATAGTATAACATTTAGTGTGAGTGCTGGGTAATGACAAGTTCTGGAAGAAATTAGTCACACAGTTGCAAGGCTCATTATTAGATTTTTGGAAGGAAGGAGAACATAAATGTAAAGTTCAGGTAAAGAATTCACATGGAGATGTAGAACTGTTAGTGGAAATATTAGAAATTATATTGTGAAATGGTGTTTGACAGTAGGGTTTTTAAATGGTCAACATGTAGCCAGTGGAGAAACAACAATAAAAGTTGAAATAAGATGTGGGACCTGAAAACAGCAAGTTAAGATGACAACTGTTTTTTAATGAAAAAAATGTGATGTAAAATACATAGATATTTTGAGTAATTCACTTTGAATGAGGCACTTTAAGAAAAAATGCATATATTTAGTCTTTTCCACCTTTAAATGTAGGCCAAGTATAAAGTAATTGGAGATAGGAAGGTAGGGGAGATAGGATAACGATTGCAAACAAATTTACACATGAAAGAATGTTAATGGGATAAAATTATTACTCAATGGCAGTCTCTTGATGCTTCACCAAACCTTATCCTGACTTTCTCCATTTCTATGGCCTCCTTCTCTTTTTCAGCCAATCAGATCTCTGTATCAAATAAGTGCTGGTCAAATGAATGTGAACGTGTTGTAGGCTTCTCATTAAACCTAATTAGTTTCCATCAAAGTTAAGAATCCTGCCCAGGTATTTTCAGTATTATTTGGACCCATAAAGCAGAAAGGGGGCCATATCCCTAATGTCTTTCTGGTTTGCCATTAATATAAACAAAATATTCAGAACCATTATTTTTAGTGGAGGTTTAGATGTTTGAGTATATACAGATGTTTCCATTTCACCTAGAGAAAACAATAGATCTGCTATATAATACTAAAGATAGAACTTAATTGAGCCATCAGATGATGATGAAGAAACAATGCAACATTTCAGATGATTAAACTGCATGCTTTGTACTCAGCCTTTTCCCCTCAGCACCCTGTGGATTTCTTCCACAGCCTTTCCCGTCTTTGAAGTCAGTGGGAACTCTGATCCTAGAAAAGTCACCCAGAGTACAGAAGTGCACAAGGACAAGTCTATCTGACTGTGTGTCCTCACAAGGATCATGGAGTCGTTAAATGAGTAAGCAGGAGGAAAAAAGAAATCCTAACCTTAGTGAAATGCAAAACAAGCACTTTTCTTTCTTCTTCTTTTTATTTTGAAGTTTGATGTCTTTTCTTTACTTTTTTTTCCCCACAATACCTTTGCCCTTCCTGTTTCCAACAGTGATTAGAAGTACTTAAAACTCTTCAGAAAGTATGTTCTGTTGATATTTCTAATAGGGACTGGAGCAAAAACTATGACTTATGAACCTCTACCCCTTTGATGCGCTATCACTACAGCTCAGAGTGAGAAGTGTGAAAGTCTCAAGTTACATTAGTTCTCAAGGGATTGCCAAGACCAAGCAGTCATTGACGTAATTTCAAAAGATGAATAACGAAGCAAACTCTCTTAGTATGCAGTAGCACTAATAATTAGTAGAGGTCATTACCCATGCTTTTCTTAAGACAGAAATATTTAATGTCTTCCTTTAATCATGTATGATTTTCAACAAGTATCATTTATTAAAACATTTTTAATCTTTAAATAAGAAAGATATTTTATAAATCTTTATCCTATGGCCCATCACTACATTTTAATAAGCTGTTAGTATTTATTAAACATACAATTACTGCCATATTAAAATAAAAGTTAATGCCAATTAGAGATTCTTAATTTAATATACTACTATTTGGCTAGTTAATATCAACCTCTCCCATGTGTTCCAATAGATGAGTAAGAAATTTAATTACTGAATATTAAAATTTTCAGGACAGTTTACTTTTATTGTACTATAGGATTTACTTTCTCTTTTAATCTTCGACTTTCCTAAACCTATATCAATTCACTTGGCAATTTTTCAATGCCATAAGCACAGGACATTTTCCTTCATTATGCAGTCAAGGAAAACACCTGGTGCACAGTGAACTGATAGGTGGATTTGATTGAGTCCAACTAAATTTATTTTAATTTAATAGATGTTATTTGAACATTGTTTACATGTAAGAAACTATCCCAGACATTTTGGGGATAGAGAAAGAGACCTAAAAGGAACCAATCAACTTTTCTGGTTTGCTCAGACCTCATGGATACATGGGCATAGAACTGTGAGTGCTAAAACAGAAAATTCCAGCCAAACCTGGATGGATTTTTTCCCTGAAAACCTATGCTGAGGACACTTAACTCAAGGAGAAAAAGACAATATAGTAATGAAGAATATATGTCATAATATTAACTTTTACTGAATGGCCCAGAAATACAAATAGGTATACATTACTTCTGGGTAAGCAGTCAGGGTAGATCCTCCTACAGCCATTTTTGTTAATATTGATAATAATAATCATGATTTTGACTTTTTGTTTTAATGCAAAACCATTTATAGTATGATAATTACGGTACTCTGCTAAGAATTCTGAAATGCTGTGTAGCTGAAAAAGTTGCACTGAGTTTTCTTTATCTGTATTTTCTTGGTGCAGAAAATTATAAACATTAAGAGAACTTGAGTTACATCTTTCCTGCCTAGTGCTATATGTTGTTTAGAGAATTTCCTTATTTAATTCTTCTGGTGATTCTGCAGGTTATACATGAATTAATCCACCTAACAACAATGCCACAAGAGACGTCCAATTTTTATTTTCATTTTACCCATAGGGATGCTGAGGCTTAGGAAAATTATGTAATTTTTCCAAGATCAAACGTGTAAATCATAGCCAGGATTTTAACTTGAGCAGTCTAGCTTTAAAGCCCAAGTTCTTAACCATAATATTACTGCCTTCATGAAGCAGTGCTTGACGTTGGCATTACCATAATTATTACCGATTTAATTAGAACTTCACCATCAATAGGATTATCTCGCCCCATATCTAGAACTAGCACAGCAAATTTGTTACAGGTTTGAGCTAGCTTTCCTGATTTTTAGCTTTACTCTCTTTCTGTTGTCCCACAGTATCAATTTTTTTTTAAAGTTTATTCTTTCTTACACCAAGCATAATATGAAGCCACATAACAGCATGTTATTTATCCATTCACCGGATCATAGACAAAGTAGTTTTGGGGAATAAAAGGACTTTTGAAAAATATCACTTTTTGGCATTGATAATGTAGCAAGGGGGAGAAATGTTTGTTTTGATTCATTTTATTTTAGATTTATAATTTTCTGAAACCTGTAGTATATAGACATAAGCTTCATCTAAACAAAGAAAAATAAATAAATAAAGTGTTGTCATGCCAGTTGAAGAAGGTGAGCAAGATTTAGGCCTCCAATTGCTTGTTGTCCCTGTTTCTATTACCCAGAAGATAGAATGACATAGAGTTCTGAACAGCATGGCTTAGGAACCATCCTATAAATTCTAGGAACATAACATCTACAGTACCATCTCAGTGAAATAATGGAGAAAAAGCTCACAGATGAGACAGGATTTGATTTAGTGATTAAAGCATAGCAGTCTTTCATTAATTCCATATAGGACAGTCATTTCATTGTGTGTGGATGGCCAGCAATCAAAGCCATTGAACAGAATCAGGACATGTGCATTAAGTAATCATGACAGAGATAAAAGTGTGTGAGATTATAGACAACTGACACGTGACATCATTCCTTATGGATTTCATGTGTCTCTGTGCATGATAATTTTTCAAGCATCTTAATCTTTAAACAACTAGGAGCTGGAATTATGAAGGGAGTCAGGTTGAATACAGTTGCTTGGAAAAAGTTACCCTGGCTTAATGGACCACTTTGCACCCTGCATAACAAACGCCATTGTCTGTCTTTCACAATTTTCATGCCACCTCTAAAAACAAAGTGACTGAGATATTTCAGAATGAATTGACAAGTGGATGATAATTCCAGCCTTAATTTCATTTGATTGAAAAGTTATGGTGTTCATTATTGAAAGTAAGTATGGGCCATATAGTTAACAGTAGATAAGCATTCAGTCCCACTTGAGGAGTGAAGTGGGAGAGAGGGACTACTGTCTGGTTGCTTATATTACAATCATTACTCCTCAAGTATGCCAGGAGAGTAGCAGTTCTAGGATACTGTAAATGATTGAATAATTGTCTATCATTTTTAATAAGGTAAATAAGGAAGATATTTGGGACTGATTTTATTAAGCAGCCATGTACCCCACATGGCCTGATAGTATAATTTGACAACCAAATTTGAAAGTCATTTTGTTTGCTAAATAATGTGACCCCCTCTGTAGGCAAACAACTCCTACACACTCTTAGCTACCACAGAGGCAAAAGTACCCATTTGTGAGAACCACATCAACACAACCATTGGGGGTTTTCTTGAGAATGAAACATTTGTGGCCAGTTGACATAGCAGAAGGTTGGGTTGAGCAAACTGTATCAAGAGTGAAGTGTTTGCTGACAGTTTGACAAAAGGACATGCTGCTTTTGCTTTACCAGGGGAGAGGTTAGGCTTTACAGCACCACTCCCAATGAGACCTTGGGGTATTGCACAGCTATCCATTCACAGATTTCACAGTGATGAATGAGGTCTTAGCAGATGCCTAGCAGAGAGGGTTAGAGAGGAATAGATTCCTCATATGTCTGCCCTTTTCCCCTCAGATTGGGCAAGGCAGATGATTAGAGAAAGTAGAGTCTGAGTAGTTTAATAAAACCCATCTGCTTTAGCTTTTAATAGAAAAGTCTTTCAGAAGCTCTTGAAAATCAAAAGCAACTTAATTGTAAAAAATCATGTAAATATATATGTTATATACATACCATATATTTGACACATACACACTCACACATAGCAAAATATTTATATTTTCCAAGAATAAAGTTTCATTGTTGTTTTGCCTGCAATCCCACTTGAATGGATATATAGGCTTTTATCTATATCCAACATGAACTTTTGACTACATATTTATGACATCAATGGATCGTTGTGTTAAATGAACATAGAGGAAACTAAAACAATGCAGATCTAAATCACTTTAACCTGTTAAGTTTGTTAAACAGTATGGGGAATTTTATAACAAAAGAATATTTACTGAAAATACCTGATGAACTGAATGTCTCCTAATGAATACTTCTTTCCCACAATGCCTCCGTTACCCGCTCTCATACAAGATCTCACTCTGGCAGCTAAAATCTAAATAAGGAAAGGGAGAAGTTATTACTTCAACCTATTCACTTCAAAAATTGTGGATGATATTAGAAAACTATTTTATTCTGTAGATACTTGTTTGGAGACTTTTACTCCATCAGCTATATTTTATGTTTGAATGATGCTTACATCAAAATTAAGTTAAAATATTTCCACATGTGTTGAGCATTTTGTATATTAAAAAAAACAGGTAAATATGTATGTATCATTCATACATCTATGCATATATCTGCTCAGGAAAGAATAAAACATGGAGAGAAACACTGGTAAAACAAAGTGAAAACATTATTTTTGTTGAGTACTTTCATACTGAAACTTTAGCGTGCTCAATACTTTATGACATTCCTTCAATAGTTAACGACAATGCACCTTTGCTTCCAGACAACCAAAACTTATGAAGAGAGTGAGGAAAGGCTGGTATATTTTAAATAAACTGAAACTTGGGAGACTAACTTCTAAATCAATTTTCATTTTATTAAATTTATTTTTATTGAATATATTCTTTATGTAATAAAAGCATTTTATGAAAAATATCTAGTTCCATAAAAATCAGGGCAAACATTTTCAAATATTTATAAAGAACAACTATTAGCCTAGCTTAGAAGTTATTTAATTTATAGCAAAATAATTATTTTAAACTATTTAAATGGCATGCTTTTTCTTCTTCTTAAGGAAACACCTCCTAGCTTCAGTTTTAGAATATCCACTATCATTTACTTTAATGAATTTGATATAGCTTGTTGGTGGTGTTTTTTTTTAAAAAAAAGAAAAACATAAACTGAAAACTCCCATGATTATAAAACCTTGAGGAGCCTTAGTTTATAACCATAGCTCTCAAACTTTAGAACACACCTGAATCACCTGAAAGGCTTTATGAAGCAGACTCCTGGGTTCTGTCCTCACAGTTTCTGACATGCCTTTTTGAGAGATGTTTCCATGTGATGCTGATAGTGCAGCCTGGGGATACTTATGAGAACCACAGGTTTATACTATCAACTTAGTCCTCCAGAGCAAATCCGTGGCCACTAGTGAAAACAAAAATGTGAAATGATGAGGCAAGTCAATCATAAAGAAAGGAGAATGTGCTTTCTTCTCTTTAAAAAATGGTGGTATGTTTTTTTCTTCTTCGGACTTGTCTAGAAACCAAAGAAGAACCAGAAAATTGAAAGAGGAAGCATGAATAGGCAATTGAACTCTATTATAGCAGTTTGAACTTTGCTGCAAAAGAATGTTCTAAATCTTCCTCGGCCTTCTGAAGTCTTAAGGCATTATTTTATTCTTTTTCTGTAGCTTACTAAGGTGCTGCTTTATGGTATTTTATATTGTTATTTTATCCTTTTCAATTGTGTGTATTTTTTGTACCATGACTCCATAACAGAATAAGCTTTATTATCACAATATGCATTATTGTAGTGACATTACTTTTTGCAAAAACCCTTTCTTTCTTCATGCAAACATTATTTGTCTAGAGTTATTGAGATATCCCAAGCTCTCTAAACTGTTTATATTACAAATTTACATAGACCTTAAGGGTTGTGACTTTTCCTGTTTAATCATATCTGGTGTAATGGTTACTGCTGAGCTTAAAATGAGGAAACTGAGGCCAGTATAAGAACAATCAAATGCCAATTTATTTATCTCCCGGGCGAGGTTCTGTGGTCCTAAGGAAAAGGGGCCAGAGAAGTGGTGCTTGACTTCTCAGGGCAGGGGGTTTTATGGGGGTTAGAGGGGGGCTGGCCTAGGATGCATGGGGTGGGCTGCCATTGGGTAAGGCTTGGCAGGATTTCTTCAATTCTCATGGGTTCAGATGTATAATTTAGTGCTGAGAGTGCACAGTTTAGTGCTGAGGTTCAAATGCATTGCTTGGTGCTGAGAGTGTATAGTCTAGTGCTGAATATAGACCTTGGGGCAGAATGCAGAACTGGGTGAGGGCAGCCCACATGGAGAAGCCAGATGCTGAGTAATGTGTTCTGCCTGATAAACTGTTATCAGGCATAGAGAGGGGTGGGTGTTTTTCATACGGCTCTTAGCAAGGCAATTGGCCTTACATCTGGGATCTCCAGGAACTGCCCACAGTTGCTTTGACTCTGTGGGCTTAGGCATTCTTGCTGCTTTATGACCTAGAACAGCAACCAAAGGCAGCATGCATGGGTAACAAGAACTTGCTTTCATACCTCATCCACAAACCAATTTAAATGTGTTTCTCTAAGTGAGAGCAAGAGCTGCCTGTTTTTTTGTGTGTTTACTCTCTAACTGCACCTGAACTCAGGCTCCATCCCAACAATAGAGTAATTTTCTGGAACCCTGAACTCCTAACCCAGTTCTCACAACGTGTTAACAATCATGAGGAAAGTAAACACAAGAAAATAGGAATTCTCATCAATGTCATGCCATCATTTTCATATAATCCTTTCATTAAAAAATTATCATCTCTTCCATGTTCTCGTTGGCAGCAAGTTGATTTAGAAATGCTAGCTAGTGGCTAATATGTAGCTTTGGAAATGTCCCTAAACTTCTTACGAACTTAGCTTCCTTCAATGGATTAATCTGAATACAATCCGAAATGTTTTCACTTTCAACTGGAGGAGCTCTCAAATGGGAAGGGTCTGTGGTGCCAAGTAAAAGCAGTTGTTAACAATCACAGTCTGAGTTTAACAACTCATTTGGTTTGAGGTCAAAGTTTTTGTTCTTGTTTAGCACTGAGTATAAGCTCACTAGATGCAAATCGCAAAATAGAAGCAATGTATAAAAAGAACAAGTCCCAGCCTATGAAAAACTTCAGTTACTTTTACTTTACACAATATCTCATTGGCTGCCTTTAAAATATTTCCTAAGCTGGTTGGGGATATCATGGAAGAAGCTAAGCTCATCCTGGCCTTTGCACATTTTGCTCCTGACAAGAAAACAAAATAATGTTTTTTGTTTTTGCATCAGAAAATTTATTTTCAGCAAGTATGTCCTTAAACTTCCTCCAAAATATACATTTTAAAAAAAATGCTGGCAAATGGTCGTTTCAGAATACGTGTTATATTGTGGAAGCTCTCTTCTGTTTTCCCCTCACTGTCTCTTGTTTTGGTCTTTTGAAGTGAGTCGAGGCTCAGCAGCCACAGTCACTTAATGGAAGTGAACGGCATTTTGAGAGACCCAAAATTTTCATCATTGAATCTATTTAGAGAGGCTGCACAGAGCCATTCTTCCTCTAATCTCCTACTGATTTTCAATGCAAATACTGCCAGCATTGCTCATGGCCACAGGATTTAGTTATGCACTTGACTGAAAACCATGTCAATGCAAATTCAGAGGATAACCAGCATGCAAATCCCTAAGGCTTCAGCAAGTTACAATTCAGCCACAGTATTAGCAAAACAAGATAGCAATTATGCAAGGAATCAGCTGAAAGGTTATTTTTAATTTAAAGTTTTTGCATCTTTACAGCTGGGAGAAATGAAACCCTGCCTATTCTTTCTTGTAAAACCCACTCGGTAGAAACCAAAAGACATATGGTAGATTATGACAGCCATGTTCTAGTATGAGTCACACAGACACACGCACACACACATATGTACACTCACACAAACTGCTGCAAGAAGGCTAGAGGGACTTCTGATGAGGTTAAATTGTTATATTTTCTTCCAGTGTTTATTACTGATTTGTATCCATTAAAATCTTCACATTTGAAAGTATCAGTCCTGAGCAATTTGCCCTCATTTCCAAACTCTTATCTCTGGTCTCACCATTCCTCCTTCTTCTTGCTTCTGGGTGCTGTTGCTGAGGTATCTTTTGCTATGATGGGTAAAGGAAGTGACTTTGCCTTTCATCACAGTCCAAGGATCTACATTGTGCTCAGAGAATTCCAACTTGAATTTATGACTGATGGAGCTATTTAATTTATTTAACGTCTAGAACAATTAAAGCCATCCTGTAATGTACTATCTCTAAAAAGGTAATAACCATCTGTTCATGATACCTTGCATTTCTCCTGAGTCAGGGCAGACAAAGCAAGTTTCTTTTGCAGTATTTTCGTGAGTCAAGAAGAGCAGGCACAATTCTGAAAAACAGGGCAATTGTGTGATCACTTTTAAGAATGACTGTTGTTGACAATAACAAACAGCACAATTGAGAACTCAGGGCAAGCCTGAGTCTCACCGTTGGGCTTAGAATCCAGGGTTTCCTCCTAACCTGTTGGGTGAACTGGATAAGTCACTAAGCTTCCCAGCTTTCCAATGTTTTCCCGTAAATGTCAACCCCTTCCTTCTCAAACTGTGGCCTGTGGTCCAGCAGCATCGACATTACTCAGGAGTTTGTTGGAGAACTGTAGAATCTTACCCCAGCCCACCCCCAAACCACTGAATCAAAACCTGCCTCTTAACAAAGTCATCAGGTGATTTGAATGACTGTTAAAATTTGACAATCACTGATATGTAATACAACAGGTCTTCTCTAAGTGGTAATTTTATTCATTTATTGACTGTCTACTATTTCCAGGATGCCCTGTGGACATAACAGAAAACAGAAACTAACATATACCATTGGTCTTGTGGTAGGAGAAACAGACTTGAATCTCACAAATAAAAGTCTAATTGAAGGTTGACAAGAGTGCCCTGAAGATCTTGAATGAGGCCTTATGATCATGAGAAAATTGACCTGGACAGGGGTGTGAATGAAGCTGTGTTATTAAAGTGTGTCCAGAGCTGTATTCAGGAAGACACTTGTCATTTCTCCTTACCCAGAGCATTTCAGTTTTAACAACTTAAGTGTTAACCAATCTTATACTTATTAATATACGTTAGTTTCTTTTAGGATTATACGTTATTTTTCTCTTCTTTGACATTGAATCCTGGACTTCTAAACAACTGTGCGTCCTGCATTAACTCAGCAGACATAAATCCCTCACTTTCCTCCTTGGTAAGTGTTCTCTCCAAATGGGTATTTAGCCTGGTAGGGGACAGGTAGCTTGCTACTAGTTCAGACAACAACTGGAGCATCCACTGCTACTTATGGTGTTTTGAAAGGTCAAGCTCCCTCTCTGGACACGTTATATCACAGTAATTACTTTCCCTTGGTCTCTCCTCCTGTAAGTACTATTCTCTACTGAGTCTTAACCTGACCACCCAAGCCTGCTGGTTCCTGAGTTACCATATTAAGAGTAATAGAACATGGCCGGGCGCGGTGGCTCATGCCTGTAATCCCAGCACTTTGGAATCACAAGGTCAAGAGATCAAGACCATCCTGGTCAACATGGTGAAACCCCGTCTCTACTAAAAATACAAAAAATTAGCTGGACATGGTGGTGCATGCCTGTAATCCCAGCTACTCAGGAGGCTGAGGCAGGAGAATTGCCTGAACTCAGGAGGTGGAGGTTGCGGTGAGCCAAGATCGCGCCATTGTATTCCAGCCTGGGTAACAAGAGCAAACCTCTGTCTCAAAAAAAAGAGTAATAGAACAGTCACACTACCTAGTAACAAATCAAGACCCAGAGTGACCAGACTCTTTCCAGAATCAAAAATACAGAAGACGTCCTAAACCCAATTCTATCCACCAGCTGCTGATACTTGGGTGTGGAAGTAATCAGTATTAGACCAAGGACAAGCGCGCTTCCGAATTCTAATTGCCATGGCATAGAATAGGCGTTCTGGAAATATTTTATCATTATTAACCCATATTTATAAAAATCCCTTTTCACTGATGCTTATTCATCTTGTTCAGCAAAGTTACTTTGAAATGTAAATCTGACCCTATTACTCTCCCCTGCTTAAAATATGTTGTTGATTCCTCATAAAGCCACGTTCACAAAGTTCTAAACATCCCAATTTTCTACACGTTCTTTTATTTCCTATGGCCTTTTCACTTAGTATTCTACTCCCCTACCATCTCAAAGACAGAGATTTTCAAACATGCCTTATTCTCTCTGGCATCTGAGCTTTTTGTCATTCTCATTATTTGATTAGAAATCTCTTAATTATTTCATTCTCCTGGAAAAATCTCCTTTCTCATTCTGTAGTTACTCATATTTCCTTAATGAGGGCTGTCCTGTCTCCCTGTATAGAACTAGGCAACTCAAAATTCTCTAAATGACTTCTATTATCTATTTTGCTGCATCGTATTTTTATTACACAGATATTTCTGGGATTTTGCACCCATTTTCATATGATATTGTGATGTCAAAAGAAGAGACCCTTCCTTCTGAATCATGTATTCCCAGAGTCTTATACAGTATCTGAAGCATGGCATACCCTCGGGGAAAATGTGTTTAGAACAAAGTCAGGCAGGAAAAATTGTGTACGTTTTCATAAATGAATGAATGCGTGCACGGAGGTTATAGGCTATTTCCATCCATAATTGAAAGCAGAACAAAATTAAAAGCCATATCCTTGCACATTGCTTGTTTTGTAATCAATGTTAAAATATTTGTAAAATCAACAAAGACAATATGCAGAGGGATACACAAGGTCAGCTCTACCTTTTCTTTCCCGAGTACTGAAATTGTACCATTTGCTTACGATAACCCCTCAAGTGTACATAGAAAAGGTTGAAGCATTTCAAATCAAATGTCATGTCAGGAAATTTATTTTTTATTAGTAGGATAATTTTCATGTTTCTCAAAGCAATTTGTAAATATTACCTAATCAAATCTACTAGGGCAGACAGGCTGAAAATATTACACTTATGCTCCAGATGACAGAGGCCAAGAGAAGAGTGTATGTGAGCATGTGTGCGAGCAAATGTATGTGTATGTATGTGTGTGTGTGCGTGTGTGTTAGGTAAAAATCAGCCTCACTATGCTAGAGTCTCCCCAGTCTGTCTCAGCTCATTGCTTGTCAGTAAAGATCACCACAGACAAGATGATCGGGCTATAATGTGAACCAATTATTTAAATTATGCTCCTACTAGCTTTTCACACACTGTGTTCATTCTGTGCAATGCTAGAGACTAGTCAACAGAGAAATTTCTCTCTGTCTTCCACTAAATCTTTGTGTCGATCTCTCTCTTTTCAATGATGGTTTTCTACAGTACTTTCTGCCTCTAGAATGGGGAAAAACTAAAAAGTATAAAGCATGTACTGTGCTCTCAGAGAATTCACCATTTGACGGGCTGCCAAAACTTGTTTTGGTCATTGCTCCTTTTTGCATGACAATACATAGTCTAAACTGCACAGGGGAAATACAAGTGTCAATATGGTCTATTCTATTTGAGGAAGCACCTTCTCTATGTTCTTAAATCCTTCAATAGTAGGACTGCATCTTAGTTTATCTGATTTCTTTTTTTCTTAATTAATGAGAGGTTCTTATGCTGCTCAGGTTGGCCTCGAACGCATAGCCTTGCCTCCTCAAGCACCAAGACAACTGGCCTGAGCCACTGCTGCTCCCTCTAATTTCTTATTACCCTTCGGTGAACTTTAATATGCTGTTGGTCTCATTTTCCCTCACAGTTCTCATTTCTGTGTTAACTCATTTTCTTTCTTCTACTTAAATTGCCTGCACTGTCTACCTTCTCCGTATACTCAAGATCCACCCATGTTTAATATCCATATTCACCTCCCCCCAGAATAAATCTGTTTCCTGATTATTCTGTTCTATTCCTGAAGGTTAAGCAAACATTACAAAAGTTAGCAAATAATTACATATTGATTATATTGTAATTGTACTCTCTTTGTTCCAGGTATGCCCATCTTGTTTGTATGCCCAACTTGTATGACCTAAGTTTTGACTTTTACAAATATTATATCTTAAATTAATTTATATCCTCTGAAGACAGAACAATAACAGAGATTCAACAAAAAATGCCTTGCTTCAGAGTCATGGTTAAAGTATTCACACATTTATTATTCTGCTGCTTACACCAAACACTCACTGCTCCTTATCTCTCTTCATGCATTTCTCTACGCCTGGAGTTCCATTCTCCCACTATTAAACTTGGAAATTCTTAGTCCTCCTTTAAAACTCAGGGCAAGAAGTATTTTTTCTTGGTAATATCCAGAATTGATTTGTTTTACTTTCATGCTTCTATGATACTTTACACAGTATTCTATTTTAACTGTAATTACATTTCCTTATTTTGAAGTTTATAAAATTGTCAAATTCAATACCATCTATAGTAGACTAAAAAGTAGTCCCCAGTATCCATCTCCTAAGCCAAGTGGGTAAGGGAGTATGTCATTGCAGATTTGATTAAAGATCTTGAGTTAAGAGTATTATCCAGGTGAGCTCTAAATGCAATCACATGTATTGTTAATACAAGGAAGGCAGAGGGAGATTTGATACAGACACAGAGAAAAAGGTGACATGTAGATAGATCAAAGATTCAAAAATACTGTCTCCTTTGAAGATTGGAGTGATGAAGCTATAAGCCATGGAATGACAGCAGCCACCAGAATCTGAAAGAGGAAGAAAATCATTATTTTCAAAGTCTCCAGAGAGAATATAGCCTGACAACTTGATTTCAGCCAGTGATACTAACCTCAGACTTCTGGTCTCCAGAAGTAGGAGAGAATAAATTTCTGTTGTTGAAATCCCCATAATTTGTCATACTGTGTTACAGTGGCCATAGAAAATGAACTCACCATGTCTCATTTATTCAATATTCATTTATTTGAGATAGGGTCTTACTATGTTGTCCAGGCTGGAGTTTATTTAGTGTGCAATCACAGCTCACAACAGTTTGGAACTCCTCTGGCTGATCCTCCTGCCTCAGCCTCCTGAGTAACTAGGACTACATGTGTGCACCACCATGCTTGGCTCAATCTATATCGTATTGTTTGCTGTATCTCCTGCCGTTAGCATTATACCTTCCATATAGCAATACATTTAAGAAATGCTTTCTGAGCCCCTACTATGTGCAAGGTGATATGCTAGTTGCTTGGCGATTTCATTGTAATAAGCATTTTAAAGGCTACATTTGGTATTATAATTTTTATTGCATATATATATATATATATATATATATATATATATATGAACTTAAGCTTTTCCTGAAAGTTCAAATTTGAATATCCCAAATGTCTAGTTGACTTCTGTACTTGTATTTTAAAACAATGCCTCACACTTAAATGATTGAAACATCACTCCTTATACATTCTCTGCAGTTGTATTCTCTGGAGACCACACTTCTGCTTCTCTCTAGGTTACTCTATTAACCAAATGTACAAGCCAAAAATCTTTCTTTCTTCTCCCTCCATATCCAACAGACCTCAACAAATCCTCTTGTTCCTGTCTGAGAATCACATCTTATATTCATTTACTTCTCTCCATCATCACTGCTATTACTTATTTTCATACTCTTAAGTACTATAATGGTCTCTTAATAAATTTCCTTGATCTCACTCTTACCTCTACTCTCTATAAATTTTTCTGCATTTATTTTCTAGAGTATTCTTTTAGAACCACAAACTAGAGCCAGGAATGATAGCATGCACCTGTAGTTCCATTTGCTCAGGAGGCCAAGGTGGGAAGATTGCTTTAGCCCAGGAGCTTGAGGTTACAGTGAGCTATAATCATGCCACTAAACTCAAGCCTGGGCAACATAGAGATTTTGTCTCTTAAATAAAAAAATAAAAACAATTTTTGAAAAGGAAACCAGTAGGTTTTCTACCTAAAAATATGCCAGTGTCTTACTACTGCAAATTTGGGGTCAAATAAACCCCAAATTCTTATTTCGTCTCATGGAGCCTGTATCTCAGATGTCATTCCCACCACTTTCTGTGGCGTTGATTAAATGATCCAATATTGTGGTTTTATTTTAGATTTTAGTTAGTCAAACTCACTTTTACCTTAAAGCCTTCACAATGGGCTTTGAAGTCTCCGAATAAAATGTTGCTTCACCCCATCAGTTTGGTAACTTATTCTTGTCATTTAAATTCTTATCATAAATTACTCAGTGCCTTCCTACTATAGCCAATTAGAATTCTTTGTGCAATGATCAGCACATTTGTCTGTGCCTTTTTTATTGCATCTCACTAATATATAAGTTTCATGAGAGCAGAAAGACCCTATCTGTCTTATTTATCTCTATCTCCAGGGTCTAAGTCAGTGTTTGGTACATAATGGTTTCTCAATAAACAGCTGTTGAAAGAAAGGAATGCAAAAATAAATCAGCTAGTCAATCAACAGCACCCAATTAATGAATTATCTTCAAATTCTAATATCAAAAGTGTACCCAGGTCACCAGCCTGCATTATAACAGGGACACACAAAAATATATTAATATAGCATTTATTTTCCCCAGTTCACAACAGAACTGTGAAAACAATAGCACAAAAAAGGAGGACCTCTGTATTTCAGGAAGTGCTGTCTACTCATTTCTGCACTTCTCCAAGGGTTATTTAAATTGGTGTCTACCTGTATCATTTCTATGTGTCTTGAGGATTTCTTACACTGCTGATTGCAGGCCCTCTGCCAATAGTACTACCTGTAGACACTCCCAAATGTCTTCTGTCTTGGCCACCCTGTGTTTCATCTGATTGTTTTTTCTATCTCTATCTCCCAGAGACCCCAGGAGACATGCAGGCTCAGCAGAGGGTGACACCATAACTATGCTTCCCTGTACTTATCCTTTTGAAGACATTACTCTAACATTAGCCAAATAATTGTCTGCCCCTTTTAACTCTCTCTCCTGCTGCAAAAGTCCCTACTGTCATCTACAGCTTGTACTGTAGGTCCTCGTCTACCATTCGGAGGCTGTCTTGCCTTCCTACTCTGACTACTCATAAAGAGATCAAAGCTAGTACCAACCTAATGTTTGCTTTCACTTCTTTCCTCTCCTTTTTCTTTCTCTTTCTACTGAAGTTGCTTTGGGTGGAGATTTGAGAATTTGTAGATTTGGCTTAATGCTTGCTTATTCAATTCTTTTATTAAAAGTTTTTTATTTTTTATAAAAGATTATTGTCTCTATAGTTCTTTATTCTAATTTTTCTACTTACTACACCCAAATTATTTAAATGTAAATAAATTGTGTAGAATAAGACAAATAGTAGATACTCAAAAAATAAAAGATATTATCTTCATCATCATCATTATTATTAAAGGTAATTAAAAAAGCGAAACCTAATTTTTATTCTAATTTTCAGAAGTCTTTTGGTGAATGCTGTGAAAATACAGTGAGTTATCAACGTTTAAAAATCCTTTTTACTTTTTCTTCAAGTTTAAAGCATATAATGCCCCACAGCAAGTTGAAAATAGAATATTCTGTCAGTCAAAAAATTATTTCTGTACATGATGTCAAACATCTGATTTAATTTAATAATTTGATCAATATACTTTTTGAAGTTATGCATACACAGTTTCATGCGCCGTTTAAGCTTGCAGTTTTCACTTACAGAAGAGTAAGAAATAAAAGCAATACCACCATATGATAGCAATTTTCCTTTGATCATGTCAAAAGTAAGATGTGTATGAAAGATGTGTTCAGGAGTAGTTGATACAGTAAATCCTCTTTCTTTAATTTGTGAGTATAGTCTGTATTTTATGCCCTCAATATTGTAACACTGAAATACATTCACTTCCTGGACAAAGTTTTGACAAAGAGCATCCCAAAATAGCATGCAGTATCAATAGTTACACTAATTACTTTTGATGAATACAGAAATTTTCATAACACATACTTGGATCAATTATATGATTCAGTTCCACACCTTGAAATCTCCAAGTTCCAAATAGGAGGAGAATCACCTTTCAAGTTTCTAAAGGTTAGTCTTAGATAAACCATAATAAATAATTATGGATAATGCACATTTATTTGACAAAATATACTGAATTTCAAATCACAGTAGAAGGAATTGCCTTAAAAATTGACTTCAAAGAATATTATTAGACAAATTTCCAAGGAGTTCCTTATCTATTCACTTTAGGAATCAACAGTCAGCCATTAAGTTAATATTTTAAGGCTAAAGCTACTCCTCTAATATTCATTAGTGTGTGTGTGGGGGAATCTTACTATTCTTTGAAGTCAATTTTTATGGTAATTCCTTCTATTGTGATTTGCAATTCAGTATATTTTGGGGTTCCTGATAGTTGCTGTTGCTAATTACTTATTTACCTCCCTTGGATTAATTTTGTCTTCATTGTCAAATAAATGTGCATTATTCATTATTATTTAACATGGTTTATCTAAGACTAGTCTTTGGAAACATGAAAGGTGGTTCTCCTCCTATTTGGAATTTGGAGATTTCAAGGTGTGGAACTGAATCATATAATTTGTCCAAATATATTATTCCTCATCCTTAAAAATATTATGTTTGGTTTTAAAAAATAACACAGCTGTCAAAATTGCCAGTTCTTTTTTCTTTGGTGTATAGGATTATGGAAGACACTGAAGGACATTGGGGACATACGGGCAGACTGAGCATAATAAGTCATAGTTTTGGTTCTGAGTGCCTGGCAGCATTATGCCCCAAAGGGTTAGTGGAAAGTCCTCATGCTAGCCTAAAAAAGAAAGTACCTGCAACCCAGCTGGCAACGTCTAAAAACTAAGATTCCCCCCCACAAATGGATATAAGAAGAGGAATAGCTTTGGCCTTTAAATACTAACTTAAATAGAATCCTCTACCTTTTCTTCCTTTTCCAATCTCATTCAGCTTCCTTCTCATATTTTCTCTTTTCCTTTCTACTCAACAATTATTATTTTTAGTAGTGGTAACAGTAACTATTGCAATTCACATGAATGCTCATGAGGAAGAGGCTGTTCGCTCATAATAAAACACATATAACAGCAACAAAATAAAGCAAAACTATATGGAGCCAAAAGAAACATAAAACTGCTGTTCCCTTTTACACAGGAGAAGGAGGCTGAGAGTCCGACTTTGGAAATAACCTAGGCTGGTGTCTCCTTCCAAGAGCATAGAGAAGGTGATTACATTTTATCCTGGGAAATATTGCCACAAGCACGAAAAGCGACTCAATATAACAAAAAAGCAAGCAAACTAAAACAAGTGAATTTCTCAAAAAATCAAACAAAAAAATTGAGTTTTTACATTGTGCTGTAACTTTCCAGTCAACCAGTAGGCCTGAGTATGTTTTTAAAAATCATTCATATAATGCGTTAAGTCAAATTTGAAGTCTCTACAGCAAGGATATTCATGAGGCTACTGGTCTCCTCATCCAAATACACTTTGATTCTCTAAATCCCATAGATAATTGCAAACCGTCCCTCCTGTTTGTTTGATTATTGTCATCCAAATAGTTTTTATTTATTTATTTTCAATTTCTGGGTATTGACACCAACTTAAATGTGTTTGTTTCACAATTTCTCATAAACAAGTATACACAAAGATTGATTTGATAGTCCTAGAATGCATTCATTTCATTATCAAAAGCTAAAGCTAAATCTAAAAGCTATATAGGCAAAATAATAAAATGTAATCATAAGATCTACAAATATCAAGCCCTACTTTATGCTGCCATGACAATGTTTTCTCATTTCTATTTACATAATCTTCAAAAACACAGCCTTTAGATTTTAAAATGTCTGCTTTAGAATTTTATTTGTAATAAAACCTCCAGTGAGATGAACTGATAAATTATAGATAGCTAAAAGAAACAGATTCTGAGGAAGTGGGGTCTTAGAAGTAAAGCATACTGTTTGTTCTTTGCATGAGAGTAAAGAACTTCTCTCTGAAATAAGAGCAATGGACTAGATGATTTCTGGATGTTCTTGTAGCTCTTGGGACCTACAATGACTGTTAGGTGTGTTGTTCTTTTTTTTATTATATTATTTGGAGGCTAGGAGAACCATTTTTTAATGTGGTGTGCTCTATTTTCGCCACTCAATGAAAACAATACCCTGTCTGCATTACCACACCTTAATGAGTTTCTGTGAAAATATAGCACGCAGAAGCATGCTGTGGACTACAAACACTGCAAATGCAAAATCGTAGTTTTACTGTCCAAGACACAAACTGCCATAAGGAAGTGGAATGTAGGGGTTGAAATATGTGGCCTCAAGTGCCTAACTCAGTTTAAATCTTTATTTTCTCAAAACCGTTGAGTCTCAGTATCTAATTTGGAAAAGAGAGATGCAGGTACCAACCTTATGAGATTATTGGCAGAATGGAATGAAACAATGTATACACAGCTCACATACAACACCTTGAATATGATAAGTACTCACTAAATGCTAGTGATTATTTTTTGTACTCCTGGCATACATCCGGTCAGTGATCATAAAATTAATAATAAAGAGAAAAGAAAACAGAAAAATACCAAAGCATATTTATTTCTAAGTGTGGCGTTTTCCTAGGGACTGTACTAGCTAACAAAAAAGGAGGCAGAACTAAGTAAAAATTAAAGCTTCTTGAATTCAGGGAATTTAAAATTTCCAGAAGAGAAGATAAATGAGCATAACTTTGAGTCTCAATGTCAGAAACAAGTGATTTTCCATCCACCTTTTCCAGCTTTCTGAGTTTTAAAATAGCAGTGCCTTTTCCCATACTGTGCTGGAGCTGGCTTGTAATGGAGCTGGCACACACCAGGTTGCCAACTGTTAAATTTTCAGTATTATGAGCTGATTGACAGACTTTTGGTAGCTTGTAATCTGTCAGGGTGGGAGTACTTACTGCAATCAAGGGAACAACCAACACCACAAATTGTAAGTATTTTTTAGTCCTGGAGTTCCTGTTAAACATTTGCCAGCATAATAATGCTACTGGCCCTTCAAAAGAACCCATTGACCATGAAAGGGTAGCCCAAATATTGCTCTGGAAAAAGGGAAATTATTTGTTTTCAATCAATGTGAAATGAATGCTTATGGTGGTCCAGGCACTATATTAGATTCTAAATTAGCTCTTGATGAGACTAAACTACTGATGCAGGATTTTTCTCAGCCACTTTACTTGGCTCAAAACAGGGGACACCAAGTCTACTCAGCATTTGTCTGGCTCGTGCTCTGGCCCATGGCTTTCATGGTCATCAACAACTGTGTGCTTAGCCCCTGGTGGGAGGGAACAAGTGAGCAAGTGAGTGCAGGCTCCAGCCAGCCACTCCAAGCACTGACAGAGGAGTAGGTTCTGATGGGGCTCACAAGTGAATGCAGGCTCCAGCCAGCCTCTCCAAGTACTGACAAAGGAGTAGGTTCTGGTGGGGCTCACAGCCAGACCAGACATGTCCCATGGAGAATGTGGCAGCACCCATGCAAGGATGCCCGTGATCCCAAAGCCCCACAGTGGGTGTTACAGTGTGCTAATTAGCTCTTTTAGTTCACCATCCACAGCTGGATCAATGGTGGCATGCTAACAGCTCAATCAGCTCCTTACTACACTCTGGCCCAGTGAGAACAGAGGGCAAGGTTACAGCCTTTCTAGGTACCCACATTTGGTGGGTCCTGAGCTCCTGTCCCAAGTCCAAGAAAAATAAGGTCACACTGACAATTGAAGGGTGATGAAGGTGGAGAATAGTATTGGGTGATGAAACAGCTCTCAGCAGAGAAGGGATGGGAATATCAGGTTGTCTCTCTCCCAAAGTCAGTTAATCTCCCCACAGTGTGGCTGAGCCCGGGGTTTTTATAGGTACAGGATGGGGGAGTGCATGCTGATTGGTTTGCGCATATGAAAAAAAGGTTAAAACAAAGGCACCAGTCAAAGGTGGGCATGGTGGTGTAAAGACAGTTAGGGAAATGTAGGCATATCAGTCCATTCTTACACTGCTGATAAGGATACTTGAGACTGGGTAATTTATAACAAAAAAGAGGTTTAATGAACTCACAGTTCCATGTGACTAGGGAGGCCTCACAATCATGGCAGAAAGTAAAAGGCACACCTTATATGGCAGCAGGCAAGAGAGAATGAGAAACAAGCAAAAGGTAAAACCCCTCATAAACCTATCAGATCTCATGAGACTTATTCACTTACCAGAGAACTGTATGGGGAAACTGCCCTCATGATTGTATTTTCTCCCCCAGGTGTCTCTCGCATCATGGGGAAATTATGGGAGCTACAATTCAAAATAATATTTGGGTGGAGGCAGAGTGAAACCATATCAGTACGTATACATAAAATCGGTGAAGGTGGGGAATCAGTCAAAGGAAAGCACACCAAACTGGAAGACGGATCCTCAATCCAATTTGTGGATTTGACTTGTAGCTTGGCCTTTGGGCTTTAAACTGTCTTTGGCTTGAAGATGAGGTTTTACTGGGGACCTGCCCCCATCTGTCCAGGCATGTCTCGGCCTCCTGCCGCTATCAATTCCCCCTCTAGAGATACATCTAATTGTCATTAGGATAGGAATGATATCCAACCTTAACTGCTTCCTGCTGACAGGGAAAACGGCAGTTTTGGGGAAAACGGCAGTCAGATTTCCCTCTAAGACCTATCTAAGGATCCCCATTGAAACAGAGTCCTCTTCTGAGGCTCCACTTGCATGACGGTTTGAAGTTTAATGACCTCTAGGTTAGAAAAAAAAAAATTTACAAAGTAAAGTATAAAGGGACCAAATGTGTGGAATTATCTGGACATATATGTTATGTGGACAAAAGGGAATTACAAGGGAAATAATCTAGTGCTGAACATAACAGAAATAAGAAGTAAAATATACTAATCATTTTGAAAACAGTATTGTGGGCACAGCTGTTTCACCCTGGTGAAAGAAATTGAATCCTGTATCGGAGCAATTAAACTTTAGGAGAGAGAACTGTTTAGGGGAATAGATATTCCTATTGGTACACAGGATTAAGCAGTCCTTGGCAAAGATGCTTCATGGTGAGAAACAGAATGAAGGTAAGAACAGCAAGCAGAGGCAAGACTATAAAGAGGCTATCTGTGGAAGATTAATTATTAACACTTATCTTTTGTGATTTGTAGCTCGAGTTCCCCAATTTCTTCACATTGGTACTTCGGATGCTCTTCTAGGTTGATGGTGGTAACCATATCAGCTTCCCAGGCCTTTACTCAAGAATAATGAATTTAATAACCAATTCTAGTAACCTTTACTGCTATAGAAGTAGGAAGAAGTACAGTGTAAGGGCCCCCTCAATTTGGACCTAGAGAGGGAGAAAGAAGAGAGTGCTTTTATCAGAACTAGATCCTCTGGGTTGAATAGAGGTGGCCCTGGTTCATGGGAATGGGCCTCTGACAGTTGTTTCAGTTCCTGTTGGAAGCAGACCAAATAAGTTATATGTTTAATTAAGTCCGAGGTCTCTTGGTTTAGCAAGAAATCATTGGTGAGAAAGGGTTATTCTTACATCATTTCAGAGGGACTTAAACTCAGCTCTGTAGGAGTATTTCTAAAATGTAGTAGGGCTGAGGGAAGAAGAGTAATTCAGGAGAAATGAGTTCCTTGAGACAGTTTTCTCAGGTGTTTTTGACATAATCATTTGTCTTATCTACCTTTCCTGAGGATTGTGGTCTCTAGGCACAATGAAAATGGTACTGTATGCCGAGTGCCTTTGAAACCCCTTGGTGACAGCCACTTTGAACAAGGGGCCATCATTCCTTTGCAGGTACTGAGAGTCCAAAGTGATGAATCAACTTCTTAATTAGTACTTTTATCACCTCAGGGGGTTTCTCTGTCGGACATGGAAATGCTTCTGCCCAGTTAGTGAACGTAGCTGCCCCTACCAGTAGATACTGGATGTCCCCTGTCTTTGGAAAATGGGTGGAATCTGTTAGCCAGTTTTCCCCCAGGTAGCCTCCCATTCATTGGATGCCAGTGAGGAGAAGCCATTGATTGAGGTGATTACTCTTAATGCAAGTCTTTCAAGCATTATCAACCTGTTTGATCACCTGTAGCGGATTTTTACCTAAGAATAACCTCTGGGCAAATTGATAGGTTTTATCCTTACTTAGGTGGAAGGCATGGTAAAAGATTTCAAGAACTTTCCATTGTCTGGCAGCTGGTAAATGAAGCTTGCCATCCTCCAACTGGTACCATCCTGAGGACTGAAAGATGTATCTCCAAGAAGTGGCCTATTCTATTTCTGCAGGAGACCACTGAGGTTTTATTTATCTTATGGAGCCCTCCCTGAGTAGAGGGATATCAAGTGGGTCAGAAATCTGGGGTCTTCTCACTGCTGACTTAGCTGCTTGGTGTGCCAACCTATTTCCTTGAGCCATTTCATCCATTCCTTTTGGTAGCCTTTACAATGCAGTACTGCCACTTCCCATGGGGGGAAAACTGAGGTTAACAGTCTATTAATTTCCTGATGGTATTTAATGGGAGACCAATTAGCTCTGAAGAAGCTCCTCTCTTTCCAGATAGTGGCATGGGCATGGAGGACCAGGAAAGCATACTTTGAATAAGTGTAAATGTTAACTGCTTTACCTTTTTAATTCAAGGGCCTTCACAAGGGCAATTAGCTCAGTTAGTTGAGGCTTTGCCCCCAAGGAGAGAGATGCATTCTCAACCACATCATTTAGGGTAACTATTGCATACCATGCTTTATAGATCCCTTGTTCTACACAGAAATGTCCATCTGTAAAGAGAATCTAGTCTAGGTTCTCTTAGGCGGTTTCCCTGAGGTCATCTATGGCCACATAGGTTTACCTTATTATCTGTTTGTAGTCATGTTCAAGCTCTCCAGCTTCCTCTGGGAGGAAGGTGGCTGGATTTGAAGAACAGGTTCTTAACTGGACTGAAGATCCCTCTAATAGCAGAGCTTGATATTTGAGAAAGTGGTTGCTCATTAACTAGAGGCTCCCCTTATAACACAGCAGTCCTGACACATTATGTGGGGTATAAATGGTTATTTCCCACAATTAATTTAGTAGCCTCTGGTACCAGCAAGGCTACCGCTCCAACTTCCTGGAGGCAGGCCAGCCATCCTTTAGCTACTAAATCAAGTTCCTTGCTTAGGTGCCTACAGGTTGCAGGGCTGGACCTTGGGCCTGGGTTAGAACTCCCAGGGTCATTCCCTTCCTTTCTGACACATAAAGATTAAACGTTTTCCCTGTGGGAAGACTAAGGGCTGGTGACTCAAGCAAGGCTTGTTTTACTTGGTCCAATGTGTTTTTACCCTCTGGTTCTGAAATAAGGAAGCGAGTTTTAGCTGCCTGAGTCTTCTTTATTAGGTGATATAAGGGATGAGCTATTTTACCATACCCAGGTATCCATAGTCTGCAGAATCCTCTAATGCTCAAGAATCCCCTTAGTTGCTTGAAGGCTTTGGGGAGGGGAAAGGAGAAAATTGGTCTAATCTTTTATTTATCCAAAGTCCTGGTCCTGTCTGACAAGACTAGATCTAGATATTTCACCGAAGTCTGACAGAGCTGAGCCTTAGATTTTGAGACCTTATATATTCTGTTAGCCAGAACATTAAGAAGAGCCTTACTGCCTTCCTGAAATATTTCCTCAATTGTGGCACAGAGGAGAATGTCATCTACATATTGTAAAACTTTAACCTGAGAATAAAGAAACTCAGAGAGGTCTTTGGACAATGTCTGCCCAAACAGGCGGGGGCTACTTCGGAATCTCTGCAGTAACACCTTCCAGGTTAGCTAGGTGGTATGTTTGGATGGATCCTCAAATGCAAATGAATATTAGAACTCAGGGTGCAACAGTATGTAGAAAAACGCATTCTTTAGGTCCAGGACTATGCACTATTTAGTTTCCTCAGGAATTTGACTTAGCAGGTATATTTGTTTTCACACTGCTGATAAAGAAATACCCAATACTGGTCAATTTACAAAAGAAAAAGGTTTAACTGGACTTACAGTTCCACATGGCTGTGGAAGCCTCACAATCATGGTGGAAGGCAAGGAAGAGCAAGTCACATCTTACATGGATGGCAGCAGGCAAAGTGAGATCTTGTGTAGGCAAACTCCTGTTTTGTAAAAGTATCAGGTCTCATGAGACTTGTTCGCTATCATGAGAACCATGCAAGAAAGACTTGCTGCTGTAATTCAATCACTTCCCACCAGGTTCCTCCCATGACACATGGGAATTGAGGGGTCAAATTCAAGATGAGATTTGGATGGGGACCCAGCCAAACCATAAGAGCAGGTTATAGAGATTGGAAATCACCAGGTGAATTGAAACCACAGCTGCATTAACAAAGCAGAAATCCTGGACCAGTTTCTATTCCCCATCGGGTTCTCATACCCCCAATACTGGGGTATTAAAAGGGCTGTTGCAGGGTTTGAGGAGGCCTTGAATACTCAAGTTATCAAGTCCTTTCCTAACTTCTAGTCCTTTCTAGTCCTTTTCTAACTTCTTGTTTCAGGGAGATTGTCTCTGGTTATGAAAAGAAGTTAGTCCTTTCCTAACTTCTGGTTTCAGGGGATATTGTCTCTGGTTATGTCTCTGGTAAAGGTGGATCCAGATTGGCTTGGCAGTTGTGGTTCAGCCAATTTTCCCTTGAGTTTTCCAAACCACTGGGTTAATATTTGTGTCCACTAGGGGGAGACAAAGAATTCGTCCTGGAGCCATCAGGTTGGTGGTTCCCATATGGACCAGAGTATCCCTACCCAGCAGAGAATTTGGGCTTTCAGGCATGATTATAAAGCTGTGGGTAAACAAGAGGTCTCCCGAGTTACAACTAAGAAATTAGGGAAAATATCAGGTTAAAGGCCTTCCTGAGACACCACTCACAGTCATGATAAGAGAGGACGAGGAGAGGATAACTGAAAGTCCTACTTCAGTGTCCAGAAAGAGGTTCACTTTCCTACCTCTGATATTCAGACTCACCCAGAGCTCCTGTATGGTAATGGTGGTCTGGACCACCAAAGCGGGGAAGAGGGGCCTGGGACCCATCAGTCCTGCTGGACCATTTGGGAGATGGAATTTGTGACCTGCAGCTCCACAGACAGTCCACTCTCTGGTGGCCCCCATTGCAGATTAGACAGGGCAGAGGTGGCTTCCTCATGCTGTCTGGACAGTCCTTTGTAAAATGTCCTGACTTGCCACATTCATAGCAGTTAACATGTACATCCTGGAGATTCTGGGGTTTGTAGGCCTGAAAGGTAACCATAATGCCTCCACCTTTTTCTAGTGTACTTCTTTCTCTCCTGGGCCTCCTCCCTATCTCTGTTGTAAAATGCCAAAGTGGCCACTTTCAGGAGGCTCTCTAAAGTACTATGATATGGTTTTGTTGAGTTCGCACCCAAATTTCATCTTGAATTGTAGTTTCCATAATCCCCACGTCATGGAAGAGACCAGGTCAAAATAATTGAATCATGGGGGTCGTTTACACCATTCTCTTCTTGTGAGAACTATACCACAAAATCTGATGGTTTTATAAGGGACTTCTTCCTTTGCTAGGAACTCATTCTTTCCCCTGCCACCCTGTGAAGAGATGCCTTCTACCATGATTGTAAGTTTCCTGAGGCCTCCCTGGCCATGTAAAACTGTGAGTCAATTAAACCTGTTTCCTTTATAAATTACCCAGTCGCAGGTATTTCTTCATAGCAGCATGAGAATAGATTAATACAGTAGTAAATTGGTAACTCAAAGAGTGGGGCATTGCTGTAAAGATACTAAAAACGTGAAAGCGACTTTGGAACTAAATAATAGGTGGAGGTTGGAATAGTCTGTAGGGCTCAGAAAAAGACAGAAACATGTGGAAAAGTTTGAAACTCCCTGAATATTTATTGAATGGTTTGAACAATGAAGCTCAGGCTGAGGTGGTCTCAGATGGAGACATTGTTGGCAACAGGAGTAAAAGTGACTCTTGCTATGCAAGGAGACTGCAATATTTTGCCCCTGCCCTAGAGATTTGTGAAACTTTGAACTTGAGAGAGATGACTTAGGATATCTGGTGGAAGAAATTTCAAAGTTTCAAAGCATTCAAGAGGAAGCATAGCATAAAAGCTTGGAAAATAATGTAGCCTGACAGTGAGATAGAAAATAAAAACCCATTTTCTAGGGAGAAATTCAAGCCTGCTACAGAAATTCACAAAAGTAACAATGAGCCAAATATTAATCACCAAGACAATGAGGAAACTTCTCCAGGACATGACAGAGACCTTTGCAGCAGCACCTCCTATCACAGGTCTTGAGGTCTAGGAGGCAAAAATGGTTTTGTGGGCCAGCCTAGTGTAGCCTCAAAACCTGGTGCCCTGCATCCCAGCTTCTTCAGCTCCAGCTGTGGCTAAAAGGGGTCAACAGTCAACTCAGGCTGTTGCTTCACAAGCTGCAAGCCCTAAGCCTTGTGCTTACATGTGGTGTTGGGCCTTCGAGTGCAAAAAAGTCAAGAATTGAGGTTTGGGATCTTCTGCCCAGATTTCAGAGGATTTATGGAAATTCCTGGATGCACAGACATAAGTTTGCTGCAGAGGCAGAGCCCTCATGTAGGACCTCTGCTAGGGCAGTGCAGAAGGAAAATGTGGGGTTAGAGCCCCCACACAATGTCCCCACTGGGGCACTGCTTAGTGGGGCTGTAAGAAGAGAGCCACAATCCTCCAGACCCCAGAATGATAGATCCACTGACAGCTTGCACTGTAGACCTAGAACAGTTACAGATACTTAGTGCCAGCTTATGAAAGCAACCAGGAGAAGGCTGTATCCCACAAAGTCACAGGGCCAGAACTTTCCAAGACCATGGGGGCTTATCTCTTGCATCAGCATGCCCTGGATGTGAGATATGGAGGCCAAGAAGATCATTTTGAAACTTTAAGTTTTATTGACTGCCCTATTGTATTTCAGACTTGCATGGCACCTGTAGCCTCTTTGTTTTGGCTAATTTCTCCCATTTTAAATGGCTATATTTACCCAATCCTGTGTCTTCATTGTATCTAAGAAGTAGCTATTTTACTTTTGATTTTATAGGCTCACAGGTAGAAGGGACTTGCCTTTTCTTAGAATAATCTTTGGATTTGAATGTTGAGTTAATGCTAGAATGAGGTAAGACATTGGGGGACTGTTGGAAGGGCATGATTGTGTTTTGAATTGAAATAACATGAGATCTGGGAGGGACCAGGGGCAGAATAATATGATTTGGCTGTGGTCCCACCCAAATCTCCTCTTGAATCCATAATATACAAATATCATGGGAGGGACCAGGTGGAGATAATTGAATCATGAGGCAGTTTCCCCCATCCCATACTTGTGACAGTGACTGAGTATTCATGAGATCTGATGGTTTTTATAAGGGGCTTCTCTCTTCCCTGGGCACTCATTCTCTCTCCTGGCACTCTGTGAAGATGTGCCTTCCACCATGATTGTACGTTTTCTGAGGCCTCCCTGGCCATGCAGAGCTGTGAGTCAATGAAAACTCTTTACTTTATAAATTACCCAGTCTTGATTGTTTCTTCATAGCAGAGTTAGAACAGACTAATACATACTATCTTGTCTCATGACCTGTTTCTGCATCTTCCTCCTGATATCAAGGGCTGCCTGAGTAATAAATTTATCCTTTAGGATTAGTTGTCCCTCAACTGGATCAGGAGATTGAGAAGTGTGCTTTACCAAGGCCCCTCTTAGTCTTTCCAGGAAGGCAGAGGGATTTTCATTAAATCCCAGGGCTATCATGCATAGTTTGGAGTAGTTGAGATGCTTATTTCTAGGCCTTTGTAAGTGTTCCATTATACACAGCTGAATGTATTTCCTATTCCATTCCATTTCATCATTAGGATCCCATTTAGGGTCTTCTAATGGTACTGCTACTCTTCCAATCGGATAAGGCTCATCTTCTTCCCTGATGCTATATGAGACACAAAGCTCATCCCCAAATCTCTCTGCCACTTGCAGAGTAGCCTGATTATCAGTGTCAGTCAGACTTTGATTCAAAGGTAACATAACGTCTTTCCAGGAAAGTTCAAATACTTGAGATAAATTCTGGAAAGCCTCTCTATACCTGTCAGGGTCATGTGAAAATTTGCCAAGGTGCCCATAATTTGGCTTAAGTCCAGTAAATGAAGGGGGCCTGCACCTTACTGGGGGCATATTCACCAGACATCTGTTTTAGGGGCAGGAGTGAGACTGGGATCTGTCTAAAATGAGGACTTTTAGAAGAGGGAAAGTGAGAGAGAGAAACTGGATAGGAAGGATGGGGTGGACTTGGAGTAGCAGACGCAATGGGAGTTGGCTCTCCTGCTGGAGGTGGCTCTGGAGTTTCTCTAGTTCCCTGGCATTGCCCCTTGCAGCCTCTCCTGAGATGGCCAATGCGAGGGCTGGATTAATCCCACAGTGTCGGCAAAGGTCTGAGTTACTCTGCAAGGCAAACAAAGCCTGAACATATGTGATCTACCATCTGCTCTTCAATTTGCAGCAAACGTCCAGCTGCAGGATAGTGTCAGATGGCTTCCTGAGGCCAAGCCAGTTATTTCCACAAATTACAATTTGGCCAAACTCATGTGCAAAGAGCTATGAGGTGTTGTTTTTTTCTCCAGAGTCTGAGGGTCAAAGCAGTCCCAATGATTCAGTAAACACTCCAGAGGAATCTAGACTGAGGATAGTTGGTTACCCATCTGAAAGTGAGGAAAAGATGTGTCTCTTAGTTCCTTTCTCTCTTTCAGTGAAAACACAGGATGTATGAGGGACAGAAAGAAAGGGAATCCCCTTTTCATCTTCCATCATTTTATCCCCAAGTCCCAGCAACTACTCAGGTACTGCTCATGGATTCCAGTGTGACCTTCACCCATGAAGCAGTGGGGCCTAGATGGTAGGATTCATTCATACTCCCCTACCTGCTCCCTATTACCTCTGCTGTCAGTAACCTTTGAAGTCTGTAGACCTTGCCTATGCCATGAATATAAATATGGCCTCCTTCCATGAAGAGGGGCCTAATAAGCAGGATTAGTCCTGCCTACCTATGCTGTGCCTTTTGACTTCCATTGTTGCCTGCCTTTGGATAACTCAGATCTAGTTTTCCTTTCTAGGGTTTCAACCAAATCTTGAAATTGAGTTTGTGGTAAATGGTATGTCAGGGTTGTTCATGAGTTCATTTAAATTAAGTCTCAGAGAGCCCTCGCCAAATTTACAGCCAGCTGCTTATGGGGCTGCTCCTCCATTGCTTCCCTACAGGGTGCTAAAGTGAAGTTGTGAAACCAGGCCCTTCTCAAACAAAGGAGGCAAAAGAAGTCCCATGAATTGGAGACCTAGCCTAGTGAGATGCTTCCTAGAAGAAAAAAAAACACTTCTCACATTGAAAAGCCCCCAGTATTTGCAGGGCTATGTGAAATCCTGACATGGTGGAAAAAAGAAAAAAAAACTGCTTTAGTGTAGGGAGGGAATGGTGCCTAGGGGAAAAAGACTCTTGCTCTATGCACATTGTTTTTTCGACAGGGGGAATAAAGTCTTTTAACTGCTGCATACTCCCTGTTTCTCAGAATAGATGAAAACCACATCGTTATAAATTACATTTGTGATGACTGGGCCAAGTGCTCATCCTACCCAGTAATATCTTTGTAGTCTGCAGCAACACTCTTAACATTATAAAAGAAGAGATAGGAGCCACTACAATCCATGAAAGAAGGAGGGAAATGGCATAGAAAAGTCCAGGGGTCTTGGCTGAAACCCTAGTGGGTGGTCACGGACTGGAACCAGTCAAGGAGCCTTCAGGCAAGGCTAAGGTGTGGCCTTGGTCAGATGCCTTCAGTTGCCCTGGAACCTTATTCCAACCCATCCAACAGCTAGAATGCCACGAAGAGAAACAAAGCCAAGATTCCCTACACACAAGAGTCACAGGGGACGGGGGGGGGGGTGGCAGGGTCCCCCCCCAGCACCCTGCTCTCTGTATCTGCTCCGTTTGCTCTTAACTAGCTAATCAGAGGTTCGCTTCTTTGTCTGCCTTCAGAGAAACATCTAAGGACAAGAAGCCTCGGAAAGAAAAGTGAAGAATGATGAGTTCTTCTGATGAATCCCAGACAAGCCCACAGACTACTAGGTGAAACCTATGGAAAAAGAAGGGACTCAGACAAAGCAAGCTATTAAAAACGCAGAAGAGAGAGAAACCCAACTGAATGGGACATTTCCAAAGTGTTACTCTGCTGAACTGGCATGAGATACTAGTAATTCACCCCTGAGATACATTATCAACGACTTTTACAACTCTCTTGAAATCCCGAGCATGTAAAAGAATGGTACTGTACTTTAAATACTGTCTTCTCAACTTTGTCATTAAAAATGACAATGTTTTCAGTAGATTTAATAAAGCACTACTAAATGTCTTTTAGTTTCTTCATATGTATAGTTACTCTGAACTGAATGATTCATTTTAGCTAGACGAATAGGCACATTGTGAAAATCTCTTTATAGGAACAAAGAGACAAGGTGTTGGCAGTATTCTTTGTCTCACAATATGAAAGATTTCAAAGACTTCTTTTAAAATATTTAAAAGCAAGTAGTTGAGACACATGCTACCTCCCTAAAGTAACATCAGTTAATTTATTTAAACTGCTTCAATTTGTACTTTGAGTCACAGATACTGTAGGACAAGCAGGACAGCTTTATAGCCAAAAACAATGGCTTACTTAAGGCCCGAGTCAACTGATATGGTCAAAAAATGACATTATTAATCAGGAAAACCAGAATGTGATCTCAGGTTTTGCCATTTCTGGCCAGACAACTTTAAGGTACTTATTTACTAAAGTTTCTCGGCTACAGTTTTCTGTTTTATTAATGCATATAATCAATATTTATAAAAGGAGAAAGCTAGACAAAATCAGTTTTTGTATAAGTGAGCCAGTTGTCACTGGAGTGAGAGGAATGGTGCATGAACAAGCATCAAATTGCACTAAAAAATCTGGATCATCAAATGATCAAGATGACTCTTAATGTTTTGATGACCACTCACAAAATATCTCAGCTGGGTATTGGAAATTCCCCAAAAGAGAAAGCACATTTCAGGTTCAGAGCTCTCTTAGGAAGAATATATAAATATAATTAAGCAACACTGTCTTTTTTATTTGTTGTTGCAATTATTTTAATGATTTTTATTTTATTTTATTTTTGAGACAGTATCTCACCAAGTTTCCAGGGCTGGAGTGTAGTGGCACGATCTTGGCTCACTGCAACCTCCACTTCCTGGATGCAAGTGATTCTCCTGCCTCAGTCTCCCCAGTAGCTGGAGCTACAGGTGTCTGCCACCGTGCCTGTCTGATTTTTTTATTTTTAGTAATGATGGGGTTTCACCATGTTGGCCAGGCTCAGGCTGGTCTTGAACTCCTGACGTCAAGTGATCTGTCCACCTTGGTCTTCCAAAGTGCTGGGACCACAGGTGTGAGCCACCATGACCAGCCAGTTATCATTAGTTTTAGATAATCCATTATCATTTAATAAAATTTCTGAGGGCATATTTCGTGCTATTTTATTTCCTGCTGCCTGACAACAATAGCATTGCAGTTTCTTTTTTCCTCTTCTTTTATAGATAATTTCCATGTCCCTTAAAAGCGAAATGGGCAACACAAAGCCTAAATTATTAATTAATTAATTCGGTCATTACTTCATTCATTCTTTATTGTGGAAAAAATGTGAAATAAAAATTACTATTTTAATCATTTTTAAGTTAATTTTTAATCCTTTTCACTTAGCATAATGCCTTCATGTTTCATCCATATAATAGCATGTGTCAGAACTTCCTTTTCTGTAAGACTGAATATCATTTTATGACATGTATATAACACATTTTATTTATCTATTCAACCATCTATGGATACTTATGTTGCTCCTGCCTTTTGGTTAGTGTGAATAATGGTGCTACAAATGTGAGTATTCAAGTAACGTTTTGAATGTTCTTACTTTCAAATTTTTTGACATATGCTTAGAAGTGGATATGCTGGATTATATGCTAATTCTGTATTTACTTTTTAAGGATGTACAATACTGTTTTCCATAGCGGATGCATCATCTTACATTTCTATCAGTAATGAGTACTGGTTGCAATTTCTCCACCAACATGTGATTTTCTGTTTTTGTTTGCTAATAGCCACCCTAATTGGTGTAAAGTAGTATCTCATTGTGATTTTGATTTGCATTTCCCTAATGATTAATGATGTTGAGGATCCTTTTATATGCTTATTGGTCATTTGTACATCTTTAGAAAAACGTCTTTGCAAGTCTTTTGCATGTTTTAAATTAGGTTTTTTTTAATAAAAAAAAAATAAACAGGACCTACATTTTAATGACAGAGAAGCAAAAATAAAAGTACTGAAACCTAAGTGGCCTCGCTAAGTTATGGTTCAAGAGCCAAGGTGATTACCAAGGTTGGAATAACTAGCTTGTTAGGGAGTAAAAGATGCTACATTAAGGGGAATCATCATTCTGCATCTTACTAAGAATATTTTGTCTATGAATGGCATCTTACTAAGAATATTTTGTCTATGAATGGCAAAAAAAGGTTGTTTCACAAATATTAAGAAGTAAATGGCTACATGAGTTCAAGAAATTATACTAATGTCATTGCTATGAAAATAGAAAACAGTAATTTGTCACACTACCCTCATTTAAATGTATTTAAATAAACTTCTTTTTATTTCTTCAATCTGTCACGCACAAGCCGTATGCAATTGAAAATACCATCAAGAATAACGTAAAGAACGTTTCTCTTCATTTCAAATGAGAAACAACAATATACAGATAGAGGTCCTCTATCTCTATCCTCAAGACACTGATAAATTCTCTAAAAAATAATGAAGGCTGGTATACTATCCCATCAAAATAGGTTTTTTCTTAATTTGGTTTCCAAATTCTAGCATTCCATAGAAATTAAACAGGTGTCACATGAGAAATAATTCTGCAATTTAATAAAGTATGGTGGTTAAACACAGTTAAAAACAGTACATTACTATAAACTCAGAATTATTATTAAAATAACGTGCATTGTAAATCTTTGTAAAAGGAACATAGTATAATATAATTTTGAAACATCTTTCTATTTGGAATTGTGTCTTACTAACTGGCTACCCTTTCACTGCTTCATTCTTTGTCTGGTATCTAATGGGTCCTTAGTCAACGTCAATGTTATCTGAAAAGATGAGTGAGATCTGAGCAGGAGGAAAGGCAGATACAGTACTCAGATAAGCAAACACATCTTAAGAGAATTACTTATTGTGCACCAGAAAAAGGTACATTTTCTTGTTGCTAAGAAAAACAAAATTAACAACAACAACAAAACCCAGAAACATCTTCACCAGAACTTGTTTTAGTTGAGAGTAGAAGCCACAGATTGTTAGGTTTTCTATTGCCAACATCATTTCTTCAATTATTTTCTAACCTTTAATATCAATTGCATCATGAGCCGAGGGCAGGGAACTCTTCATTTTAGTGGCAATTGGTTTATTTCACTGAAATATGATAAATGATTACTCTTAAGACAGAAATGCAAACATTATTAATGAGTAATGAAATAAACTACTCAGATCTTTAAATTGTCCAGGCATCAAATTTGATTCTGTGACCTTCTAATGTAGGAAATTTCAAGAGGTAGGCTAAATTCACTCTGAAACAATGTTTATTTCTGTTTGTTGTACATTTAATGGCCTTTCAAGTTGTCTAAAATCATCCTGTTCCCATGATCTGGAAAACATCTGCATAAAGCATCCTGGAGGCCTTTTACGACATATGAAAAGGCTTGAACTCCAAGAAGAGCATTGAATGCCCCTTCAAGAGCTTTTAACTGCTGCAGACATCACAATGGTCCCATCAGTCTGGACAAATTTCCACTTCCCTTATACACTGGGCACTTGCTTATATTATCATCATGCAACTCCCATCTTCATGAGTCTTTAAAGTTTGTTTCCTCTGTCTGGAAAATCCCATTTCCATCACTCTCTTTCCTCCTTATTTTTCAGGTCTCTTTAAGGTCTATCTTCCACCAGAGCATCAATATCAATCCACCCTTAATAGGTAAAGAGTCCCTCCTATAAATTTTTTTACTTTGTTCTTCCTCCGTTAAACCACTTATGACACTGCATTTCAAACTGCCTGTGCAGTCATCTGTTTCCCCCATTAGAGTTGAAGGGGACTAACATGACTTTTCTCCCCTTACCTTTTTATCTGTAGGGTCTAAGACAAAGCTGCTAGGTAGCAATTGCTCAAAAATATTTGTTGAATGGATGCATGTAGGTATTTATTCTGTTAATAAATCATTCCATAGATATATATGCCCTGGTTCAAAAGTAGTGAACATGCTGGGCAAAGTCTCTGGACTTGTAGAACTCAGTTGTGAGAAGGACGAAAAGCAAGTTCACAAATAAATACGTAATATTGTGACAGCTGTTTGTAAATGCTAATAATAACAATTTTTTTTTTCTGTAAAGGGGAAAACAGTGGTTGAGATGTGGATAGGCTATTACAAAATCAAAAAAGCAGGCAAATTTTAAATCAAGAGAAGCCACGTATTTGTTCATAAAAACAAATGGAGTACATTGAAGATGAGTAAATAGGGAACAGTGCAAAGATTTTTTTTTTGTCAAAGATACTGTGAGTACCAAATTTTATCTGAAAATACATTCACCAACAGTAGTGTTTTATTTATATTTCTTAGAGGCAATTCGTGATCATGAAAAAAAGATAAGAAGTAAACAATGCATTGACTATATAGACATATATGTAGATAAACATAGATATACAATGTGGGTATGGATAGAGACAGTCAAGTAAATATTAAAATTGTATAATGCTTTTCAATAACAACTGAAAGATAACCACGATCTTACCATAGAGAGATAAGCAAACACTGTATGTAGACATCTTAAATCAGGCTTAAGCAGAGTTGGGAAGAACATGACAGCAAATCAGTGGAAAGGTTTCATGCTTGAACCTTACTGCAACAATAAACAAAACCATAAATCAGTAAATAAATTAAAACTGTGATTTTTATTTATTTGGAATTGTGACTTTTTCATTCCCAAATCTTGACACATTCCTTGCCATAGAAACACTATGAAGCATCTGGTTGTAGTAGCATGGGCTAAGTGCACAGTGTGGAGTAGAAATGAAATAACGGTCTGATTGTTGGCTTGGCTTGTTTTAGCATGTATTCTGAGTGTGCAAATCTTTCTTTTCCTCTTGTTACTTAAGGAGCCCCTGGAACTCAGTGTTTTTTATAATTAACAAAAAAGATCAAAACATTATTTAAAAATTATGTCATCTATAAAGTATTCAAGGGGCTAGAAATTATCTTTTTATTCAAGCTACAGAAACTGACTACAAATACTACTTGCATATACGACATAGCAATTTAATGCAAATAACACCTGATATAAAGAACAGGATTTTTTCATAAAACGTAGATATGAGAGACACAATCTTCATAATAAGATCATTATGTATATGAAAATGAAACAAACAGGCCCACCTTATTATTATTACCCAATAATGATAAACTCACTTTTTATTAATCTTCCACCTGATGCACAGCTATAATCACTAATGCCAGAGCATCCTCTCATTTAATAATTGAGGCAGTTATCATATTTACAAAGATGCCAGGGAAATTCTTGCAACCTTGCTTAGATTTGACAAGTATTCATTTGCTATAAGATTGCCAGCAACACATTAGATACGATTAGATGAAAAATAATTTCCATTTGAATCATGCGATCTTTGTGTTCTTTCTTTATTAAAAACACACAATACACTTGAAATGTACAATTGTATGCAAATGATTATTCATGGCATACAAAGTACTGTTTATGTAAAAAAAATTAGTCTCTATTTTTACGTCTAAATGTACTGAAATGTACTGGGATTGAACACATCTGTTGGAAGAGTTAGATGGGAACCTCGCAGCATGCTTCTCTTTTCTGAACCAGCTCACTGGCACTTAAAACAGAACTAAATAATCTTGCTTGATTTTCTTTTGTCCCAGGAGGAGGATAACTTCTGATTACCTCTTTGGGGAACAAGCACATTTGTTCTGCCTGCAGCTAGGAAGTGAAGGCTACCGACCATTCAGAAATTGTAATTCAGGTTCATGCTGCAAATAGTGAACAATATGTGAAACACAGAGGTCTAAAGGCTTAGTCACTACATCTGAGAGATGTCCATTCACAAATAAGAACTAGAAACAGGATGGAGAGAATATATCTTCATAATTGCATAAATGAACTTTGCCAGTAGGTGTAGAAATTGAAATAATTAGGTAAAAGGAAATTATAGATCACCATGGTAGGGGATGAAAATGAATAGGAACCTTAGGGGTCTAATAAGAATAAGATGTCCTACTATAAGAATTACAAACATTTGCTCATCCTCGTCTATATCACAATTAGATCAATGAAATAGCTAGAAGCTTTTAGTTCTAACTCACATATTCATTGAGGAATATTGTTGAGTTTTGTATGTCTGACAGGGCAGGAGGGAAAAAGTAGAGTATAAGAGCATTGCACTTCAGCCTGGGCAACAGAGCAAGACTCCATCTCAAAAAAAAAAAAAACAAAAAACATAGAATGATGCATCGCAGACATACAGCAGCCAAAATCTCAAATCTATGTCAAGCTCTCTCCTAGACTTACTTCTATGTAAAATTACTTGTCTCAAAGAGAAGTTATGAAACACTGTTTAGGGACTCAAAATTCAAAGACGCTAGAACTTAAATGAACCGGTAAAACCTCAAGCTAGTCTTCCTGAGACCTCTCCAAATGTAATGTGCATAATTTCTATTTATTTGTGAAATATATTTGTCTGATGATAGATTCCTACATTAATTTAATATTTTTATGTTATTCGTATGTCTATACCCCTTATACATGGTTGTCTTTATTGGTACGTGTTCTTGTTTTATTTAAGTATACCACCTTAAGTAAAAAGCTGTGTCCATGAATGATTTTAGGTTAACATATTTTTAAGAGACTCATATTTTAAACATTAATTCATTTGCTATTTAAAGGAGTATTACAGTAAAGTTTTTATAGGATTTGTTACCTCTAATTGATCTTGTGTGTAAGTTAACATTGATACACACTAGGTATGTTTAAGAGAGATTTCTAATACAGTTGTTGGTTACTCTTAGATAATCACAGTCTTTGTGATTATCTTTGTATTGAATCAGTCACAAGCCTTGCCCTTCAAAGATTGGTCTGTATAACAGCACTGGCATTCTCTGGAAGCATGTTATAAATGCAGACTCTTGATCTGAATCTATTAAATCAGAATTTGTGTCTTAATAAGATACTCTGATAATCATTGCTCATTGAAATTCGAGAAGCACTTACCTAAACAATTTTGTTTGTAACTTGTTTTATAGATACTGTTCAAAAAAAAAAAGCACCTTAGACAAATTAAATTTAACAGTTTAATTGAGCAAAAATGATTCATGAATCTGGCAGCCCCTGAACCAGAATAGATTCAAAGACACTCTAGCACAGCTGTCTGGTGGAAGAATGTTTATGAACAGAAAAAGGGAAGCAAGGCACAAAAACAGCTGGATTGGCTATTTCTCAGCGTTTGTCTATGTGAACATAGTTTAAACAGTTGGCCACCCTTGATTGACTGAAACTTGGTGGCTGCCAGAAAACTACACTGCAATCTGTTTGTACATACAGTTAGCTTACAGTTCACTGTGTCAAGAGAAACCTTTAACCTAAACTTAAAATACGTAAAGAGGGCCAGGCACAGTGGCTCATGCATGTAGTCCCAGCACTTTGGGAGGCCAAGGCAGGTGGATCACAAGGTCAAGAGTTCGACACCAGCTTGACCAACATGGTAAGACTCTGTCTCTACTAAAAATACACAAAAAATTATCCAGCGTGGTGGTATGCACCTGTAATCCCAGCTATTCAGGAGGCTAAGAAAGGAGAATTGCTTGAACCCAGGAGGTGGAGGTTGCAGTGAGCTGACATTGCACCACTGCAATCCAGCCTGGGCAAAAGAGCAAGACTAAAAAAAAAATTGTAAAGAGGCAGCTTTAGGCTGAACTTAAATTAACAATTCATATGGTGCTAGCATGGCAGTGTTTCTGATGGTGATGGGGATGTCAGTGACTGTGTTGCCCTCATGGTATTGTGGTAATTGTGGTGATTTGGGTGGTAGTTGTGGAAGTGATGGTAGAAGCATCAAGCTACTTTCCAGGTCCCACTAGGTGAGGACCTAAGTATATCACTTCAATACTAAAATATTATTGGAAAAATACTAAATACAAATGCAAAATTATATTTACCAGAAATCCTATGGAGAAAATTTTATGCATTTAAGGATGAAATACTGACAGATCCTTTGAAAAGGAAATGAGATCCCCAAAATTTATGCCAGAGAAGACCTGAGGGTGGAAGGGTCTGGCTAATGGGCAGATGATTTTCAGGCCAGAACTGAATTTAACCTAATAGAGTGAGTTTCGCCATACCACTTTCAGCAAAACTTCCCCAAACATTCAGTTGTTTAAATAAATGTTAACCAAATAGTTAATATAATTTTAAAGCATAGATACATCAGTAGCTTTTCCATAATACTAAATTATTCATATGCCCAATGTGTCCTTATGTCTTAGTTCAGCCCCAATTACCATGAATCTTTGTATATAAACATCTTCCTGCTTTTCTTTCCCTCCGTAAAGCAACATTTAATACAGGAATAATATACAGTTTAAAAGGGCTGGATAAAGGAAGATCCTTACTTCTGTATAATTTTTATGAACAATCAGCTCTTCCTCTTTAACTTTTTAGGCCTGTGGCATTTTCCATGATGCTGTTCTAACTCAATAGGATTAAAGTCTGGGGACTTGTAAAGAAAATACTATCTGCATTTATTGCTTAGTTATAATCTCACTCTGCAGTGCGTAATGTTTCTACTGTAGGCATTTTGTGACGGGGATCAAATTTTGTGAAAGGCAGTTGGCAATAGGCCATCTGAGAGCACTGAATGTGGCACTCCTGTGGCTTAAGTCAGTGCTTTCTCGTTTGGTGTCAACACAGCACCATCATGTGCTTGGAGGTCACTGGGAGACCCTAGCATAGCATATTAAAAGAGTAACTTGGAGCTGCTTAGTCAAGGAACTTTCCCTACTGATAATTTAAAAAGAAAATATTAACAAATGCCCACAATCATTCCCCGACCTAGGTCCTTCTACAGTTCTTTATGGACTGGTATTGTGTTATCATATTTGAATGACAAGATGACAAGAACTAATTCTTGATACAGCACTTCATTCTGAATGCATCACCTCTTTATAATTGCAAAGTGAAAGGCAGATTTAAAATATTTTTCTTTCATTGAAAAAAGCAACAACAACAACAAAATTAAAAGCCTAAAAAAGAGAGGGGAGGGTGAGTGTGTTTATCTTGTAAAGCCATGATATGTGCCATCCTTCAGGAAAACAATTTTGAGGGGTTAATATTCACAGTATCTGTCTAGGGCAGAAAACTGAACTACCTCTCTGGAGTTCTGCTGTCAATTCATCAGGATAAATAAGAGTCTGCAATCCAGCACATTTCAGATGAGAAACAGGCCTTAGGCTGCTTCTGGCATATTTCATTAGCAACCTTTCTGATCACAGGGTAATAGCTAACGAAAAATATGTGTGTCATACAATGCAATGAGGACCAAAACAGGTGGTCAGAAAGAAAAAGAAAAGAAGAAAAAAAAAATCCTCCATCACAGTTTTCTGACTCCTGTAGCTTAAGTGAAAGGAACAGAAATAGACTACAACATAATATATAATGAGTTAATATATAAACAAACCATTTATCTTTTTACTTGCTTGTTTTTAGGTTAGAGTGAACTAGAATGAACAATTCTACTTACGAAATCTTTGTTATTGTTTCTTTCATTTTATCGTCACTTATTTAGGGGCCTATAAAATATAAGTACTTACTTTAAATATTTGGGATGAGGTGTTAATTAAAAGAAGATCATAATCTTTGAGTCCTTCTAGCAAGTTGAAGGGATTTGTTGTATGCTTTCACTTGAATATTTTTGTATCTTATTGGATTAAAAAGCTTTCAGGTCCCTGAAAAAAATCAAATATGTATTTTTCTATTAATAGGTAAACTTTTGGCATACTGCTTAGTCTTATTGAGTGCAAGATTTCTTGTATTCAAAATGGAAAATAATTACAGCCATATTATTATTGTATGGAGACTTACTGTGAGAATTAAATATGTGATGTGAAAAATCACATTTTAAGCTGTAAAACTGTGTGTCATTGTATAAACCTGATGTGAAGCCACACTGTTTTCATCAAAGAAATTACCCTGTGGGAATGGAGAGCAGTGATAGTGTACCTGAGATTGATAGTGACAGGAGACAGACAAATTCCTAGGCAGACAGGGACTGGTCCTCAGTGAAACCTGACCTTCAAGACAAAGAATGGTAAAGCCTGAAAACCAACCTGCTAGATCTGGAGAGAGCTCATGATCAGAGTGAGAACTTTCCCAATCTTACCTTCTCTCTCTTGATTGGTTCCTTCTGGATGATGCCTTTTAACTAACTGAATGGTGCTTTTTCCAAAGCCCATCCATGGACCAATCAGCATGCCCTCCCCCATTCTGAGTCCATAAGAACACCAGCCTCAGCCACACAGAGGGCTACCCACTCTCAGGTCCCCTCTCTGCTGAAAGGTTTCCTTCTGTTGCTCAATAAAATTCTTCCCCACCCTATTCAAGCTCCAGTATCCGCATACCTTATTCCTCTGGGTTGCAGGACAAGAACCTGGAACTCACTAAGCTGTGGGTGGCAGGAACAAGTGAGCTATAACATGCCACAATTTGTTGAGATGTCAGTGGCAGGAACAAGAGAGAGCTGTAACATTTCCTGGGGCTTCACACCTTGGGTCTCCCCTAGCAAAAGCTGTAACATCCCTTCAGGCTTCGTGGTTTCTGGCATCTTCAAGTTTTTGGGCAACACCATGTCCCTTTTGTCTGGTTGCTGGTGCCCAACATGGGAGTCACTTGTGGCATACCCAGTCCAGCCACGGGCTTAACATGGAGCCATGGCAGGCATGGGATTCAGACCAGTAGTGTGAGTTAAGTGCAGCCTGCTGGGCTGAGTGAGGAGGGAGCCTGGCAGCCCCAAACAAAGCTCTGGCAAAGGTCACAGGAAAAAGCTGCTGAGCTCCATTTCCTTCCACTCACTGAACTACAAAAGCCACAACAAGATGGTGAGGAAATGGTGGAAGAGCATGTGGTAAAGTACATGAGTCAATATTATAGAGAGCATTGAACGCAAATTTCTGGATGATTATTAAATTGTGTTGAAGAAAATCTGAACATTATTGGCAAGATGGGCTTTATTAAATTACCTTTCAAGTGGCTGTGAACTGGTTTTGGAGAGAATCCACAGAAGCAGTAGGTGGAACACATACTGTAAAGGATACGGTCCCCGACAGTAGTGTCTTCCTGTAGAGGGTGAAGAAAAGGGAGATCAAAAGAAGAAAATAAGCATTTGTTTAAACTTGAGTATCTAATGAAAATAGAAAGCTAGGAGAATATTTGTTACAGATGCAATTATCCTCCCTAACCTCAAATTTTCCAAGAAGTTTAAACTTTTTTTTCCCTTTGTATTTTATTTGTTTCTGCTGATAAGAATCCCAGGGACTTCCCAACACAGAAGTTCTAAGACACACACACACACACACACACACACACACACACACACACATGCACGCACACACACACGGTAATAAAATTTTAACAATTGGAAACATTTTGTTGAAAAAAATTGTTAACAATATAATAAAATCCTTTAGATTTTCTCATCCTCTGTGTGGTCCTCTGTATTGAAAATACTTGATGTGTTCTAAGAGACCACCCAGAGTTTCAATTCTTACTTTCCTGACTGCTTCCATAATAAAGTTTAGATATTCTTCACTTTTTTCCTGCTTTATTTGAATCCGGATTCATTATGTATCTTAAACGTCTCATAAATTGGGACTCACTGAATAATACAGCAGAGGTGTAGACAGACAATAAACCCAGTTTTACTAGAGCTAACCTTTACATGCACTGAAGAATCCAAGGGGTAACATCTACAGAAAGGTTGAACCAGATTTATTGCATCTCTAACATAAAAACTCTCAAGCTCAAGCATTTAAAAGTAATTATAACCAATAATGGTAAGATCAACGGAGCCACAAATGATAAGGACACAGTAGCATTTCTACTGTGTTTAGAATTAAAAATAACACATCTTCCTGTCTTCAAACACAAAATAAATGTATTATACAGTGATCAATCATGAGAGGAAAAATCTCCATAGCATTTTTCTAAACTGACCTATTTACTGTTCAAAACCTAGTGAGTTGCTTGGCAATAAAAATATCACTAAGGTACAAGATTTCATTAATACAAAACTTCTAGTAAATCAAATTGTGGTGTTTTTAGAAGTGTTTTAAGACTCCAGTATTATGAATGTGAATTTGTCTCAATTTATATAAATCAGCATGTGAAACTTTTGTCGTGGCTAAGGATTATGATTGCGTCCTCAGTTATAAATTTTTTTCCTTTTATATTTAAAATCATTTCTATGACTAATTGAAGCAGAGTTTAGTAATATATACTTGTCAGGATTATCTTAAATCTAGAGATTAATAATAGAAACAATCAACAATTTTCTTCTCTTTTCCATTTATTTTCTAAATATCTGACTTTTTAAGCCAAAATTATATCTTTTTATTGGAAGACCAATCCTTTAAAGCTGAGTCTCAGACTCTTAGCTTGTTTGTGTATTTCCATTTACATCTATGTGATGACAAGTACATGATGTCAATGTTAATAAAGTGACTTGAGAGCCCTGAAAATGTGTCTCTTCTATATTTAAGTGTTATTTCAAGTTCTTTTCAGCACAGAGTTAAGCATTTCATAAGTGCCAAGTGTTGCTCTTGAACACCCTGGTTTAAAAATACAAATTATAATTTAGAAAATTGCATATTTTTATCAACTGAAATACTTCATTTTTAATTAAGAGAGAGATGAATCACTCTGGATTCTTAACCAATGTGAGTTAAATTTTAAGAGAAAATGCAGTAGAAATATGAAAACTTTTAAAGGAGATTTGACATTTTTCAAAGGAAGATCAAGTCTGTTTGATTAGTGTTACAAGGTGGGTGGTGATAGACATTGTACACAATACTTTACCAATCAGAAAGGACAGGAACCTGTGTTCACAGCACTAGTGCTAAAATTGACAGGGCAATAGTCAGATTCGAAATTAGATATTAAAGAGTATTTCTCCCTTTACTGTTCTCCTCAGGTAGCTATTCCACCAGGGTTATATCTCCTCCATGGTTCCAGCTTCCATTTAAAAGGCCAGAGGTGGTCTCCATGTCCAGGTTCCAGAAATGCTTTCTCATCTCCCCAGCCCAGGAATGGTGTCCTGCTGTTGCCACACTATCTTCTGTAGATACTTCAGCAATTCTATCACATGGCTAACCGATTCTCTCTATTCTAGTCCTGATATCCAAGTATTTTCCATTTTCTTGCTAGATCCTGACTAATAAGTAGTTTTTAGATGTCTAATTTTTGGTCATATCATTTATGTATTGTCTAATATGATTTTTCTAATAGAGAATGAATTTCTAGCATATATTTAATGTAGAAAATACTAAAGTTGATATGGAAATCCTAGTATTTGATAATATGTTTAGGTAGTCCTTTTTTTTTTCTGATGGAGTTTTGCTCTTATTGCCCAGGCTGGAGTGCAATAGCACAATCCCAGCTCACTGAATCCTCTTTCTCCTGGGTTCAAGTGATTGTCCAGCATCAGCCTCCTGAGTAGCTGGACTACAGGTGCCCACCACCACGTCTGACTAATTTTTTCTTTTTGTATTTTCAGTAGAGATGATGTTTCACTACGTTGGCCAGGCTGGTCACGAACTCCTGACTTCAGAGGATGCGACTGCCTTGGCCTCCCGAAGTGCTGGGATTACAGGCATGAGTTACTTCACCCAGCCCCAATATTCTATATTTGTATGCATTGTTTACTGGAGATACTAGAGAGTACAGCATATTTTGGCCTATGTTAGGAAGCATAGCATATTTTAGGAAAGTCTTGCATGAACAGAAAATTAAAATGGATTAAGCCCTTCACTTTTCACTTGTCAGTATGGTGGCTGAGGCGAACTCTTAAGGAGTTCACATATTCAGTCAGAAAGTGAAGAGCTTTGAATGCTGTAGGGTTGACTAAGTCCTCTCTCTAGAAATATCTCAAAAGAACTTCTTATGCAAAATGGGTGCCCCAAACTGAATATCATAGCCCTAGAGATAATTTAACCTTACTGAATACTTGCATGGTTACTTTGCCTGTTTGTCTAATAAAAATTGCCATGTGAAGCAAAATTTGGTCAGGTTCTTCTGTAGTGAGGTTGTGAGAAAAAGCTAACAGAAACCAGCCATTGGCAAGTACTGTAATCTATAGAGAAGAAAAGAAGATAATGAGAGAGAAAAGAGAGAAAGGAAGGAAGGAAGGGAGGGAGGGAGGAAGGAAGGAAGGAAGGAAGGAAGGAAGGAAGGAAGGAAGGAAAGCAAGAAGGAAGGGAGGGAGGCAGAAGGCAAGAAATGAAAAGAGAAAACAGAACAAAAAAAAAGCCAAGTAGTATCTATATTGACAAATACCCAAACCAGTTCAAGTCACATATAAAGTATTTTAACTAAGGTACAGAATTCTGAGATTCTAACCAGCTGGCTTTGGTTAACAATTCAATAAAAGACTGATACTTAGTATGTATTGCCCACCTCACTTTATATCAGCAGTAGACCATTTCTATGTAGAATGTGGTTTAAATATTCAGAGCAACCCAATGCTTAAAAATACTAACTGGAGACAATTAATGAAGCACATTAGGAATATATGCAAAAATATTACTGCTTGTTACATTGGTGTGCATTGTGTACGTTTATGTTTATCATAACATAATTCATGATCAACTATTATTTATCAGGACCAATACAATTTCTTGCCAAACAATTAAAAGGATCTCAGGGAGGCTAAGTATGAATAAAATTAGTGTAATAAAGACAAAAATACTGAACTCTAATATTCAGTTCCATAATGTGTATCTGCCAATATGTGTTTGAAATAAAGTTCATCATCATAAGAGTTCTACTACTGATTTCCATAAAATAAGGAAATCAGAATGATTGAAAATGAAATATGTAGAAATAAAGTATCAAAATACTGTATCCTCTTTAAAAACACAGATTGTTTCTCAAGTTGTTATCTACTTTAGCACTCTATTCCTTAAACCTTCTTTTTCATCATGGCCCATCACTGACTATGAAATATAACATATTTGCCAAAAATAAGCCATCAACCCTGTGATGGAAGAACTGCTCATGTTCAGTACAAAATCTCCACTGCTTAATACGTCACCTGGCATAGAGTAGGTGCTCAATAAATGATAATTGTTTTAAACATTTCTGCTTTGCTAGTGCATGTGAGAGAATTATTTTACTACATTTTATATGACTACAAATTATTTGTATTTATAAAGAGTAATTTTTTTTAATGAAAGAAAGAAAGAGAAAGGGGGAGAGAGAACAGGAGTCTTGCTCTATTGCCTAGGCTGGAATGCAATCTAAAAATAGGTATCAAAAACCTCTTTTATGCTGATAATTTTGCTTAACAGCAGAGACAGGAAGGAATAAGGGAAGAAAATAACAAACAGCCAACCAACATTTCATTTAAGTCTGTGAAATGCTATGCAAATGCTGAAGAGTGATTTACTTCCAATTATGTGGTCACTTTCAAAATAGGTATAATGTGATACTGAGAAAAATGTATGTTCTGTGGACCTGGGGTAAATATTCTATAAATATTCACTGAGTTTACTTGTTCCAGGTCTGAGTTCTAATCATAGATGTCCCTGTTAATTTTCTATCTCATTGATACGTCGAATATTAACAATGTGGCATCAAAGTCTCCTGCTATTATTCTGCAGAAGTCCAAGTCTCTTCATAAGTCATTAAGAACTTGTCTTATGTATCTGGGTGTTCCTATATTGGGTGCATATATATTTATGATCATTGACTCCTGTTGTTGCATTGATCCTTTTACCATTATGTAATGTCCTTGTTTCTTTTAGTCTTTGTTACTATTAAAGTCTATTTTGTTACAGATGAAAGTTACAACTCCTCTTTTTTATTTTTTTGCTTTCCATTTGATTGGTGAGTCTCCCTCCAATACTTTAGTTTGAGTCTTTGAGTCTTTGTGTGTCCTTGCTTATGAGATGGATCTGGATATAGCGTACTGATGGGTTTTGACTTTTTATTCAATTTGCCTGTCTGTGTCTTTGATTAGGGCATTTAATCCATTTAAATTTAGGATTAATATTGATATTTGTGAGTATAACATTGTCATTTAATGCTATCTGGCTATTTTGCCCATTAGTTGATATAGATTCTTCATTATGGAGATACTCTTTACCTTTTGGTAAGTTTTTGGGATGACTGATACTGGTTGTTCCTTTCTGTGTGGAATGCTTCTTTCAGAAGCTCTTGTAAAGCAGGCCTGGTGGTGATGAAATCTCTGAGTGCTTGCTTGTTCACAAAAAAATTTATTTTTTCTTCATTTATGTAGCTTAATTTGGCTGGATATGAGATTCTGGGTTCAAAATTATTTTCTTTGAGGATATTGAATATTGACTCCCACTCTCTTCTAGTTTGTAGGGTTTCAGCTGAGAGATCTGCTGTGAGTCTGATAGGCTTCCCTTTATGGGTAACCTGACCTTTCTCTCTAGTTGCCCTTAGAATTTTCTCCTTTATTTCAACCCTGGTGAATCCAATGATTATGTGTCTTGGGGTTGCTCTACTTGAGGAATATCTTTGTGGTGTTCTCTGTATTACCTGAAGTTGAGTATTGTCCTGCTTTACTAGGTTAGGAAAGTTTTCCTGAATAATATCCTAAAGAATATTTTCCAGCTTGGATTCATTCTCTTCATGACATTCAGGTACACCTATCAAACATTTATTAGGTCTTTTCACATAGTCCCATATTTCTTGGAGACTTTGCTCATTCCTTTTTACTCTTTCTTCTCTAATCTTGTCTTCTCGTTTCATTTCATTAAGTTGGTCTTCAACTTCTGATATCCTTTCTTCTGCTCAGTCAATTCAACTGTTAAAATCTGTGCATACTTCACAGTGTTCTCGTATTGTATTCTTCAGTTCCATTAATTCACTTATATTCCTCTCTAAATTGTCTATTCTTGTTAGGATTTCTTCAAACCTTTTTTCAAGGTTCTTAGTTTCTTTATATTGGGCTAGAAGATGTTCTTTTAACTCACAGCATTTTCTTATTATCCACCTTCTGAAGCCTAATTCTGTTAATGGAACGCACTCATTCTCCATCAGGCCTTGTTCCTCTGCTGATGAGGAACTGTGATCCCCCGTAGAGGGAGAGGCATTCTGATTTTGGGTATTCTCAGCCTTTTTACTCTGGTTTCTTCCCATCATTGTAAATTTGTTGACCTGTCGTTTTTGTAATTACTGACTTTCAAATTAGGTCTCTGAGTGGATGTCAAACCTGTTGATTCCCAGTGCCAGAATCTGAGCAACCCACTGCACTGGCTGAAACAGCAGCATTAAGATTCGTGGTCCTTTTCTGCCCAGGAATCTCCAGTCTGGCTTCCCTCTTGAGTCCCTTTTTCAATCAGCTGAATGGGTGACTCTGCCTTCCCAGAGCTCCAAACGTCGACCAGGAGGGGACCCAGTCCCATTTACTCTGCACCAAGAACCACCGTGTGGGCCACAAGAGTAGCGCTGGCGACCGACCCGTGGGGCTCCTCTGCTGTGCATCTTCTGGTCCATGAGCAACAAAAATTCATCTGAAAGTGTGGTGTCCTCTCATTCTCAGCTTTCACTGGGAGCTACAATCCTGAGCTGCTAGTAATCGGCCATCTTGGATCTCTCTCCCTAAAGCATAATATATTAAATGAATTTGTACAGTATATTCTGGACATTTTATCACTACTAATAATGTTGATATTAGGTATAAAGCATTCCCAATTCTGAAAAACTAACAAAGGGACTTTGAAATTCAATCTATTAAGGGCATAAAATTCTCCAATTTAACTGGTATTTTCCATCTTTACTGCAGAGTAGAGTAAAGTTAGTTAAATATTGTTAAATCGTCACACTACTCACAGCAACCTACAGATTCAGTACTATTCCTATCAAACTACCAACATCATTTTTCACAGAATTAGAAAAAAATACTCCAAAATTCATATGGAATCAAAAGAGTCTAAATAGCCAAATCTATCCTAATCAAAAAACAAAAACAAAAAACAAAGCTGAAGGTATCATGTTACCTGACTTCAAACTCTACTATTAGGCTATAGTAACCAAAACAGCGTGGAACCGGTACGAAAACAGACAGATAGACAAATGGAACAGAATAGAGAACCCAGAAATAAAGCTACACACCTGCAACCATCTGTTGTTTGAGAAAGTTGATAAAAATACACAAAGGGAAAAGGACTTCCTATTCAGTAAATGGTACTGAGATACCTGGCTAGCCACATGAGAAGAATGAAACTGAACCTGTACTTGTTGCCATATGCAAAAATTAACTCAAGATGGACTAGAGATTTAAATATAAGACCTCAAACTACAAGAATCCTAGAAGAAAACCTAGAAAACACCATTGTGGACATTAGCCTCAGCAGATAATTTATGGCTGAGTCCTCAATAGTGATTACAACAAAAACAAAAGTTGACAAGTGGAACTGAATTAAGCCAAAGAGCGTCTGCATAACAAAAGAAACTGTAAACAGAGTAAACAGACAACCTACAGAATGGGAAAAAAATATTTGCAAGCTATGGTCTAATATGCAGAATCTATAAGGAACTTAAATAATTGAACAAGTAAGAAACACATAAGCCCATTACAAAGTGGGCAAAAAAATAAATAAATAAACAGACACTTCACAAAAGAAGACGTACATGCAGCTAACAAACATAGAAAAAAATGGACAACATCACTAATCATCAGAGAAATATGAATCAAAACTACAATGAAATACCATTTCATGCCAGTCAGATGGCTGTTGCTAAAAAGTCAATATGTAGCATTCTGGTCAGGTTGTGAAGAAAACGGAAACTTTATACACTTTCATGAGAATGTAAATTAGTTTAGCCACTGTGGAAAGCAATTTGGAGATTTCTCAAATAACTTAGAATTACTATTGAACCCAGCAATTCCATTAGTGGATGTATATCCAAAGGAAAACACATCATTTTACTAAAAAGAAACATGCACTCGTATGTTTATTACAGCCCTATTTGCAATAGCAGAGCAATGAAATCAACCTAGTTGCCCGTCAGTGGTGGATTTTATAAAGAAAATATGATAAATATACACCATGATATAGTACATAGCCATAAAAAAGAACAAAAGTTTTACTTCTCAGCAATATAGATGCAGCTGGAGGCCATTGTCCTAAGCAAACTTACACAGGAACAAAAAATCAAAACTGCATGTTCTCACTTCTAAGTGGGAGCTAAACACTGAATACTCATGGGCATAAAAATGGCAACAATAGATACTGGAAACTACTAGAAGGAGGAGGGAAAAGGTGGACAAAGGTTGAAAAACTACTGAGTACTATGCTCAACACCTGGGTTACAAGATTAATTATACCCCAAATCTTAGCATCACACGATATACTCGTGTAATGAACCTGCTTATGTACCCTCTGAATCTAAAATAAAAGTTGAAGTTACATTAGAAAATGTTGTGTGAAAATCGGAAGAGACGAATGCTCAATTTGGGGAACAATTAGGATGAAATTCAGAAAACATTTCATTTGCAATTGGGCAGAGTGTACTAGGTGCTGGGTACACATTATTAGAACAAAAATAGAACACCCTACAAGATCCCCTACTTTTATATAACTTACATTTCAGTGGTGAGGATAAATTACAGTGAATAGGAGAATAGTAGATAGTGTCCTCGGCTCTTACTAGTATATGGAAGAAATCCTCTGAAAGCCTGTGCCCTTACCAAAAATGAAATCTCAGATTTTTAAAAGCCTTATTGCTAGACTCATAATACATAAATCTCAGTCTTCCCGGCTGCCCCTCACCTGCAATAGCTACGAGTGATGAACAAATAGAAAAGATGAAGATTTCAATCCTGGAAGTTAAGCCTTGGATCAGTCTCAAAGTCTGTGAGATGAACCTGAGATTGCTGCATTTATCTGGGGACCCTCTAATGATAATCAGGTGATCCCGATTCAGTAACATTACCACCTTCCCCCACAAAAAAGCAAAACATAACTTGAAGAAAATCTCCATAATCTAGGGCCTGAGGAGTATCAAAGATTAAAATCTAACAAATATGAGCTCATAAATGAAGATCACCAAACCCTCAGGGATTTCGCTGCCATAACAGGAGCAAGAATACAAAGTCAATTTGAGATTCGGGGATTTCAAATATTGAAATGATCAAACTACAACATAATTATACATGAATTATTTATTGAAGTGAAGATATAACTGTACAAGTGACCAAGCAATTATGCAAAAGAACCGAACAACATTTTGAAATGAAAATGATAAATGTAAAGACAAAAACCTTTAAAAAATGCATTAAAATCAGATTCAGCTGAAGAGAAAATTTCTGGATAGGAAACTCTTCAAAATGCAGGAGAGGGATAAGAATACAGAACATAAAAATATGAGAAAGATGGGCTGGGAGCAGTGGTTTACTCCTGTACTCCTAGCACTTTGGGAGACGGGTGAGAGGATTTCTTGTAGCTAAGAGTTTGATACCAGCCTGGACAACTCAGAGAGAACTTGTCTCTACAAAAAAATTTTAAAATTACCCAGATGTAGAGGTGTTGACCTGTGGTCTCAGCTACTTGTGAGGCTCAGGATGGGAGGATCACTTGAGCTGAGAGGTCAAAGCTGCAGTGAGCCATGATCACACCACTGTAGTCCAGCCTGGGGAACAGAGAAAGACCCCACCCCCTACCCTCCCACCCCTCTCTCTCTCTCTCTTTTTCTCTCTCTCTCTCCCTCTCCATGATCATGCCACTGTACTCCAGCCTGGGGAACAGAGAAAGATCCCCCACCCTCCTACCTCTCTCTCTCTACGTGTGTGTGTGTGTGTGTGTGTGTGTGTGTGTGTGTGTTTGAAAAAAAGACTTTAAAGAGTTAAGGAGTATTAGAGAGAGTAGAACTAAAAGTTGTAAAACACACTTTAAGTATACAGTTGCTTTATCAGGTTGGTGTTAGGTTCATGACTATGCCAACTGTCAGGTTCACAGTTAGGTTCCAGCCCATGCTGAGGTTTGAGGGGAGTGGGCGGATGGGCCAATAGCTAAAAGAACACCTGGGGGGCCATAGGTAGGTGAAATGTAGCTTTATTCAGCAGCTCTCTCATCAACACTGTCTGCTCTGTCTGGGCTGCTTGCTCCGGCTGATCCCTAACACATAGCTGTGGGGTCAGCTATCCTTGAGCTTACCTCTTTCTCACTCTGGGCACGAGCGAGCAGAGCTGTGTCCTGGCTCCCTCTTGTCCACTGGCAAGATGGGTAGCTTTGGCTCTCTCTTCTCTCTCTCTTTCTGGGCACAAGCATCTGCACAAGAGCACCTGTACAACATCAGCAGGGCAGTTATACCTTTCCAAACAATAGTGGCATTGAGCCAAGTATGAGCTTACCCGAACAGGTTATATGACAAGTGGAGGCGTGCCCCTGTGCACCTATCCCACTGAGTTGTGTAGGCCTGGATGTCTGCCTTGGCCTCATTCTCAACCAAAGCACATCCATGTACCTTTCAGGTGGAAGTAGCAATTATACCAAAGAAAATAAAATAGGCTGTAATCTAGTATTATGGTTACTTAACTTTATAGAAGAATAACAGACAGAAGATGCAGTAAGTAGAAAAATTTCAGCTAATCAAAAGACACCAAAGCTATCCAAGTCCTAAGGTATATGGGAGCTACATAGTAGCTGCAGCCTCTATTTCCCATCAACCTTGAATGTTATTCTAGCTACCCAGTCCCCGGCCTGCATGCCAATTGGGGGACTCCCACAATCCTTGTGTAGGATCCACATTCATCACTGTTTTAACTCTTTGCAAAGTAGCAGTGCTGTCGGACCAGAAGTAAATTTTCAAAAGGGCTCCATTAGCCTGATGTTAACCACTCACACATGTATATTTAATTGGAATTTTAAGAAGAGAAAATAAAAATAATAGAAGTAACTTTTAAAGATAAAAATGCAGAAAACGCTTTATAGCTAATGGAAGGATTCACGCAGACTTTATAGACAGTGCCTCTATTATGAAAAAGAAAAACAAATGGGGCCAGGCATGGTGGCTAATGCCTGTAATCCCAGCATTTTGGGAGGCTGAGCTAGGCAGGTCACAAGGTCAGGAGTTCGAGACCATCCTGGCTAACACAGTGAGACCCCATGTCTACTAAAAATAGAAAAAAAATCAGCCAGGTGTGGTGGCATTTGCCTGTAGTCCCAGCTACTTGTGAAGCGGAGACAGGAGAATTGCTTGAACTCAGGCGGAGGTTGCAGGGAGGCTGAGATCCTGCTGCTGCAATCCAGCCTGAACGACAGAGCAAGACTCCGTCTCAAAAAAAAAAAAAAAAAAAAGGAATTAATACCTAGGCAGATAATGAAACTGGGAAACACCAGAGAATAAACAAAGTCTACAAATACAGCTAGAGGAAGGAAAAATTCTCTTGAAAAAAATGTCAGAAAACCAAACAGTTAAGTAAATCTATCTTTGAACTATTTTTCTGTTGAATTAATCCACCTGTTTGTCTACATTGCCTTAATCAATCTACCTTCCTAATAAGTCTTGAACTTATAATAAGTATATACATCCTTCAACTTTGTTCTTTTTAAAGATGACTTTGGACATTCTGTATTAGTTTTGAAATAGGTTGCTACTGTTTACAAAAAAAATATTAAAATAGAACACAAAAATCAACGGACACTTTTGAACTCTATTCGATTAGTATATTTAAAAGATTACCCTGGAGTCTATGTAGGAAATGAAATTAAGGAAAGCAAGAAAAAAGTGGGAAGCCCCATTTGGAGATGATCACAGTGGCTGTGAAATGGTAAACAGTGAATGGCTTCAGAAAGGCTTTATGGGAAGGGTGAACAGAACCGGCCAATGCATTGGACATAGGGGCAATAAGGGAAAAAAATGAAACATAAACTGCTAGTTTTTTTTTTTCTGCACTCAGTATGCCACTGGCATTTAGTGAGTTGAATTTAATGGGTGTTAAAGAGTGGTTTAGAGAACTTACAAAGTTAATTCAAATGTGATGTCACAGACAGAAATGTAAATTTTGGAATCATCTTACATACAAATGAAACATGCATGAATTGGATGTGATTATATAACATCTTCATGGTACTATATTGTTAAATTATTGGGAAAAAATGCTACATGCTCTTTGGGGGAATGATAAGAGGCTAAATGAATAAATCTGCAAAGTAACCTCTGAGTTGGGTTTAAGCACAGTGCTCTGTAATTATAAGGTCCTTTTCTTCAATCATCTCATTTTTGTGAACCTATTTAATCAGTCTGGATGTATAATAAGCCAAGATGTCTTGTAAGCCTCGTGAATAAATTTACCAAGGGTAGAAATCGTGTGAAATGTGTCTAAAATCTGAGATGCTAATGGATGGAGTGGGTAGCAAATTCCTAAATTGAAAAGAATTATGTTGAGGATGTAAAGTTGGCCTCAGCTGAATTGAATCACCAGGGCCAAAGTTACACAATCTCATATACATATACTCATATACGTACTCAAAAAACAACATGTTAAAGAATGTTAACTTGAATGATTTCCCTAGAAGTAAGTTTTACAGCAAAAGACTGACAGATTATGCCTGTAATCCCAGCACTTTGGGAGGCCGAGGCGGGTGGATCATGAGGTCAAGAGATCGAGACCATCCTGGTCAGCATGGTGAAACCCCATCTCTACTAAAAATACAAAAAATTAGCTGGGCATGGTGGCATGTGCCTGTAATGCCAGCTACTCAGGAGGCTGAGGCAGGAGAATTGCCTGAACCCAGGAGGCGGAAGTTGTGGTGAGCTGAGATCGTGCCATTGCACTCCAGCCTGGGTGACAAGAGTGAAACTCTGTCTCAAAAAAAAAAAAAAGACTGACAGAAATTCAAAGTCATAAAATAAGATTATTTTCTAAAATCTTCAAAAGGAGAAAAAGACTTAAATCTTGTGACCCCATTTCCAAAAGGCTGAGTTTATATGAGTGTCACTAGATACAGGCAGGGAAAATTATATTATTCATTAGAGATAAATTATATAAGCATGTCTGCATACACTTTTCAAATTCCTACTTAAAGACATCATTTTGTAAACAGTCCAATTAATAAGCCTTTCTTCAATGCCTTCCTATTATCTGGGCTTCTAACCATTAGAAGTCTGATTATGAACATCTTTATGATCCTCTTAACTGTATATCACACAAATGCCATCAGTCATAGAAACAGCCTAGAAGCAAGAGCATTTCTGATAAATAATCCTCTAGGTGAAGTATTTTTCTGGTTCATTGGGCTAAGTTGTAAGGGAAAGAAAGAAGTTTAATAGGGCTATGTTCTCGTAGACATTTATAAAGGCCAAAAATAAATCCACAAATAATTATACTTTGGAGAGCTATAAAGAAACACTTTGATGCCTAATAAGGTCTATAGTTATAGAAGTGCCTCTGTAATATCATTTTCTGTTTGTAGAATTACTCAGTCACAAGACCTTTCCATAGAGAAGTTTCTGATAAAATACAAGTGGCTTGCCTCACCTGTGATATCTCTGAGAACAGTTTAACAACTTATGGAGATTTTCATGGAGCTGGGGAGATAGAAGAAATTATTTTGAATTTGGGCAATTCACTAAAAATTTAATTTACAGATATTTTATCCTTTAAATTCAGACTATTTAAAAAATAATGTTTATTTTGTTGCTATAGCACATACCAACTTATGTAGTATGCTCTGGTACTGGGAAGAACAGTGACAAAGATAGTGTCTGTCTTTGGGGAGGCTACCACTTATTTAGGGAATCTGCCATTTGGAAAGTTGAAAAATTCAAGATAACAAAGGCATTTCTCTAACTTTTGAGCATGTGGTTGACTCTGATGAAAGTCTATTCAATAACCAATCTCTCCTACTTCCTTTTTAAAAAAACTTAATATTATCTTGGTAACAATGTGCCCTGATGAAATACTCACCTTCTCAGATGACCTAGAAACTGAAAGTACCCAGTTGGCTCAGTTCTAGCCATTGGGGTACAAACAAAAGCATCTCCCATGAATATTCGAAAATGTCATTGTTTCAATGATGAACAGGAACAGATTCAGTTGGCAGCAGCTTTTTGCCATTTGCTCTTTATCTTCTTTCTGCCTAAAATGTGGATGCAACACCTGAAAATGGGAAAATCGTCACATGACTAGGAGAATAAAAGCCACACACCACAACGAGGCCTGATGAAACGATGGAAAAATCTATTATGCTAATACCATCAAGCGGCCACATCACGCCTCTGGTCTGCCTATTTTTGGACTTCCTGTTACGTGACAAAACGTGTGTCCATTGGGTTAAGCTTTAGACAGCTGCATTCAAGCCTATCTGAAAAATTTCTTCTTAAAATTAATACATGGATATTGGCTTTAGTCCTAATAAATTATTCTACCATTCACTGCCATTCTTCTCTGAGCACTCATCTCATTTACTATTTCACACAACAACCCTGTTGGGGTGAGGGATGTTATCCACTTTTCCAGATAAGAAATTTCAGACTCACAGAGCTCGTGTCTTTCTTGGGACCATATAGGTAGTTCATAGTAGGGATGATATTTGTATCTTCTTGTTTCATTATACCATCTTATCAAATTAATATGAGTAATATTAGTAGTTTTCTTAATATCTATTACCTAATTTTATTTGCTGTTAAAAATAACTTTTTTACTTGTGGGATGTCTTACAATTCTATCATGTATTTTAGCTACAATCTCTTACTTGAAGTTCAAAATTCTATAAAGGAAATAAGATATTGTTGTTATTTATATTTTACAGCTGTGGAAGTTGAGTTTAGAAGCTGGGTTTCCCAAGAAAGGGAAGGAGGGAGAACATGCTTAGGTTATTTAACTCTGAATTTAATGTTCTTATAGGTCTAGTTCCACATTAAACTTATTTTCTTTCTTTCCCTGGTAAAGCTACCTGATTGGGAATGAACAACAACAACAAAAAAATGTTTTGGAAGCTGGGTCAATGCTTTGAGTATCAAATAATGTGTTGCTTCTGTCTGTGACTTCTATGGAATGCTGAACAGGACATTAAAGATAAGTATTTCCAGAAGGCTTGGAGATCCTCCTATCCCAGAACCTCTACACTGATGAAATCTTGGGGCGCTCCTCTGTGTATATCCAACCACTAAATGCTGTGACACTACTAAACCATTTAGCAACTACTAAATGCTTTGATTAGAGTAATGCTTCCAGAATACTGAGGGCTGCCACAGTGCCAAGAAAACATACAAGTAAATGTTCCAGATGACACCTAAACAGGCTGTCTCAGTTACCGCTCACATATTTCAGGGTGAGCCTGAGATCTGCTGGTGGTCCGTCTCACTTTTTCCATTTTGCCAGCCGTGTTTGGTGGATTTGGAAAATGAAATATTTATGCACCATTTAAGGACTGCCAGTCTGATTACCACTAAACACCCTACGGAGGCACATTGTTGAATTAACAGGAAAGCTTTTATCCTGCCAACCTGCTGGGCGCCTTTCTCCAAGGCTGAGTCAACGCAGAGCAATGGTTCTATGATAGATTTGAAAGTGCGGAGGATGGGACTAATCTTTACCAGATTTATTGGGCAAAGGATGGCTTTTGGGTCTTCCAATTTTATGCATATATAATGCTGCATTACTCAAATTCAAGTATGATTGGTATATAGATTTTATTCAAAATCGTGAATTAAATAAATGTTATATATAGTATCCAAAAATTTTGGGTTGCTAAAAATGTACAGAGAGAGCTGAATTTCATGTAGTTTCTGAATAATTTGAAGGAGAGCACAAATTTAAATTAAGACATTCGGTTCATATGGAGTAAGGGCACACATTGGTTATGGCTTTCAGATTTACTTTCTACTTTTTCAGAAAATATATATTTTCTGTTGTTTCTTAGTGGGCACCAAAAGCATCTGGAGTCAGTTACATTTATTTATGTTCTATTCTAACTAAAATGGCTTAGCTGAAAGTATTTCAAAATTTATTTAAGGAAAAAGAAAATTGACTTTAGACTCACATGCCAGGCTTTAGCCCAAAGCAAAGTGCTGTGGCGGGTTTCTAAATAAAATGGAAACACTGACAGAATATTCTGGCAGTGATATAAGGATAACAGGTAAATACAACAGTTTGAGCTAATAATAGGTAACATTTTCCAGGTTTTGCTAATAGTTTCTTACAACAAACAAGCTTTATAAAATTTATCTGAGAAAAGTTTGCTTATAAGATAAAAAGCCAAAATTTAGCCAATTTTCCATTATAATAAAATGGTATTTAATTTTAGGTTGTTTGTATATTGCTAGTTTCTTTTTGCAAGTTTCCCAGTATTAAAATATGTACATTTAGACTTTATCCATCTATTAATAAAAGGCTATATAGCTCTTAATAAAATGAAAACATTTAATGATATATTATTACATATCCTTTTAATGTGACTCAGGTGTTTATGAGATCTTTTAAAAATTAGATCTAAAATAATAAAATATTCCTTATCTTATTGGTTTCCCATTTACTTCACCTTATAATATTCACTATTGTTCACATTTAATTTAAACTCTGGACATGCTGACTTTCAAGTTTATATTTATTTTGAAATATAATTATAATAATTTATATAATTAGAAATATCCTTATAATGTATTTATTGCTTTGATCTGGTTGGTTTGGTCTGGTTCTTATTAATATTACCTGATGAAAAAAAATATTAAAACCAGTCAGGAGTTTGAACGATTGGGTTTGAAAGAGGGAGACAATGTTTTGATCCTGGTTCTGACACACCTGAGCTTTCTTTGGGTACTGTTACAGTTTTTTAAATGGAAGCTAAAATAGTAGCTAAATCAAAGAATAAACTTGAAAATTAAAATAGAGAAATGGATTAGCACAACTCCTGGCTCATGGTAGGTGCTCTGTAAAACTTGGCTTTAATCATTAAGTTTGTGATCTTTTTGTTGAAATAGGATATAGCATCATTTTCTCTCATGAAACACTAGTTATCCAATCACTATGAATCATTGAGTTCATCGCCATCATTTGGCTGTGCTGCTGCAGTTGTTATGAATTTCCATCCATCTAGGTTCTGTCCCTAGACTCCTTTTTCTGTGAGTTGTCCGCTGTTTTCAGGCATAGGCACAGGCCTGAAGAGAGCAAGTAATTAAACAAAGACACTGTATTATCACGGTTTTATAAGGTGCTTTGCAGGTAATTGTGAAGTCCTCTCATCTTTGTTTGTTTGTAACAAACATAATGCTATTTGGGGCCAGGCGCGTATTGGGGTCAGGTGCCATGGCTTAAATTTGTGATCTGAGCACTTTGGGAGGCTGAGGTGGGCAGATCACTTGAGGTCAGGAGATCGAAACCAGCCTGGCCAACAAGGTGAAACCCCATCTTTATTAAAAATGCAAACAAAAAAATTAGCCAGGCATGGTGGCAGGAGCCTGTAATCCCAGCTACTTGGGAGGCTGAGGCTGGTAAATTGCTTGGACCGGGGAGGTGGAGATTGCAGGGAGCAGAGATTGTATCACTGCACTCTGGCCTGGGCAATAGAGCAAAAATAATAAAAGAAGGAAACAGAGAGAGAGAGAGAGAGAGAGAGAGAGAGAGAGGAAGGAAGGAAGGAAAGAAGGAAGGAAGGAAGGAGGGAGGGAGGGAGGGAGGGAGAGAAGGAAGGAAGGAGGGAAAAGAGAAGAGAAGAGAAAAGAAAGAAAAGACAAGACAAGAAAAGAAAAAGAGCCTAGTGGTTCTTAATGGTCCATTTACTCTTACAAATACATGGTGTGGAATTTCCTTGTGTCAAGTTCTGTGAAGCTCCCTTTTGGAATTTCTATTGAATGTTAGAGTCTTAAATCAGTTTGGAAGCATTAACATCTTTTGAATTTTGATACTCTCTTTCTCATAAGCATAATTTTTTTCTGTTTGTTAAATATATTTTGCATATACATATTCTAGTATCACTTTCAACAATACTTTTGCATATTTTTATGAGTCATTTTATACATGTTAGATTTATTCTATCCATTTATTTATTTTGCTAAAGGTAAATTTTTGGGGGAGTTTCAAAAATAATATTGTATGAAAATACAAATGAATAGTATTAGTGTAGATAAGAGTCAAGAATTGTTTAATTAAATGGATATGTAACAAGAATAATAATTCCCCTTGCGTGTTTAATATTCATATACTACTCCAAGAAAACTTTTTAAAATTTACTCTAAGGTACATGGATACATATTTTTTAAAAATTCAAACACTTCAAGGTATATAGTTTTTATTATTTTAGCACTCTGTTTTACTCTCAGTTTGGATGTCCCACTTTGGATAATACATTATACAGTTGCCTTGGTTATAGAGCATTATCACAGCAACAATTAGTAGTGCTTTCTGAGTTTTATATTTGGTGTGTCGGACTGCCAGGACAAACTCACAGATTGAAGCAGTGACTATACCAAGGAACAGGTTGAACATTCCTGGTTCTTCAGCCATAGTACTCAGAAACCTAATTTTGTTTTCTCTTTTTCCTTCACCATTTCCTTGAAATTAACAAATGAAAATTGTATATATTTATCATGTACAAAATATTGTTTTAAAACATGTATACAATGCAGACTAGCTAAATCAAGTTAATTAGCATATGTATTACCTCACATACTTTTTGTAGGGAGAACACTCAGACTCTTCTCTCTCAGCACTTGTTAAGGATACAATACATTGTTATTAACAGTAGTTACCACCTTATATAATAGATTTCTTAAAATTATTACTCCTACTTACATTTTTTGTTTCTTTTGATCAACATCTTCACAATCCTCTCATTCCACCAGCCCTTGGTAAACACTAGTCTAGTTTCTACTTTTAGGATTCAACTTTTTTTGATGCCACTTATCAGTGAAATTATGCAGTATTGGTCCTTCTGTCTCTGGCTTCTTTTACTTACCATAAATAATATCCTTCAGGTTTATCCAGGTTGTTGCAAATGATGGATTTCCCTTTTTTTTAAGGCTGACTAGTATTTCATTTTATATAGATCTATAAGTAGATACTTACACACACATATATATACAGCTATTTATACATATACATGCATACACACATATGCATATATGTATGTGTATATATACATTCACATATATACACACGTACACACACACACACACACACACACATATATATATATATGTGTGTGTGATACCTCATGATATGGCTTGGCTCTGTGTCCCCAACCAAATTTCATCTTGAATTCTACTCCCATAATTCCTATATGTAGTGGAGGGACCCAGTGATAAGCCATCATGATATGGCTGGCTTATCAGGGGTTTCTGCTTCTGCATCATGCTGCTTTTGCATTTTGCATCTTGCTCATTTTCTCTTGCCACTGACATGTGCCTTTCACCTCCTGCCATGATTCTGAGGTCTTCCCAGCTATGTGTATATGTGTGTGTGTGTGTGTGTGTGTGTGTGTGTGTTGTGTGTGCATATATATATGTGTGTGTGTGTGTGGGGTGTGTGTGTATACCCCACATTTTGTTTATTCTTTTATTTTCTGATGAATATTTAGGTTGATTCTGTATTTGGGCAACTGTGAATAATGTTGTGATGAATATGAGAGTGCAGATATGTCTTTAACATACATATATTATTTCCTTTGATGATATACCCAACAGTGGAATTTCTGAATCATATGGTACAGGTTGAGAATACCTTATTTGAATTTCTTGAAACCAGAAGTATTGTGGACTTCAGATTTTTTTGGATTTTTGAATATTTTTTCATATATAATGATGTATCTTCAGAGTGGGACACAAGTCTAGACACTAAATTCATGTCACATAAATATATGTCATATATGACATGTCATATATATATACACACATCTTGTATGCATAGCCTAAAGATGATTTTGTATGTCAGATATTTTTCAACCAATGGGAGATTGAAAATAGAGTATTTGATGGATGTGAAAATAGTGTTTCTGAGGATGAGGACAAATTTCTTGTATTTGTAGGCTCCACAAGACCAAAAGCAGATCTGGTGTTTGTGTGAATTTTTATATACATGGGGGCTCCTGAAACCAGTTCTTCAGGTATATCAAGGGATGACTGCACTACTGATATGCAATAATTTTCTTACACTTATTTACACGTAAATACTTAACAGTAAAATATATAGAATAGCATTAATACAGTTAAAAAACAATGTGTTGGGCCAGGCGCGGTGGCTCAAGCCTGTAATCCCAGCACTTTGGGAGGCTGAGGCGGGTGGATCACGAGGTCAAGAGATCGAGACCACTCTGGTCAACATGGTGAAACCCCATCTCTACTAAAATTACAAAAAATTAGCTGGGCACGGTGGCGCGTGCCTGTAATCCCAGCTACTCTGGAGGCTGAGGCAGGAGAATTGCCTGAACCCAGGGGGCGGAGGTTGTGGTGAGCCAAGATCGCGCCATTGCACTCCAGCCTGGGTAACAAAAGCAAAACCCTGTCTCAAAAAATAAAAAAATAAAAAAAAAAACAATGTGTTTAGGGTAACAAAGCAGCACAGTTGCATCACTAGAAAACCTGTGTCCATTTTTAAACAAAAGCATCAACAAACAACTATTAATATATATTTTCAGTTTCCACCTATGATGCTGCATTTTGTTTAAAAAGTTAATGTACACTGTATTTACTATTATAGGTAAGAAGAAACATCAGAAGCAGTTGAAAGACCAAGAAGTAGGTCCTCTAGGATTAAGGAGACATTCTGATGAATGGCTTTTAAAAATGTTTCTTCCAGAGACATCTGCCTCCTTAACAACACTTCTTGTCTTGGAAGTCTCTTTGATATTATAAACTCAGATAGTTTGTTGTTTTGTTATGAATGTACACTGTGCTGGTTCTTCAATAAGTCCACAGAACATTTTCACCATGTGGTCTAGGCACAATTGCTCTGCAATGTTAATGTCACCTTTATAGTCACTTTATGATCACCTAGTTTCAGAGCCATTTTGGCTGTTTGACATGGTCTGGCTCTGTGTCCACACTCAAATCTTGAATTGTAATCCAAATTGTAATCTCCATGTGTTAAGAGAGAGACCTCATGGGAGGTTATTGGATCATGGGGTTGTTCCCCCATGCTATTCTTATGATAGTGAGTGAGTTCTCACAGGATCTGATAATTTTGTAAAGGGCTCTTTCCCTTTCACTCTGCATTTCTCTTTTCTGCCGCCTTGTGAAGAAGGACATGTTTGCTGCCCCTTCTGCCATGATTATAAATTTCCTGAGGCCTCCCCAGCCATGTGAAACTGTGAGTAAATCAAACTTCTTTTCTCTCTAAATTACTGAGTCTCAGCTATTTCTTTATAATAGTATGAAAACCGACTAATATACTGTTTCACCACTGTCGCTGAATGAACAATGGGAGCCTCATTATTAATGTAAATGCCACTTTTGATAGCCACTTCTAACTTACTGAAAGGCTCCGAAGTTAGACTTTTTCTTTTTTTGCATGTGTAAGGAAATTAAACATCATTATTTTTCTCACTCGACAAACAGAGTTTTTCAAAGTTACCACCTTCTTTGTCGTGATTACTGAACATAGTCACAGGCTAGAGGTTGTGTCAGGCATGCACAATTTTGTCTTTAGTTACTGTGTTCCAAGTGTCAGCAACAACATATTCACACTAAAATCTTTTGAAAATCTTTCACACTCATCCCTCTGTTCAATGTTGCTAGTGTGCTGTTCCAGAAAGTGCTTTTGTATTTACTCTTTATTAATCTAATGATACCCTGGTAACATTGCTGAATCAATGAAGTCAAATTTAGAGGACAGTACGTGGCATAAATATAAATTTTTTTATGACTTCAACTTTTATTTTGGAGTAAGGGGTACATGTGACGTTTTGTTTCTCAGGTATATAATGTGATAGTGAGGTTTGGGTTGCAAATGATCCTATCCTCCAAGTAGTGAGCATAAGACCAAATAGGTAGATTTTCAGCCCATATTTCCCTTCTTCCCTCCCTGGTCTAGTAGTCCACAGTGTCTTTTTTCCACCTTTATGTCTATGTGTATTCAATGATAAACATTATTTTGAAGGAGGATTTCAGCTGGAAGTTGAGAACAGTTGTCAATGAATAATAAAATCTTGGAGTCGTCATCCAGTCCTCCTTTCCTTCAGTGAGCATGAGCCACTAGCGTTTGCACTCGTGAAATCAATTGAGTCACTAGTGCAAAATGTGAAATCAATCATAAAAAATGTTTCTGATGATGCACGTCTTTTTGTTTGCATAATAATGAACTGATACAAAATTCCCTCCTTGGAAACAGTGAGGATACAAGCTTTTGTCTATCACAGTGATTTTATACTTACATGCCTACTACATTAGCATATCTCAACACAGTTATTCTGTCCTGTGTATCCTAATTTCTGTAGGGACTGCCTCATCACCTGTAGCCAGTGTCCTTCTGGAACAATAATACCAAAATAGTGACTTTTTGCTGACATTATTTACTTGTTTTGGCATCATGATATGGCTTGCCTCTGTGTCCCCACCTAAATTTTATCTTGAATTATACTCCCATAATTCCCATGTGTTGTGGAAGAACCCAGTGGGAGATAATTTGAATCATGGGGGCAGTTTACCACATTGTTCTCATGGTAGTGAATAATTCACACAAGATCTGATGGCTTATCAGGGGTTTCTGCTTTTGCATCTTGCTCATTTTCTCTTGCCACTGACATGTGCCTTTCACCTCCTGCCATGATTCTGAGGTCTTCCCAGCCTTGTGAAACTGTAAGTTCAATTAAACCTCTTTCTTTTGTAAATGGCCCACTCTTGGGTTTATCTTTATCAGTAGCATGAAAATGGGCTAATATACATCAGATTTTCATCAGTGATGACCTTGGTAAACTTATGAATGAATTTATCCACTGCTTCATGATCAGCAGATGCTTTATCACCACCAATTTCTAAAAATTTAATGCTATGTATTTTTTTTAAACTTCTGCAACCAGCCTATTGAATATTCATAGTTCCCTTCAATTTTCAGTTCATTGTAATGAAGATTTCCTTATTTCACAATCCACCTACCATTAGGTAACACATGTTCACTGCAATGCTGACTGATCTATCTTTTCAAAACATCACTGAGATCTTCATTATTAGCCTTATGTAGAGTTTTCCTATTTTTCATCAATTTTTGTTCATTACTTTCAGCATAGAACTTCTATAGTTTATCTTGTTTCTTCAGGTTTTTTTAACCCCATACCCCATCTAGAAGACATTTTACTCTTACACCACTCAAGTTTCTTCAACAGACTTTTCTATAGGTAAACATAAATGGTTCCTCTTTTTATTATCACTGTTATCCATAGTGTGACAGGCCATCTTTATTTTTTCAACACTATCTTTACACCACAAAGCAGAGAATGAGGAAAAAAAAAGTGAGTAATGCAGATAGGTCTTGGTTCCATTTGGGACATCAATGGAAGCCTGCTGTTGACCTGTTTGGGCCATACATGTGCCATTTTATTACCGTTTGTGGGTGTGCTCATGGTGTGAAATCTGGAAATGCATGGAAAAAAATATATACTGAAGGTCAATGGAAGTGAGGGTGTTTTTTTTTCCTTCTTGGGGATGCTGAATAAACTGTGTGTTGTTCATTTTCTCTTTGATCGTGACCTGTCACCTGAGATCAGGAGTGGAATTTTCCACTTGTGGTGTCATGTCTATCCTCAAAAACTTTTCAATTTTGAAAGATTTTAAATATTGAATTTTTATATTAGATATGTTCAAACTGTAGTTTTATTTTTAATTTTTTGAGACACTTTTATACTGTTTTCCATGGTATCTCATAATAATTCACATTCCCAGCAATGATGTGCAAATATTCCCTTTTCTGCACATTATTTCCAACATATGTTATCTTTCATCTTTTTGGTAATAGACTTTCTAACAGGTATGAGTTGATATTTGTGGATTTCATTTCCCTTTTTCTGATGATTAGTGATGTTGAACATTCTATCATATACCTGTTAGCCATTTGCTTGCTTCTTTTGAGAAATGTCTATTTAGATTCTCTGCCTGTTTTGAATAGGGCTATTTGTTTTCTTGCTACTGAGTTCTTTGTTTCTTGAAATTTTTGATATTTTGTATATTAACCTCCTTATCAGATGTATGGTTAGCAAATAGTTTTCCCCATTTTGTAGTTGTCTTTTTCACTCTGTTGCTTGTTTGCTTGGCTGTGTAGAAGCTTTTAGTTAGATGTAATTCCAGAAATTGAAGAAGACACAAAAAAAATGGAAAGATATAATAATTTTTGTTTATGTATTGGAAACATTAATACTGTTAAATGTTTATAATAGTCAAAGCAATTTACATATTCAATAAAATCACTATTAAAATTTGATTTTTTGTATAGAAATAGAGAAAACAATTCTCAAAGTCTTATGGAACCACAAAAGATACTGATTAACTAAGACAGTCTTAAAACAAAAAGAATGAAGCTGGAGGCATCACAATACCTGACCTCAAAATACATTATAAAACCATTGTAATGAAAAGAACACAGTACTCACAGAAAGACAGACACGTAGACAAATGAATCAGAATGGAGGACCCAAAAATGAATTCATGCATGTGCAGTCAATTTATTTTCAATGAAGGTGCCAAGAACACACAATGGGAAAAGTACAATCTCTTCAATAAACGGCATTGAGAAAACTGAATATTCACATGAAAATGAATGAAATTGGACCCTTTACTCACATCATATACAAGAATCAATTCAAACTGAATGAAAGACTTAAACATAGGACTGGAAACTACAAAACTAATAAAAGAAGAGATAGGGAAAAAGCTCCCCACAACATTGGTCTGGGCATTAATTTTTTAGAGAAGAACCTAAAAATATAGGCAGCAAATGTAAAAGGTAATTTCTGAAATTAGGTTTTCCTTGTGTTGCTTCTCTATAGATGTTTAATCAACTCTGTTATTCTCAATAAAATTATGTGAATATCCTCTTTGGTTTTGTGTAGACAGTAATAATACCCCTTGCAATGTTTAGAATGTTGAATAAAATACTGAATAGGCATAAGTAGTGAACACATTTTTCTAATTTCCTATTCTAAAGAAAAAGTCTATTATTTTACCACTATGTGCGATATTTGTCTTTTGGTAGATGCCCTTAATCTGTTTAAAAACATTCTCCATCTTTATTTTGGTTTGTTTTTAGCACAAATAAGTATAGAATTTTATAAACTAGATCATTTATTATTTTTGATGATGTCAATGAATTTAATCAATTAATTAATTAATTGATTTTTTATTGTACTTTGGGCTCTGGGGTACATGTGCACATCCTGCATTGTGCAGGATTATTTCATAGGTACATACATGCCATGGTGGTTTGCTGTCTCCATCACCCCCCCACCCCAGGTTGCCTACATCAGGCATTTCACCAGGTGTTATTCCTCCCCATCCTCCCCATCCCCCTCCCCTCTCTGTCCCTCTCCTCCCCTCCCCTCTCCTCTACTCCCTAACCTAGCCCAGTGAGTGTTGTTCCCTTCCCTGTGCCCAAGTGTTCTCACTGTTCATCACCCACCTATCAGTGAGAACATGTGGTGTTTGGTTTTCTGTTCCTGCGTCAGTTTGCTGAGAATAATGGTTTCTAGATTCATCCATGTCTCTACAAAGGACACGAACTCATCATGCTGCATAGTATTCCATGGTGCATATGTGCCACATTTTCTTTGTCCAGTCTATGATTGATGGGCATTTGGGTTGATTCCAGGTCTTTGCTATTGTAAACAGTGCCACAGTGAACATATGTGTGCATGTGTCTTTATAATAGAACGATTTATAATCCTTTGGATATATACCCAGTAATGGAATTGCTGGGTCAAATGGAATTTCTATTTCTAGGTCCTTGAGGAATTACCACACTGTTTTCCACAACGGTTGAACTAATTTATATTCCCACTAACAGTGTAAAAGTGTTGCTATTTTTCTACATCCTCTCCAGCATCTGTTGTCTCTAGATTTTTTAATGATGGCCATTCTAAGTGGCGTGAGATGGTATCTCAATGTAGTTTCGATTTGCATTTCTCTAATGACCAGTGGTGATGAGCACTTTTCCATATGTTTGTTGGCCTCATATACGTCTTCTTTTGAGACGTGTTTGTTCATATCCTTTGTCCACTTTTGAATGGATTTGTTTGTTTTTTTTCTCGTAAATCTGCTTTAGTTCTTTGTAGATTCTGGACATTAGCCCTTTGTCAGATGGGAAGATTACAAAAAATTTTTCCCATTCTGTTGATTGCCAGTTCACTCTAGTGATTGTTTCTTTTGCTGTGCAGAAGCTTTTAAGTTTAATTAGATCCCATTTGTCTATTTTGGCTATTGCTGCTGTTGCTTTTGGTGATTTAGTCATGACGTCCCTGCCTATGCCTATGTACTGAATCATGTTGCCTAGGTTTTCTTCTAGAGTTTTTATGGTGTTATTTCTTATGTTTAAATCTTTAATCCATCTGGAGGTTATTTCTGTATTTAGATTCTTATGTGTTTTTTTCCCTTTAATCACAATTTAGCCAACTCTATTTGTAGACTTTTCTAAAGTTAATTTACATTCATTTATGGAATTAATTTATTCAACGTACTGATAAACTACTATATAAAGTCCTGTGTAGATATGGGACTTAAGCTGTAAACAAGACAGATATGTTTTAACAGAATTCATAATGTAACTGTAGGAAAAGACTAGAAATACATATTTTAAATTGAATTATGTTGCAGAGTAATAAGTACAACAGAGAGAAACTGTAAGGCCAGTTGCCTCACCAGGAGGTTGGACGCACCCACCTCTGCACCCGGCACCAGGCTTTGCACTTGGCACCTAGCTCAGCCCTGGAAGGCTGCAGCTGATGCAAGGCTCCTGCCTGGCTCTCCCACTGGAAAACCCACCCAACAACCCACTAACCAATAGTGGCCTGCCGGTCTTAATCCTGCTCCCCTGGAGTTAATCAGAGCACCCAGCTGTTGCTCGTTCCTTCTAGCCATAAAAACCCCATGCCCCAGGAAGCTGGCGTGACTTCCCTGGCCCTTTTCCCTGGGACCATGGAACCTCGCCTGGGAGCTGAATAAATTGAATTTTCATTTTCTTATACTGGCCTCAGTTTCCTCATTTTAAACTCGGCAATAAACCTTACAGAAACCATTGTACTTGTACAAAACTAACTTGTTCACAATATATCATATTATATATACATTTCTGAATTTGTTCTGCCAATTTTTTTTAGTATTAATCTCATGAATGTGCTTGGTTTACCTTTTTTTTTTTCTCCTGTTAAAGTTTGTTTTGTTAGGTTTGGTTAACAAAATTTTACTGATTTACTAAATGAGTTTGGGAAAGATAACTTATTTGAATTTAGGTTTGTATTCTATGTCTGTGTAAATAGTATACTAACAGTTTATGTCTTCTTCAAGAAAGCTAAATAAAAATTTCCCCAATATGTTCACATATATAATGTGCAAATTAATGATCTGTTCTGTATGATTCATACCAAGGATTGTTGTGATTAATATTGTGAATTTCTTATTTAATTCAATATGATTTATTTCATTGCAACAGTCCTTATTTTGATAATTTAATTTTGTATGTCAGGAGTTGTATGTCAGTGCCCTAAATAATAGACGTACTTTCTATTATCATGTTTATTTTCTGCATAAAATTCTGTAAGAATATTATCAAATTATAATGTTATGGTTTCTTACAAATGAAAAAATTGTATTCATATTCTTTCTGGAATTATTGTCTCATATTGGACATGACTCTGCGAAAAACAGAATCATGTAGATTATGCATTAAAAACAGCCTGAACTTAAAAAAAAAAGTTAAAAAAATCAGTAGTATAAAAATATAACTATTTTCACATGTTCCCCCAAAACATTCTGTATTTATTAAGCAACCAATGAAAACATTTAAATATCTTTACTAATGTTTTAATAGACATTTAAATTTCATTTTAAAATAAACCTTACTTCTTCTTCATGACTATCCTTAGGTATGTACTTACAAACAAGAAGAGTGATGTAATAGAGAAAGAATACCGAACTAAGTCTCAGAAACTTGAGCTCTAATCAAGGATCGACCCCTTAAACATACAGGTAATTTTAGACAAGTCATTATACTTCTTAGATCTTTCAGTTTCTCATTTGTAAAACTGGGAAAAAAATTAAAATGCAAGCAAAGTGTTATGCTTAAAAAATAATAATTTTTCTTATTTTTATATACTTTTTGTTTTAAAGCACAGGTATTAAATTAGTATTTAAAATGATAATACTCAATTTCAAATATGTAAATGTATCTATGATATACATTTTAATTTACTTACATGTATTGATATATACTTAATTTAATTTGATTTATAATAAATGTGATAAATTGGCTAAACTTTGCATCCATTCTACTTTTTTCATTAACTCCACTCTATTCCTGAAACATGTTCACTTTAACAAAAATTATTTGAAATAGAACAAAGTAGCTAGGATTTGATTTTTTTTTACATATGTGAGAAATATGGGTTGTCTATGTACATCAAGTTTCAGACAATTAAAATATTATTATTGAGGTAGATTATTTTCTTTTTTCTTTTCTTTTTCTTCTTTTCTTTTTTCAAAGCAGAGTCTTGCTCTATTGCTCAGGCTGGAGTGCAGTGGCAGATCTTTGCTTAATCCAACCCCTGTCTCCCAAGTTCAAGCCACTCATGTGCCTCAGCTTCCCAAGTTAGCTGGGATTACAGGTGCCTGCCCCTATGCCCAGCTAATTTTTTATATTTTTAGTAGAGACAGTGTTTTGCCATGTTGGTCAGGCTGGTCTTGAACTCCTGGCCTCAAGTGATCTGCCAGTCTTGGCCTCCCAAAGTGCTGGAATTACAATGTGAGCCACTGCACCTAGCTGATGTGAATAATTTTCAATAAAAGTGATCAATAATTAAATATTCATATTTCAAATATTATGTGAATTTATCTGAATCAGAAACAAAGTTTTTATTTAATGAATTCTTTGCAATATTTTCTTTTCTTTGTTTTAAAATTTCCTTTATTATGATTCACATGAAAATTTAGAGAGTATGTTTATATTCTATTTTGCTTTCTCAGTGAAGTATCTTGTTCTATAGAATGTCCAAATTAGTAGCCCTAAAGTCCTTTTCTATTTTCTTGCATTTTGCCTGTTTCCTCAAAAACTTTATTCACCAATTCAAAACATTTTATTTTTATCTTTAACAGCTTTCTATTTTTTTGTCTTGGATGATTATTTCAGAAATAATGTTTATTATACTAAGATAAAATATAAAAAAATTTGAAATAATATCTGCTTTCATGAAAAATTATTATAGTAATTACATACTAATGAAACTATTTAATCCACTAAAAACCTTGCTATAATATAATTAGAGGATTGTTGTGTGTTTAATTTTGAACTTATTACTTATAATACTTTATGATTTATTAAGTGAGAATTAGTTATAGCACAGTAATTAATATTACAGTAAAAATTGTAGATTTACATAAAGAGCTTGTCAATATAATTCTTATACACTAAAAAATGTGACTGCATGTGACTATATGATTGCAATGTGAATCAATTTTTGGCCAATGCACAAACACAATTTAAAGATACTCATTAATAGGTACATCAAAGAATCATTTTTTTGTAATTTAAAATAATTGTTTAAAAATGCAGATTTTCTGGTATTTCTATTATTCAGCTCATTCCTCATTTACAAATAGAGGCAAAACAATATACAATTGGCCCTTTGTAGTATGTGTTCTCAGTCTGTGGATTCAACTAGCCATATGTGAAAAATATTTTTAAAAAAGAATAGTTGTATCTATACTAAACATAGACAGACTTCTTGTCTTTTCCCTATTCCTTAAACAATATGGTTATAACTATTTATAGCATTTACATTGAATTAGGTATTGTAATTAATCTAGAGATGATTTAAAGTATATTGGAGGATATTGTAGACTATATGCAAATAGTGCAGCATTTTACAAGAGGACTTGAGCTTCTGTTCATTTTGGTATCCATTGGGGTTCCTGAAACCAATCCCTAAGGAATACCTACACACAATTGTATACTATCTCAATAGTATACAATTTGCTGTTTTGTGGAGAAGAGTCTTAATGTATCTATCTTTTAAAAACTCCATCTGCTAGAAAATTGTTATAATAAATTTATAAATTATATAACAAATATGAAAATTGGCCATCTTTGGATTTAGCAAAATTACAAAACAGCAAAAATAATTTCAAAAGTAATAAGTTCACTCTATGACTAGTGCATCTTGCAATATTACAACCATATGCAGGGCACAAGAATAGCCTTTCATGAGTTCTACTCTTGAGACTGGTTAAAAGGTTTTTACTGACAAATCTGCTCATAATATTTCAGGAAATTAGATAATTGCTTTTTTGATTTTTCAGAAAAATCTCCAGAGTTGTTTTGCACTGTTTATCTGGATAGAAGATTAGCCACTCTCTTTCTCCAATATGTAAAGCTCAAATATACTCTCTTAATAAAAAATAAAAGGTAGTCTTCTGTATGGTTTTGAATCACAGAATTGTGGCAATTTGAAAACAGATGATTCCAAAGTCTCAAAAGCTTAGAATTGTGTAGCATCATACAGCTCACCAAGTAAATGTCATTGTATAAAGTGTCATTTACTAAACAGATGACTGTTAATGTAGATGTGTTTATAGATGCAATAGAATGCATTGCTGCACAGAGAAGAAAGATTTCAGTATCCTCCCTGTTTGCCAATGTTAAGCCAACAGAGCAAGACTCCGTCTCAAAAAAAAAAGAAAAAACCACAATAGTTTGATTTTACCTCTTATGGTCTAGTTTAAAATAGGGATAAGTAGGAAATTATAATGTAATATAACAAAGTGATTGGGAAATAAGCTAGTAGGAATATCTAACCTAGTTATCAAATGAAAGGCAGAATTTCACTGAAGTACAGAGATTCAATTCACCAATAATAATTAATGGACAATACTTTACAGAGGTGTGTGGATGAAAGAAGCTCCTTAGAGTTTCTGTTCCTTTTTTTATTCTTAATATTATTTATTTATGTCAGCTGTTTCTTAAACTATTGTGCTAAATGTTTACTTATATTATATTTACTATTTTATTATCATTCTTGATGCAGCTTGTTACTTGTTGAGGATTTTAACACTGAGCACATGATTTACACTCCATGTTTATGACCATCTCCATTCTTGGTGACTTAAATTATCGGATGCTCTGAATAATCCACATAACATCCAGTTCCTAAATATTCTAAACCTCATCATGTCCAATGTTCTGTTACTCCACCTTAATGTGACCATTCTCAGGGTCATAACACTGATCTTGTCATCACTATATTACTTCTGAAATATCAGGTCTAAATATTGAACTTTCTGACAACACTCTTTTCTTCCACTTTGCTATCTGCTTCAACAATCTTTCTGTCTCATTGAGAAATTCTCTCCATTGGTCTGTGCTAGTGTTTTCAAAAAATATCATCTTTTTTTTTTTTAATTTTTTATTGGATTATAGGTTTTGGGGTACATGAGCAGAGCATGCAAGACAGTTGCGTAGGTACGCACATGGCAGTGTGCTTTTCTTTCCTTCTCCCGTTCACCCACATTTGGCATTTCTCCCCAGGCTATCCCTCCCCACCTCCCTCTCCCACTGGCCCTCCCCTTTTCCCCCCAATAGACCCCAGTGTTTAGTACTCCCCTTTCTGTGTCCATGTGTTCTCATTTTTCATCACCCGCCTATGAGTGAGAATATGCGGTGTTTCATTTTCTGTTCTTGTGTCAGTTTGCTCAGGATGACGTTCTCCAGATTCATCTTAAAGTCATTAATCTGTTGTGTACTCATTTTAGATTTTGTGGTGTGTTATGTTCAGTAAAAATGACTTTTATAATATTCTTAAATTCCTTTTTCTTTTTTTCTTTTTCCCACAGACAGTGTGTTTCACTTTGTCATCCAGGCTGGAGTGCAGTGGATGGAATGCAGTTGTAGCTTACAGTAACCTTAAACTCTTGGGCTCCAGGGATCCTCCTGCCTCAGTCTTCCCAGTAGCTAGGACTAGAGCCTCATACCACTGTGCTTAGCTAATTTTATTTTTTATTTTTGTAGAAACACAATCTTACTTTTTGTCCAGGCTAGTCTCAAACTCCTGGCCTCAAGCAATCCTCCCTCTTTGGCCTCCCAAAGTGCTGGGATTGTAGACGTGAGCCACTGGGTTCATCTTTTTCTACCTCTGTTGCACATACCCAGAAACAATCTACTTCAAGTTAAGTATCACCTTCTCCATACCTGTACACAAGCAACTACCAAGGACTAAAGAGACCATCAAATGGAGCTTACCAATTACAGTTCAAACTCAACACCTCAAATATCAAATGAGCAATCGACATTGCTGGGCAATCTCATTCCACTACTTTCTCAGGTTCATACCAAATAATATTTTATAACTTTCAATCTCTCCTAAAGTCTGAAGTACCCATCTGTCCTCCCCACAATTAGAAGGAATTGGAAGAAATCACTTTTACCTTTTTTCTACCCTACAATCTTACCTGTATTCATCTCCCATTTCTAGAATGGGAAAATGGGGAAGAAATGATTTCTCTCTATTACAGGAAATGATATTTCAACAATTAGATCAATGTCCAAACTTTCCATTGGAACTCTAGATTCCATTACTTTTAGTTTTCTCAAGGTCTTATTACTGTTATTTCACCTCTCACCTAAATAATGATTTTCTCCATTTCCCTTGGTTCATTCCCAGTGGTACATAAATATGCTTACAATTTACCATTTTAAAAATAAACAGGGCTGGGTACGGTGGCTCAAGCCTGTAATCCCAGCACTTTGGGAGGCCGAGGCGGGTGGATCACGAGGTCCAGAGATCGAGACCATTCTGGTCAACACGGTGAAACCCCGTCTCTACTAAAAATACAAAAAATTAGCTGGGCATGGTGGCGCATGCCTGTAATCTCAGCTACTCAGGAGGCTGAGGCAGAAGAATTGCCTGAACCCAGGAGGTGGAGGTTGTGGTGAGCCGAAATCACGCCATTGCACTCCAGCCTGGGTAACAAGAGCAAAACTCCATCTCAAATAAATAAATAAATGAATAAATAAACAAACAGTGACAAAACGTCTATGTATATACCCATCAATTCCATTATCTCTTATCTCTCTCCTAATAAAATCTTTCAGACCATTGTTTATTATTGCTATTCTGCTTTTCTTTCCCATTTCTCTTCCTCTTGATCCAAGCAAGTTTCCATTTAAAACATTCTTATTGGTGGAGGTTCTCAGCAACCTTCAGGCTGCCACATCTAAAAGCCAATTTTTATCATCACGCTTTCTGTATGCACAGCATTCGACATAGAGACCTGCTTTCTGCTTCTTAGGCCATGATCCCTCTTACATTTAAAGACAGCGTATGCTTTAATTTTTCCCCTTAATTTACTTTGTTTTCTTTGTAAGCCTTTTAAAGTTAGTGCTTTCTTTTCTGTTTCAATTCTGAATACAGGACTTTAACCAATATCATATTAAAATTGGAATCATTTATAACTGGTCTTCAGTCCTCCTTTCTTTCCACATTTTATATGTCATCAATAACAGCAGAGCAACTTCCACAATTAGGTAATGTGTCCTATTTGTTAGACATTGTCAGTCCTTTATAAATAGGAACACACTCATTTAATCTATATTTCAGTAATTCCCATGATATCTCTTGCCATGGTTCACTGAAGTCCAGTATAATAAATTCCACTCACACTGCCATCTATATAGGATATTTAATCGCTTTCTTAAAATTTTGACATTGCCAAGACCCTATCCACAATTATACCCTTTGCCATTCTTTTTCATATATCCAGATGCTTAATCCAATGAACTAAGATTCATATTTGATTTCTTTTTCTCTCTCCTGTGAATATAAGTCTATAAAGAGTTTCCTTGGATTGATCTCAAAAATGTATTCTGAATTTCTCCATATCATTCCATTGCCTTTTTTGTCCCTGTTATAAAACACTTATCATCTCTAGCCTGAACTACCTATATCATCTCAATACTTCCTGATTTATTTTTAACTCCTGTATAATCTATTTTATGTAGAGTATCCAGAGTAAGCTTGCTCTCTCTCTCTTTTAGAACATAAGTTATGCCACATGCTTGCCCTACTAACAACCCATAATTGCTTCCAGTCACCCATAGAATAAAATTTAAGCATCTTGTATGACCAATAAGGACTTTATGTGACTACTCCCTGGATTGACTAGATATCCTCCCCTAATATTTCTAATCATCATTTTGGAAAGCTGCAGCCACACAGGTCTTTTTCTTTTAGCTGAACACATGAAGTTTGTTCCTACCTGAGGTCCTTTGCAATTTCTTGATGACTTTCTCTTAGAATATTCTTTTTCATATCTTTGCTAGTCTGTCTCCTTTCCAATTCAAGTCTAAACTGTAATGTTACTGCCTCATAGAGTTTTTCCCTGACATTTCAGAGTAAATAAGCCTCTTCCCTTGTTCTGACCATCATATCCCTCTGCTTTTTCAATCTAGTAGTCGCTACTATCTGATACCATCACATTTAAAGCTCTCAAGAACTTCATTAGATAAATATTATAAATATTATTATGACTGTCTTTATATAGATGTTGAAATTGTACTTCAGGTTTGTTGAATAAATTATCTAAAACTGATATTGAACAGCAGTGCTCTTGGTTTTCCAAATTATTATTATTGCAATGTGCTACTTTGACTCCCAAATTATGTATCTCTCTCTTCCTCTCTCTCTGTCCCTCTTCTGTTTCTCTCTCTCTCTCTCTCCCTCTCTCTCTTTATCTCTTTCTCTCACACAAACACACCGAAAATTAGTTATTTTATTTCACTCAACTAGATCTAGCCAAGCCTGTTTTATTTCAAGAAGTACAGTGCTCCATGTAATGCATCTTTATATTTTTGTAAGTAAGAGAATCAGTCAACCTTTGTTCAAGATATAATCAATAATTCTGATTTCCATATACCAGTCTTTCAGTCTTAAGTTAGGTAACTCTCAAATTCTTAGGTTAAATCACTAAGCCCACCTAATATTACTGCGGATAGAGTTATAAAGTTGAAATGTAGACCAAACTCCACATAGGTGTGTTTACATATTTTTAAACTGCTTTGTGTGTGATCTCATAGGGGACTGAGTAATCTTCTAGCTGAAAAATGCGTTTATGTGTGTATTTGTAACATTAAGAGGTGGGGATAAGAAGATAAAGGGGTGTGAAGAATTTGAAAGGCCACAACAATTTAGCAAACAATAAGTCCATAATCAGGAACACATGATTTCCCACACCATGTGTAAAACATCAGAAGGAGAGAGGACAAAAAGAATGATATTGGGTATTGTGTTACAATCCTGGAAAAAAACACACAATAGTCTAAGTTATGCTTCAATAATACTTTTAGTAAAAATAAAAGCTGTTTTTGGAATAAACAGTTTAATTTTTAATTGTATTTATTTCTAGATGTATTTTGCGTTGTGTGAGTTAAATACTTTGTAAAACATTCACATTTGAATGCACAGATCACTTTGCAGTTTAGCTCCTAGATGCCTCAAGTTACAAAAATGCTTTGATGCATCATGTAGTTTAACAAGGACGCTCTCTAATAATCTTTTTTTTTTTTTTTTTCCCAAGACTGAGCTGCTTTATCACCCAGGCTGGAATGCAGTGGCACAATTTTGGCTCACTGACTTCTGTCTCCTGGATTCAAGCCATTCTCGAGCCTCAGCCTCCTGAGTAGCTATGATTACAGGCGCCCACCGCCATGCCTGGCTAAGTTTTGTATTTTTAGTGGAGACGGGCTTTCACCATGTTGGCCAGGCTGGTCTCAAACTGCTGACCTCAAGTAATCTGCCTGCTTCAGCCTTCCAAACTGCTAGGATTACAGGTATGAGCCACTGCGCCCAGCCCCTAATAATCTTTAGATTTTTTTAAATAAAATAAAGTAAAGTTTCATACACTTTAAAGATAGAGAGGTTTTTTGGTTGGGTGGGGGTTCTTATTTGTTGTTATTTTTAATTAACCATCATCCCTGTCTAAGAGAAAAGTTTCAGAAATTTATTTTCATACTTACCATAAGATAATATGACAGCCTTCTAAAATGGCCTGTAACAATTTACATCTACTATAATTTGTGCCCCTGTAATTCCTTTCACTTTTTAATTTTTTAATTGAAAAGTTAAATTTGCTTTTAAATTTAGAAGTAAAACTTTTTTGAATTTATGGCATTTGACATGATGTTTTGATATATATGTAGACATTGTGGAAGTGCTAAAGATACTTAAAATATGTACCACCTGGCATACATATCACTTTTTTTGTGGCAAGAACACTTAAAATCTACTGTCTTATACCTTGTCAAGTATACAATGTATTGTTATTAACAATAGTCATTGTGATGCACAGTGGATCTCTTGAATTTCTTCCTCCTGTCTAACAGAAAGTTTGCATTCCCCCTCTTCAGTGTGGGCTGGACCTAGTGACTTGCTTTCAACAAATTGAATATAATAAATGTGATTGGATATCACTTCCAAAATTAAGTAATACCAGATGGTGACTTCTGTCCTGTTAGCAATCTTTCTTTTGCTTGTTCTTTCTGCTTGATCGTTCTGATGAAGCAAGTTGTCCTGTGGAGAACTCAAGGTGAAAAAATAACTGAGAGTGGCCTCTGTAGCATAGCCAGGGAGTAATTAGACCTTTACTCCAGCAGCCTACAAAGAACTGAATTCCAAAAATAAAGATGTAGGTCGGCTTGAAAGCAGATCTTTCCTCTGTTGACCCTTCAGACGACATTGCAGCTTCAGCTAACACTTTGATGGTAGTAGGCTTGAGAAAACCTGAAACCAGTGGACCCATCTAAGTTGTTCATGGATTCCTATTTTAAAGAAGATGTGAGATAACAAATCCATGTTGTTTCAAGCCAATAACTTTAATAGTAGATTGTTACGCAATGATAAATGATAAAGAGAAACAACATAGCTAGAAGTCAAGAATAATTTTACTCTGCCATTTTCCAACTAATCATATCCAACATCAAGTTTTGTCTATTTTGCCCTTCTGGATACATCTCAGCCTATTCAAGCACGCTATTATTCCTCTTTATAACCCCTAACAACATTGCTTGAAATATTTCAATGTTTTCTAAAAGTTATGCCTATCTCCAGACTGTTGTAGTTCATTCCAGTTGTGATAACAACATTGCCCAAGATAATGTTCAAAGGTATTTAAAACAAAAGATTTCTTTCTCGAATTAATCCAGGAAAAATTGAGTACTATGCTCTTTTATGCTCTTAGGTGAAGTTGTGATACAGTCATATACAGCTTTCTTCAACAAAGAGTTCAGATTTTAAAAACATAAATATTAATATTCCATGGTATCAATGGTGTCCAGAAACCTCTGTTTGGCTAATACTGCTTGAAATTTCTTATTTTTTTTTCAATGCACATCTGATATGGTTTGCTTCTGTGTCCCCATTCAAATAACCTCTGAATGGTAATCCCCACATGTCAAAGGAGGGACCTGGTGGGAGGTGACTGGATCATGAGTGCAGCTCCCCGATGCTGTTCGCAGATAAAGAGAATGAGTTCTCAGGAGATCTGATTGTTTGATAAGTCTCTGGCACTTTCTCCCTCTTTTTCTTCTTTCTCCTGCCACCATGTGAAGAAGGTTTTTGCTTCTTTTTTGCCTTCCACCATGATTGTAAGTTTCCTGAGGCCTCCCCAGCCATGCAGAACTGTAGGTCAATTAAATCTCTTTCTTTTCTAAATTACCCAGTCACAGGTATTTCTTTATGGTAGTGTGAGAGTGGACTAATACATCAAATCGAATTTAGGCAACCTTATCTCGCTCACAGAATAGTACAGAAAGGAAGCAAATGAATACATATATGACCTGGCTCTACCTCTCTGACCTTTCTTCCTTCTCTCTTATCTGATTCACTCCCCTGCCCTGCGTCTCCTACCTTTCATTCCAGATTTATTGAACTTTAGGTTTTTTGCTAAATGTTTTTTCACTCTACACATATTTGTATAGCCAAATTCTTAAGGAAACTCCTACGTAGATGTTTGAAGCCCCTTTTCTTTGTAGCTCCTTCTTTTACAGTACTCAGGTCTACAAATTCTGGCCATTTCCACCTTCTTGACCTCCAGTCTTTATCAGCATGACTAATATAATATGCTTTCCTTGGGATATCCTTCTCTCTGGTGTGGTCTGGAAAAAGCTTCTAGGCAGAAAACCAGAGTGATTGTAGAGATTACCATCTTTGTTTTCCTCCCTCTAAGTATCATATTTTTGAACTACTTGATGTTCATTTGTCTAAAAATCTTTTCTGGTTTTCTAGTTATTCATGGTGCATGGGTTTGTTCGATCCTGACAACTCTATCCTGGTTGGAATGGGAATTTTCAGCATTTACTTTAGTATATGTCATAATAAAAACATCTTAATCTTAATAAATATCATGAGAGTTATAAAAGTGTCTCTTGTTTTTTTTTTGTTTTTTTTTTTGACTCTTACCATCTAACACAATGCCTGGCATAGAGTTGACCCTCAGTATATATTCGTTGAATAAATTAATTAAAAATTTAAAAAAAACCTGCTAGACAATGTAGAGAAAAAAGCCAAAGCTTCTTATCAGAAGGACAACTTCTGCTTCAATGAACCAGTGGAGACAAAGGTATATAATGCAGGTTTGTATAGTATTTTGCCAATGGTTGAGGGAGTTATGTGACAGTGATTTGCATTCAAATATGTAAATGATATTAGGGCTCAGACAATCCCCCAAAGTATGGAGCTTGATCTGTTCAGCACTTTGATCTAAAGGAAATTAAAAGGCCTTAAAAGCTAGCTTAGAACCAAGAACTTTCTGACCTTCTTTTGTTTCTTCCTCTCCTACCCAACAAACACAGGATGGAACTCTATCTCTGAGGTTTTCTTCTCTGAAGTTCCTCCAGAAGCAAACAATTACCTTTGTTCCCCACCCTGAAATTTCATTAACCAGAGAGGATTAAACTCATATCTCAGGAAGGAAGGCTAAGAAATGTCATTGCACATGGACAGATTTTGTCACAAGTTATTGTCTATTCCTCAGATCTAATTTAGCTTTATAAATAATCCTTTACAAACTATTGTTTGGGCCCAATCAACTCTCCTAAAAATAATGTATTACCTCAAAATTGCCTATCTTTTCCCATCTTCCTTTCCCTTATGAAGAGGGTGCTGTTTAAGCTTCAGCCATCTGGCCCTTCTTCCAGCCTTATGTTTGATGTGTCTCCCATGCACATGTGCATATCAATAAATTTGTATGTCTTTTCTCTTTTTAATCTATTTATTATCAGTTTATTTCAGCAAACTTCATTAATCAAACCTTCAGAGGGAAGTTTAAACTTCTTCTCTGCACAGATAAAGATTATGTGCTTTTTTATTAAACTAGACTAAAAGACAACTTAGGTAGGTTGGAAAATGTCTTCCTGTTTTAACATGCAAAGGAATTCCAGGAAGTATGTATAATAAAATTGATACTTTTTGACAAAGGATATCAAAGATCTCATGTAATTTAAGGTATTGGTTTAAAAGTATGTGAGTCTGGTAGTCTTAGAGAAATACTTTAATACCTTCATCTATCATTAACAATTTAAACTTACACATTTCATTTAAACTGAGTGGAAATGATTCAAAAGCTCTCATTGCAATACGCCAAAATCATTATTGGTCCACAGTTGCCCCCAGTGAACTATCCATGTTTTTATGCTTTAATCTGCAGGCCACTGACATTGATCTGGTAGATGGATATTGTCCTACACATGAATACTATTTTGCTAAGTCTGACAATTTAACTCCAAAGAATCTGAAAACCTGTATAAGAATTGGCTTCTCTGACTGCTGGGAACAATCAGACATTTGGCCATCATTACAGGAACCATTGCTAATTTGTGCTCTAATTAACTTTCAGAACTTATAATGATGGCTTGTTTTGTTCTTCTGAATCTTCATTCATTATTTATTCTTAAGGGGTGTTTGGCTATAACATGGTGGGACTCTGAAACTTAATTTTACTTTGGATAAATTAGTAATAAATATGTCCTATTAAGAAAATGTTCTAAGAAAAGCAAAAGAAATGTCATGAACCTCAACTACTAAATGACCTATAGAGGAAATTCCTATAATCACAAATGTAAGTCAGTCACCAATTAGAAATTTAGTTCCCACAGTGGTCACACTATTTAAAACACTAAAGCCTTTCAGCTTTAAGACATATGGTTTTAAGTTTTGATGCAAATCTGAAGGTGAGTCATTCAATTTGAATAAAAGAAGAACAAAGGATGTTTAAATTAGGCTAATTCAAACTTGTTCTACGGAATGAATGTACCATCTTCATTGTTTCTTTTGTTTTATGTTTTCCATAGCTTTTTGCAGATTCTCGTGGAATCACAGAACTTTGAACTTGTGAGGATCTATATAAATTATGCATTTGACTGTTCTCACACAGGGGGCTTCTTAAAACTACAGACTTCTGAACCTCTTTTGCAATAGTTATAATTCAGCTGACAAGGAATGGTCCCAATAATCTACATCTAAAAAAATGACTTAAATCAAAAGCATTAATAAAGTTTTTTCATTTTATAAATAATTAAACCAAGGCCAAGAAAGATTAAATAATGTGCCCAAGTTTCTCCAAAAGTTGGTAATTACGAAAAAAAAACAGGAATGACTATCATAGAATGTGCTGTTTTCTACTCTGAATATTTTTTTAGACTTTTTTATAACCTTTTCTTTCCAAAGTGAGAGTACAGTTTATACAGTATTAAATGGTAGAGGCTATCACTCAGATTATTTCTTCTTACAGAGTTTTTTTTATATGGCTTTCAAAAAATTTATCAATTTCATCCATGTGGTCAATATTTTGGTCATGAACTTCTCCATAAGATATAATTATTGTCCCTATAATGTCTGGTTGTGGCATATGTAGGTTGTCCATTATTTAATATAGGCCCAATCTTCATAATTAGTGTCATCCCTTCTTTTTTCTTGATCAGTCTTGCTGGAAGTTTATGCAATTTATTGGCCTTAGAAAACAATCAGGGTTTGGTTTCATTGATTTTCTTGATTGTTTTCCCAATTTCATTACTTTAAATTTCTGCTCTTCTGTTTTCATTTACTCCCTTCTACATACTGCAGGTTTGATTTGCTCTTCCTTTCCTAGCTTCTTAAAGTAGAGCATAGATTACTGTTTTTGAAGCTTCCTTCTTTTCTAATATAAATATATAAAATGCATTACCCTCCAAGAAATGCTTTGAATTGTATCCTGCAAATTTTACTCTTTGGAGTTTTTATTTTAAAATATTTCAACATAGTTTGTCATTTTTTGTGTGTGATTTATTTTCTATCCTAGAGGTTATAAACAATAGTGTTGTTTACCTTATGAATATTTATGGATTATCCAGGTGTTCCATTATTGTTTTTAATTTAATTTTCTATTACTTATCTTTTTCAAAATTTATTGATACTTATTTTATGGTGCAGAATATTATCTGTTTTGTGACTGTTTTATGAGCACACAAACAATATGTGTATTATTCCCTTGTTTGGTATAGGGCTGTATAAATATATTTGGTGTCAAAATCATATATATGCACATGATTTGTGTGTCTATATTTTGTTTACTTTCAGGTTAAAAAAACTTAATATTTATTTGACTGAATATGTATCTTTTATATTTTTAGTGAATTTTTGTTGAGCTAACCTTGTAATTTGTTGTTCCATTGTCTTCTGTCTTACAGTGTTTCTTTTCAAATGTCATCAGTAAATTTTTAGCTTTATTTCATGTAGATGATATATATATTTTTTGAACTTTTTTGAGATTTTTAAAAATTTCAATGTCTATCAATTTGATTTTTATAATGTTTGGTGGTTTCATCTTTCTTTTTTTTTAAATTAGAATTCATGATAATTATTGTATTGATATATTTATAGTTTTTATTGCATTTGGAAAAATATATTTTATTTCTTTAAGTATTTTTATCCACATCTCTTTTTCTTTCTTTTTAAATTATAATTATGCATATGCTAAACTACTCAATATTGTCCTTCCAGTAAATGAGGACCTTTCCATTTTTTAAATTTATAGATTTATTCTTTTCAATTTGGACACAGTTTATTTTCTCATCTTTGATTTACTTGTCTTTTCTTTGGCAATGTTTAATAAGTTATTAAGCCCAAAATGGTAATTTTAAAATTTTAGATAATATAGTATTTACCCCAAAATTTTTACTTGCCACTAATTTTTATTGTAAATTGACAAATTATAATTGTATATATTTATGGGGTACAGAAAGCAGAAAGGTGATTACCAGAGGCTGAGAGTGGGTAAATACAAATATGTTTACTATTTCTTCATAAACATGCTTTCTTTAAAATTCTTGAACATAATTAATATCCTTACCTGCTCATTTTGTCATCTCTGCACTCCTGCCTGTTTCTATTATTATTTCTCTTGGTTGCTTGTCAAAATTCCTGTTTCTTTATAAATTCAGCATTTGACTATTTTGAAGTTTATTTCATTTTACTTCTGGGCATGCATACAATCTTATAATCTTGTTTGGTTTTAATATGACTGAACAGTGACCAGTGATCAGAAAATGATGTATACAAACACTTCCTCAAATGTGTGTTAAAGGGCAGTGATTTCTTTTTTGTAGTCAACTATAAGAATTATTAGAACAATTTTAGTCCTATAATTATGCCTTATTCCTCTGGAATTAATTTCAGTTAATTTCTGTTTGATGCCTGGGTTCACTACCACATTAGGATCATCTAAATCCAACTTCAAGGCTTAGAAAGTTTTCAAGCCTATACAAGTGAAAGGAAAGAAGTTGTTATATTTGCTGTATTCAATCTGGGGTTTAACTTTTCTTTCAACCTGCCTGTCTGCTAAAAAAGAAATACATTCAATTTATCAATTGTTTCTTCCTGATCAGCAATGATATCTGGGCAAAAGGTGTTTGAATATTAATTTTAAGCCTCTAAGTTCTGTATTTCCATCAGGTTTCAGCATGGTGATTTGTCTGTTACTGTTCTTCAGAGCTTTTTAAAAATTGTTGAAAAGAGGTCACATAACTTTCTTTTTTGTGTTTAACCACAGGGTTATTGTGATATACATAACTCATTATCTAAGTGAGAAATCTTATGCAGTTTTTATTTAAATGTCTTTCTCGTTTTAGAGATTCTGACTCTATATCTGGATCCAAGGCTAGAAAATATTCAAGCTAACCATTTGGGACCTCCATCCCATTAGCAACAGTAATTATTTTATCACTAAATGTATGACCTATATCGGCCCAGAGTTGTTCTCATAATTCTTTACTGAAAGTCCAGGAATAGAAGCATTCTTTAAATGTTGTGAATGAAATAGAAGCATAAAGCTGTTGAAACAATTTTGATATCATAAGAAAAAAAATGACCTATGAATGAAACTCTAGTCCAAGAACAAGAAGACATACTTTAAAAGAAATAGCATTGAAAACCAAATAATATTTTGGTAAAATTTTACTTAAAGTCCATTAAACCATTGATTTTTCAACCATATGAATCAGTCATTTCTCATATTTCAAAAGTTTGTTTGTTTTTCTATATTTTGCAGTAAAAAATATCCTAACTTACATACATGCTGAAATGTCTCCTGAAATTGAAGAAAGAACACAGAGCCTAAGTGCCTGTGAAGGTAAATATTTGACTTCTACAATAGAAAGAAAAGCATCAATCTTTCTAAAATGTTCTAACAGAGATATCCAGAAAAGATCTCTTGATCAGCCTATATTTGGTTAATACTCTTTGAACCAGTCACTGCTTTGTCAGTACTTTCTGAACAGTAACTATGAGCAAATTTTATTTTTATTAGCCTCGTTGAATTTGTGGCTTAGCCTGGGCTCATTTTCCCCACAATTGTCATTATTCACTTCACTTTTCAGATCAGGAAATAGAGATCCAGAGAATTTAAGTAATTTACCCACAGTAACATGAATAACCTAGAATCTAAATTCATATTTACCTTCCTGATTTTTTAAAACCTCTTTTTAATTAAAAACAACTGGAAATAGGAGAACTCAATCAAGAAAGCTTAAATTTTACATTTTTCTCTAAAATCAGACTAGTCTTTGACCATAGGTTTGTTTGCCTTTGAAATTGTTTTCCCCTTTGGTCTAAGTTCTCTATGTTCTCACAATAAGATTTATTTTCAGTACTGTTCATCCCTTGGCTTGGCCTCCTTAAATGCTTACTATATAATGCATTCATATATTTGATTACTTTCTTCAAAGAGCCACCTCAATTGTACATTACTACTTCAGTTCACAGTCTATCTCCTTTTTTCTTTCTTGGGAGAAACCTGGTTTGAACTTTCTGTCTTGGGTCCTCTGTAAATCGGCTTTGGTTTTATCACATATAAGGAAGCATTTTATGAAACACTATTCATCCCAGAAGAAAAAGTATAGTAGATGTGATCAATCTAGATTGCAGCCACCCAAGTGAGAAATTTTAAATTTTTAGCAGCCAAAGGAAAATTCTGTCCTTTTTATTTGTAAATAGGGCTGTTACAATGGTAGCAGTAAAAAGTGTTTTCTAAATGTAAGGAGCTATTCTAATTGCACACGGGATGTGTCCTTATTTTCTGAAACCCAAAGGGATGTGCTATTTATGTCCCTGGTTGGCTGCAAATTGCAAGTCTGAGAATCACGTTTTAGCTTGGTACTGGTCCTTTGGGTTCGCAAAGTGCCTGTTGCCTGGTGGGCTTTGGGGGTAGATGGCTAGGCATCAAATTCGATTTGGCAATTGGAATACAATTGTGAAGAGTAAGCATATGTCAAAATCTCTATATCATACATTGATATCCTGGGTCTTAAGGTTATGAAGTTAGTAACAAGGTTGAAAAAACACAAAAACAAGGAATTAAGACAAACCTGTTTAGCAAAGAAGCAAATGAAACAAGGATTTAAGGGAAAGGTGTAAGGGAAAAGACAGGTAGAATGTTATTCTGACTATACCAAGTGTGGGCTGGTTAGAAATGGCAACAACTTCCAACAAATAAGGGATGAGAATGAGTTTGCTTGTTGCTTTGGAAAACTGACAATATCTAAAAGTTCTAGCTGGAAGACACCATCCTAACTCCTGGTGATAGCAAACATGATAGTTATTTCAGAGAGCCACATAGTCCTGGTTCAATGGTTATTATGAATAAGTGACATTGGAAATCAAAACCATGTATTCTCCATAACATTCCCCAAAAGTTGTGTTAACTCAATTGAAAAGAAAAAGTAAGGCAAACTAATTCTTTTATGTAGAAAAATTTGTTTCTTAACTATTATGACTTAATTTCCATGTCTCAGTGTGCATTCAATATGATTTGGGGCTGCATTCCTTTCAGGATGACATACACAAGTCGTTTTTAAGTTAAATATATACTCTTTGTTGTATTTGGGGAATAGAGTAAAATCCAACTGATCTAATTACGGAGTCAAGGAATTTATTTGACCTAAGATGTGTGTAATCTTTCCCCTATATTTAATAAAATCAGCATTAAATGAAATGACAGTAAAACCAAAATGAACTAGAATTAAAGAATAAGAAATGAATGAGTCCGGCTTATTTTTAAGAACATCAATTGTTTTCTACTCAGCTCCACTGCCTTGCAGAAGAAGACCTGTGCTGAATTTATCCTTTAGGCTCAACTGCTGATTCACTCTCAAAATCACCTTCAATTCAATGAAGAGTCATAATATCATTTCCTTTTATTGATCACATCTACATCTATGCTTTTTGTTTTCCATTATCAATAAATTGATACTCTCCAAGGAGTCTGTCTCTGTTTTACTTTTTTTCTTCTTAAGGAATCATTTTAGATAGCCTAAACAGTTAGTAAGCTATTCAGTGCTGTGTCTGTCCAGCAGCCCCTGGCCCAGTGATGGATGAAAGGCGTACTCAGACACAGGTATGCAGTGTAAGATTGGCTAGGGAACTGCTGAAGAGTGAGCAGCAGTCCGGATAAGCTGGAGCTGCTTGCTTTTATTTAGTATGGACATAATGCCAAAAGCCTGGAGCAAACACAATCTGCAGGTAATTAACATTATTGTTCCTCCTTACAGGGAGCAGTCACACAAATGGATGGTCAAAGGTCAGTTTCTGAACAACATGGTAAACAAGCCTATTTAGATAAACTTCCCTACATTCTCTTGTACCTATTCCTCACCCTTTGCTTCAGGGTAGGAAAACAGCTGCCTTCAGTTTATTCTCCCCTAAAGCTTTGCAAAACCTTCTGATATTTCAAGAAGGTTTGCATATTTCCCTATAGCTTCTCCCACCACCCTAACCAAGCTCCTACAACTCAGATTAACATTTATTTGCCAAGCATTACTACTGCTATAAGGTACGTCTTTTTTTCTCTCCTGAATTGATACTCTGTTTTTCTTTTACTCATTTCCAAAATAAATTATTGTTTGCTATTTTTGTTTTCTAATTTCTAGTCAAAATGAGTGTGTAATACATGAAAACTCTGTTCAAATAGATATGATAAAGAGACCTCACAGGAGGAAACACTCTGAGCAACTATTTGAATGCCACTAGAGCCTCCACATAGAAGCAGGGATGTTGTCCTGGGCAATAATCTGTATCTCATCTTTAATCTGCGAAAGTGCCTCACCTCTATGTAAACACATCACACATGCTAAACTGTGTTGCATTTACTGTAGTCTTTGCAACTCTGAGGGAAAAAGAATTCTGAAAACAGGAGCAGAGAATATGATCTGTCAAGGACAAGGCAGTATTTATTTGGTCCATTTATATTGTAAGAATACAACTATAAAATATGTGAATTTGCTAAATTAGCTCAATGATTTGCTCAGCCTTATTAAAGGAATGACTGGTCTGCAATAAGAGAATTTTTCTGGTGTGGTTTTTAACAGGCTCCAGCTAGTGAGACCTCAGTGAAGAAAATTTCGTACTAGGTGAGTGAAGGAATTGTTCTCAATTTTGAGCTTCACTGGGTGGGGTATGGTAATAGCCAACCCTGGGCTAGCATAACTGACTCCATGTTGGCTGCAAACTCCAACCTGGCTTCCCCCTCCTTACTGCAGCCCCTTTGGGTGCATAACTGGGTCATTCTGCACTTAGAGACATTGAAGCATACTGTTCTTAACACGTGTAACGTTCGTAACCACATCTTGCTTGGCATACCTCCCCCCTCCTACTGTAAGAAAAAAGTGTCCCTTTGATCATTGTGTAGAGGAGCCTGATCCTTACTCCCCTTCTTGGTAATTGTATGGAAACCACCTGTGCCTGCAGCCCCTTCCTCAAACCTACTTTTCTGCCTCTGTAAAATTCTGCTTCAGCTAGGTACTCCTCTCCCCTATCTAAATCAAGTTATAAAAGATAATCAGGCCCCTACCTCGGGGCTGAGAGAATTTTGAGCGGTAGCTGTCTCTTGGTCGCCAGCTAATTAACAAAGGGCTCTAATTTGGAATTCAGAGCATGGCGCATTCCTTCTAACTTGCTCAGTTACAACAGTATAACTTAATGAAAGTAACTGTCTGTCAGCTTCTAAAAACAACCTTAATCTAATTATGGATTTTCCCACCTGATGATTTGGCTGCCAGAGTGAGTGCCTCTGAAATATTTTGAACACTCAAACACAATCCCTAGAATCCAAACTTAAATGTCTGCCCTATATTTGGAAAACAAAGGTTTTTCTGAGTAACAACACAAAATAACTGGTAATTGACTGCAACATGGATGTTACTTTTTATGAGTATGGTATCAGTCACTGCAGTGTTCAGTATGCCATACTCTGCCCATAGCTGGTTCTATATTGCTGGTACTAGATGGCTATTAAATTGCCATATTTTGTATAGCAATTTTATATTTTGATATACAAACAGGTTTTTGCTACAAATGGAAAAAAATTTGTTTGGTTTCTGTTTTGGGGGAAAGAATAATCCTGATTTGCAATACTTCACACAATAACTACATTTCACTACTGTAATTGACATGTTGGATGCCATCTAGCTGTTTACATCTGTCTTCTGGCTTTCATCTTCCTATTGTTTATTTGTAATTCGATCATACCTATGACCTAATAGATTTGAGGTCACTTAATCAGTGGTTTACAATGTGAAATTAAACAGCTTAATGAAAGTTTGTTATATTCATATGTACATATGTATGTAAGTGTATAAATGTGTTTGTGTGTGTGTCTTTGTGTGCAAACATTAATATTCTTAAAATAAAATTGGTTTTCTCTGACTTTATAGGGAAGAGATTTAAATAGAAATATAAATGTGGTGAAAATAATTTAAATAATTAAATGCAATAAGATTGAGGGGAAATTTTTAACCTACTGTCAATATCCACCATTTAATAATTAAGTCAATATTATATTAATCACATAATAAACATACATTGGGTTGCTCTATTTACTTGGTGTAATGGGGCATACAGAGATGATAAAGATCAAAGCCTACAGTGCTAGTCATTCATGAAACCCCCTACTATTTTAATTATACCTGGGTATCACTATGTTTTTAATATGATTACATTCTTCTTTAGAAAGTAAGCTTAAAAACCAGTGTATTAAAAATAAAAGAAATTAGAGATGAAAAAAACTGAAGTCAACAATAGTCAACAAAATAATGCACCAATCATACAAAAAAATAACACACCAATCATCCAAAAAAGCTTGCATTTTTTGTACAGTGTTTTTTAAAGCCTTATCAATTACTTCATCTTATATTTACCGAAGATATTGTGACCTCTTTCAATGCTGGAAGAAAAACTGGCCAAATTAGATTTATTAATGAATGCCGTTCATTCTGGATGACTGAAAAGAATTTTCTAGGCTAATTTTGATATTACTTAATTTAATTCTTATAAACTGAATTTAGAACCTAGCTCCTGGAAAAAACAGACAAACAAAAAGCCCTTGCAGCTTTACTCTTTGGTCAAGTCCTGAACTCAATTCTTACCGGTTGACTCTCAGGCCTTCTATACTTTCATGGCAAACAGGGCCAATGAGACATTGACCAGTGCTGCCAGTGAATGCTGTGTGGCTAAAGGTCAATTATGAATCCACTCTACAGATCTGTTTGTTCAAAAAGAGCATGAAGAGGTCAGACTAGATTATACTTAAAACTCATCAAACTTAGAATTATATTGCATTAAAGTTGGGTACTCAGATACAGACTTCATTCCCGAATTAGAATGCATCTTTTCTATCTTGAAGACATTTTAAACTGACTTGGTAGTAACGTTCACTCCCATTATTCTTAGATTTTTTGATGTAGCCTTGGGCAAAGGATATGCGTATGCTCTGGTCTTCTAAACCTCAAACATCAGGAAAAATGCCATGAGTGAAAATTATGCTTGTTTCCTGTTTTCCAAGCCACATCACCAAACAGGATGACTTAAAACTCTGAAACATGAATGTAGCAGGGTACTCTTGAAAGTTCATTACTAAATTCTTTCATAAAATCTTTATCAGGAGAGTTTCACTCAAGAAAGTCCCCTCAGTTTCATATAATAATAATTATTAAAACATTTTCAAAAGTGCTTGTTGGCTGAGCATAGTGGCTTATATCTGTAAACACAGCACTTTGGGAGGCTAAGGTGGGAGAACTGCTTGAGCTAAAGAGTTTGACACTAGCCTGGGCAACATGACAAAACTCTGTCTTTACAAAAAAATTAACTGGGAGTGGTGGCACACACCTGTGGTCCCAGCTACCCAGGAGGCTGAGGTGGGAGGATTACTTGGGCCCTGGAGGTCAAGGCTGCTATGAACCATGATCATGCCACTGTACTCTATCCTGGGCAACAGAATAAGACCCTATCTCAAAAAAAGAAAAAAAAATTGCTTGATACTATTGGTGAAATGTAGATAATACAGGTTTTTTTTCCCATTATCTGATAGCTTTAGAATGTATGTATATATTCATGTTTCTGTGTATGCATGTGTGTGTGTGTGTATGTGAGTGTGTGTGTGTGTGTGTGTGTATGTGTGTTTTTGCAGTTTATCTTTATAAATGATTGGAATACAGTCAAAACTGATGAAAACATTTGGTTATTCTGGTATTTGGGAGTTTCCTAATACAAAATCTAGCAAGATTTGAATAAATAGGACTGTTTAACTATACTCAAAGATATATTTCAAAAAAGTATTTGAAAGTTTATTGTTGCAAAATTTCTTGACATTTATCCTTGTTTTTAATGTATTAAAATTTGTATAATATATAAAATAGTTGAGTAAATTTAATTATTAATTTAGCTGAGTTAAAGCCAAATTCTAGTATTATATAATTATGAAGTATCCTGTTGGTCCGCATAGAAAATCATTAAAGATTATATGGTTCTTCTCAGTTTTGAAACTCTCTCTGCCAACTGAAATATATATCAATACAAGATAAATTCTAATGATCAATGTTTTAATGCCTCACTATTGTAGGATTAAGTAAAATAATTCCTATTAAATTAGTCACTCATAACCTATTGACAAAGGGGAAAAATGCTCATGTTTATTGTGTTTGATCTTAGATCAATAGTTAAGTAGCTCATTCATGCATTCAGGAAACGTTCATATACATGTAACCTTGAATAAGTTACCTAGGCTCAGAGTATTAACCACGTTCAGAATTTTCAATTTGACCTCACTTTGAGTCTGTAGGCCTGGCCTTAAAATTCATCTGGTAATGTACAAGTGTATCCAGTTTGAGCTGGAGGCTGTTTGCATTCAAGTCTATTATATTCCCTAATTTTGCACTTAGGAGCTTTTGAAAGGATAAGATTTTGTCCTATTTCTCAGTAAAACTGACATAATTTTTCACTTACCGATCGTTTTTCTTCCATTAGCTAATATTACAATTGGCCCAGGACACTCACTAGAAACACCAAATTGTTTTGAAAAGAAAGATAACATTTCATGCAAAATTTTGTTTAAAGAATAAAATGTTGAAAATGATCTTTCTAAGCCTGCTGCCTCTTCCATGAGAAAGTTCTGTTATATCACTTCTCTCCACAATTTATAGGTGTAAAATGAAGCTTAAGGTATGAATACTCGGACTAGAAGTATGTTAGTGGCATCAAAATACTACCATGTTCACCAAAAGGAGGGAGACATGAAGGAAGGTGAAATATGAGATAGCAGGGAAGAGCAAAACAAGAAGCAATGGGAATGTTTAAAAATCACTCATTCTCTCTTCCACTTTAACTGAGTTTTGTGACTGATGAAGCCTGCCCAAACTGATGAATTTACTATCCACTAAAATTTCAACTTTTCTTTCCAATTTTTTTTCTTTTTTTTTAATTGCATTTTAGATTTTGGGGTACATGTGAAGAACATGCAAGATAGTTGCATATGTACACACGTGGCAGTGTGATTTGTTGCCTTCCTCCCCTTCACCTATATCTGGCATTTCTCCCCATGCTTTCTCTCCCCAACTCCCCACCCCCTGCTGTCCCTCCCCTATTCTCCCCAACAGACCACAATGTGTAGTGCTCCCCTCCCTGTGTCCATGTGTTCTCATTGTTCAACAGCCACCTATGAGTGAGAATATGTGGTATTTCATTTTCTGTTCTTGTGTCAATTTGCTGAGAATTTTTGTTGTATATTTTGTTTTATTTATTTTTCTTTAAAGTCCTTTAATATTAGACATTCTAAAACCTAGATTTTTAATTTTTCTGTTCTAGATCCTCTATAACAGTCATACTTAAAACAAATTGCACATGGTAAAATATTCAGGCATTAGTAAAGCAGACTGAAAATTCAAATAATAAGAGCACGTATTAGCTACAGAAAAATAAAACTATCCTTTACTTTAGGTAATGAATATTATATTCTAATAATTAACATGAAAATAATGATTTTTTATGCTTATAAGACAAAATAAATTTACTATCAACTCTTTTTATAATCCTCTGACTACATTTCTCTATTATCTGGGACTGTTCATCAAATTATTTATCAAGAAAATCAACCTTATGCTTTCTGATTTTACCTAGAGACAGTCTTCCCTGGATGGCACATCCTTCTCAGAGTGTTTCCATAAGAAATTAACATATTCCTTTCTCCTATCCTTCCCACTATAATAAATCCAGTGCTATGCAGTTCTGCTTCCACACACCTTCTTCCTTAGAGCTATTTATACCTTCATTTTGATGATTAGTTTCAAAGGTATTGATTTTCAAGAAATTTATAATAAAACTATATAATATTTTATAGTTAAGAAAAAAGTAATTCAGCAGCCTATTAAAATGTAGTTTATAATATCTATTTTACATCATTTTAGCAGATTATTTTCTCTATTTTCACATATGTCTGGATACATCTTTGTGGAGAATATATGGATTGGAAAATGTTCTAAGTATTGCAATAAATATGAGTCAGGAAAAATGTTTTCAGTTCATTTGGCCACTGGATCACTGCTATAATGTGAGTATTTATGTGTCCTTTCCAAAATTCACATTGAAACTAAATTCCCAACTCAACAAAATAAAAAGGTGAGGCCTTTTAGGAGGTAATAAGGCCATGAGGACTTCATCTGCATTGAGATTGATGTCTTATAAAAGGGCTTGAGGGGGTTTCCACTTGTGTCTATTCTTCCACGTAAGGAAGCAGCATTTGTTCCCTTTGGAGGACACAGCTATAGGGTGCTATCTTGGGAGCAGAGGCTAGGTCATCATCAACCTGTCAACCTGCAGTTCCCTTGATCTTGGAATTCCAGCCCCAGAACTGTAAGCAATGAATTTCTGTTGTTTATAAATTACCAAGTCTATAGTATTTTATCATAGCAACATGAAGGGTATAATACAATAATTTATGTTTTATGTCATTTATGTTATGGATTTATATGTGTGTGTATATTTATTTATATAATTACTTATTTACCAAAAGAGCCATATGGATTCAATAATTTTATTTCTAGGCACTTTCTTGAGCCAAGTACTAATATATTTGTTAAGATTTGCTTTTGTTTTAAAAAAAACTTTGTTGTTTTATTTTCTTTACTATTTCCTGTTGAAACAAAAAAAATGTTTGTTTACAGAACCATGAATTACCATTATATTCCTAGATATTTTAAAGACATAATAAATCACATAATAGAAAATTTTCAAAGTTTAAAAAAATTTTTTATTTGTATTTCTTAGCATTGACTATCAGTAAAAATCTAATTCAAATTTTTCTCAGCTTTACAATCTATTGTGGTTGATTGGTCTGCTTTTTCTTTCTTTCTATACTAGGTATTGCTCTGACATTGGCTTCCATTTGGCAGAAGCTAGAAACAAAGTGAAGGGAAGCTATTAAAAGAAAATCTAGATCTGAAATAAAATATCTCTGATGGTGAGAGGGGCACAGTGAAGATCAGAAAGCAGCAGGAATAAGATGCTCAGTTCATGACATCCAAAATAGATAGGTCTTTTTAGAGTACAGATATCTGGTTAAAAATAAAAGACCCTGTAAGACCTAATTCTTTGCTGTCTTGCAAACCTTCACAGCATACTACCTACTAAATATTATGACATTCATTCTCTTCAATTTTAATTGTTGACTATGTTATTGTTACCTTTCCCTGCCACCCAGCATTACCATAAAAGGAATTGGTACAAGAGGATTAGCAATCAGATCTCTAAGTAGTCAGTCTTCATTTATTCATCATTTATTCTTTAAAAGTTCTCTGGAGAGATCTATTTGAATAGTAAGTTTAATTCCAGAAATGGGAATAGAACCCAAAGCAAGTAGAAAGAAGAAAACAGTAAAAATCATAGCAGTAATAAATAAAATGAATATGAGAAAAACAATAAAGAAATTTGCAAACCTAAAAGTTAGTTTTTTTGAAAGTATCAATAAAATTGGTCAATTTTTGTTTTGAATAACCAAGAAGAAAAGGAGATATAACAAATTATTAATTTCTGCCTGCTTTCATAATATAAGAAAAACTAAAAAAGCTATAAATAGATATATCATCAATATGATAGAGGACATTTATGAAAGCCCACAGATTGTATTGTATTTAATAATGAAAGATTGACAGCTTTCTCCCTAAGCTCAGGAATAAGACAAAGATGTTCATTTTTAGAATTTCTATTCAAAATTGCAATGGAGACTTTAGCTAAGGGATTTAGGCAAGAAAAAGAAAGAAAAGCCAGACATGATAGAAAATAACAAGTAAAACGATTTCTCTTCTCAGATAACATGACTATATGTAGAAAATCTTAAGGAATCAACAAAAAATGATTATAGCTACTAAATGATTTCAATAAAGTTGCATGATGTGAAGTTAATATGTTAACTTTAATAAGGGTAAATTAATACTTAGTAAAATCTATTTTCTTTATACTAAAAAGAACACATACAAAGTTATGAAAAAAATCAAATAATAGTAAAGATAATAAAATGCTTATGAATAAATTCAGCAAAAAAAGTTGCAGGATTCCTATACTAAACACTACAAAACATATTGAAAGAAACTAAAGAAAACTTATTTAAAAAGGTTAAGCATCTTCTGAAAGAGAAAACTTAATATTGTTTAGAAGGCAATACTCCTAAAACTTGACTACAGGTTAAAAAACAATCTATTTCAAATTTTCCAGTGTATTTTCTTGCAGAAATAGACAAGTTAATTCTAAAATTCACATAGTATTGCAAAAGACCGAGAATAGCCAATAAACTTTTTAAAAAGGAACAAAATCAAAGTTGCAGGAATCATTCTTCCCAAATCAAAAACTATAAAGCTATAACAGTTAAGTAAGTGTGGTATTAGCAGAAAAACAGACGTATAAATAAATGGAACAGAATTGAGAGTACAGAAATAAACCCACACATTTTTGGCCAATGGACTTCAGAAAACAGTGTCTCATGGTCTTTTTTTTCTTAACTCTTATTTTAGTTTCAGGGCTACAGTTTTCAGGGTTTGTTAATATAGGTAAATTGCATGTAAGAGTGATGTGGTGTACAGATTGTTTTATTATCCAGGAAATAACATACTATGTAATAGTGTATTGATGATCATGCTTCTCCCACGCTCATCTGTCAAGTAGATCTCTGTGTCTATTTTTCCCTTCTCCATGTTCATGTCTAGTCAATGTTTAGCTCCCACTGCATGTGAGAACATGCAGTATTTGATTTTCCGTTCCTGTATTATTTCTCTTAGAATATTGGCCACTGGCTCCACCCATGGTGTTGCACAGGACATAATCTTATTTCTTTTTATTACTGTGTAGTATTTCATGCTATATATGTGCAACATTTTCTTTGTCCAGTGTACTGTTGATGGGCACTTAGATGATTTCATGTCTTTGCTGCTGTGAACAATGCTGTGATGAATATACATATGTATGTGTCTTTTTGGAACAATAATGGGATTGCTGGGTTAAAGGCAATTCTAAGTTATTTGAGAAATGGCGAACCTGCTTTCCATAATTCCTGAAGTAATTTACATTCCTATTTGCAGCATATAAGCATTCTGTTTTCTCTGCAACCTCACCAGCATTTGTTATATTTGTATTTTGACTTTTTTTTTTCTTTTTTTGAGACGGAGTTTCACTCTTGTTACCCAGGCTGGAGTACAATGGCGCGAACTCGGCTCACCGCAGCCTCCGCCTCCTGGGTTCAGGCAATTCTCCTGCCTCAGCCTCTGGAGCAGCGGGATTACAGGCACGTGCCACCGTGCCCCGCTAATTTTTTGCATCTTTAGTAGAGACGGGGTTTCACCATGTTGACCAGGATGGTCTTGATATCTTGACCTCGTGATCCACCCGCCTCGGCCTCCCAAAGGGCTGGGATTACCGGCGTGAGCCACCGCGCCTGGCCTGTATTTTGCCTTTTTAATTATAGCCATTCTGACTGGTATGAGATTGTATCTCATTGTGGTTTTCATTTGCAATTATCTAAAAATCGGTGATGGTGAGCATTTTTTATATGCTTGTTGGCTGCCTGTAAGACACTTTTGAAAAGTGCCTCTTCATGAACTTTGCCCACTTTTTAATTGGGTTGTTTGGTTTTTGCTTGCAAATTTGTTTAAGTTGCTTATAAATTCTAGAGATTAGACCTTTGTTGGATGCATAGTTTGCAAATATTTTCTCCCAAAATACAAAATTGGTGAACTTTTAGGACTTTCTGTAGGTTGCCTGTTTACTCTGTTGATAGTTACTTTTGCTGTGCAGAAGTTCTTTAGTTTAATTGGGTCCTGTTTCTCAACTTTTGTTTTTTGTGGCAGTTGCTTTTGGTGTCATCATCACAAAATCTTTACTAGGCCCTATATCCAGAATAGTATTGTCTAGATTTTCTTTAAGGGTTTTTAGTATAAGGTTTTATTTTTAAGGCCTTAATTCAACTTGAGTTGATTTTTTATATGGTGTCAGGAAGGCATCCAGTTTCAATCTTCTACATTTGGCTACCCTGTTATTCCAGCAATGTTCCTTGAGTAGAGAATTCTTTCTCTATTGCTTGTTTATGTCAACTTTGTCAGACTTGATGGTTACGGTTGTGCAGCTTTATTTCTGGGCTTTTTATTCTGTTTCATTCGTTTATATGTTTTTCTTTTCCCCCAGTATGCTTGTATTGATTACTGTAGTCTTGAGTATACGTTGAAATTAGGTGATGTGATGTCTCTAGCTTTGTTCCTTTTGTTTGGGATTGCTGTGGCTATTTAGGCTCTTTATTGGTTTCATATGAATTTTAGAATAGTTTTTCTAATTCTTTGAAGAATGCTGTTTGTAATTTGATAAGAATAATATTAAATCTGTAATTGTTTTGGGAAATATGGTCATTTTAACAATATCGATTCTTTGTATCCATGAGCATGGAATGTTTTTCCATTTGTTTGTGTCATCTCTGATTTCTTGTAGCATTCTCTTGTAATTATCATTATAGAGGCCTTTCACCTCTTGGTTAACCATATTTCTAGATGTCTTATCTTTCTGTGGCTATTGTGAATAGGATTGCATTCTTGATTTGGTTCTCAGCTTGGATGTGGTTGCTGTATAGAAATGCTACTGACTTTTGTACTTGATTTTGTATCTTGAAACTTTGCTGAAGTTGTTCATCATATCTAGGAGCTTTGGGTCAGAAAATCTGGGGTTTCCTAGGCAAAAATATATACATATATGATCTACAAACAGATAGTTAGACTTCCTCTCTTACTATTTGAATGCATTTTATTTCTCTCTCTTGCCTGATTACTCTGGTGAGGACCTCCAGTACTACATTGTATAGGAGTGGTGAGAGTGAGCATTCTTGCCTTTTTCTGATTTTCAAGGGAAATAGTTCCAGCTTTTGCCCACTCAGTATGATGTTGCCAGTGGGTTTGTCATAGACGGTTCTTATTATTTTGTGAAATGTTTCTTCAATTCCTACTTTGTTGAGAGTTTTTAAGATGAAGGAATGTTGTTTTATTAAAAGTCTTTCTTTACCTATTGAGGTAAATTATATTTTCGGTTTTTAGTTCTGTTTATGTGATGAATAATTTATTAATTTGTATATGTTGAACCAACCTTGCCATGAATAAAGCTACTTGATTGTGGTGGATTAGAGTTTTGATGTGCTGCTGGATTTGCTTTGCTGGCATTTTGTTGAGAAATTTCAAATCTATGTTCATCAAAGATATTGGCCTAAAATTTTATTTTTCTGTTGTGTTTCTGTCAGGTTTTAGTATCAGAATAGGGCTGGCTTCCTAGAATAAGTTAGAGAGGAGTTCCTCCTCCTCAATTTTTTTGATAGTTTCAGTAGGAATGCACTGTCTCTTCTTTTCACATATGGTGGAATTTAGCTGTGAATCCATCAGTCCTGGACTTTTTCAGGTTAGTAGAATTTGTTATGATTATTAATTCAATTTGGGGTCTCATTATTGGTCTAGTTCAGTTTCTTCCTGGCTCAGTCTTGAGAAGTTGTACATTTCTAATAATTTATCAATTTCTTGTAGCTTTTTAGTTTGGATGCATGGAGGTGTTCATAATAGTGTCTGAAGGTTTTTTTTATTTCAGTGGAGTTGGTAGTAATGTCCCCCTTGTCCTTTCTGATTGTTTTTATTTGGATCTTCTCTTTCTTTTATTAGTCTAGCTAGTGGTCTATAAAGCCCACATTTGGTTCTGTTTATTTTTTGCATGCTATTTTTCATCTCAATTTCTCTCAGTTAAGTTCTGATTTGATTGTTTCTTGTCTTTTGCTAGCTTCAGGGTTGATTTGCTCTTGTTTTTCTAGTTCCTCTAGGTGTAGTGTCAGGTTGGTAATTTGAGATTTTTCTAACTTTTCGATGTGGGCATGTAGCACCATAAACTTTCTTTTTTACTTGGCTATAACTGTGTCCCAGATATTCTGTATGTTGTATCTCTAAACATGGTCTTACTAACAAATAATGCTATACAACTAGACAGCCACATGAAAAGGAATGAGGTTATACTCCTCCTTTATATGGCAGACAAAAATTAATTCAAAAAAAATTGTAGACCTAACTGTAAGAGCTAATACTATATGAGTTTTAAAGCAAACATAGGAGTAAATCCTTATGACCTTGATTAAGGCAATGGTTTAGTTCATATGAATGCAAAATCATAGCAACAAAAGAAAAAAATTTACAAATTTGGCCCTATCAAAATTGAAACTTTTGTGTTTCAAAGCACACTGTCAGAAAAACAAATTGAAAAGAACACACAGGATGAGAGAAAACATTTGAAATCGTCTATATTATTATGTTCTATTATCAAGAAAATATAAATAGTTTCTACTACACAATGAGAAGACAAATATACAATTTAAAAAACACAATAATTTGAATAGATATTTCTTCAAAGAAGATAAACAAATGACAATAAGCACATGAAGAGATGCTTAAAATAATTAGTTATTAGGAAATATAAACTAAAACTACAATAAGATCCCACTTCACATCCACTGGAGTGGCTGTAATTAAAAAATGGGGCACTAACAAGTGCCACATGAATGCGGAGAGATTAGAACTCTCATGTTGCTGATGGAAAGTGGTGCAATCTCTTCAGAAAATAGTTTGGCAGCTCCTCAACATACTGAACATATAGTTACTACATTACCCAGCAATTTTTATCCTAAATTGCTACCCTAGAGAAATGAAAATGAATATTCACACAAAAACTTGTATACAAATGTTCATAGCAGCATTATTCATAATAGCCAAAAAGTAAAAACAACCTAAATACCCATCTAATGAATAGCTAAACAAAATGTGCTATTTCTATGCAACAGAGTAATATTCAGTAATAGAAAGGAGTGAAGTGCTATAAGCTACCACATAGATCAACTGAAAACATTAAGCCAAAGGAAAAAGCTAATCACAACAGGCCACATATTATATGATTCTATTTAAGTTAAAAATCCAAAATGGGCAAATAGATAAAGTCAGAAAATAGATTAGTGGTTACTAGAGCTTGGAGGAAAAAGGAAATGGGGAGTGAATACTAATGATTATGATGTTTCTTTTGAGGGTGATGAAAATATTTTAAAATTTCATAATGGTTATCATTGCAGAACACTGTTAATATACTAAAAAACATTAAAATGTAACTTTAAAACAATGAATTTTATGATAGGTAAGTTATATCTCAAAAAAGCTGTTATAAATAGGAAAATAACCCCCTGATTATCATGTAAAATTTAATTTGATAAGAGCAAGGGAATGCCAGGACATGGTTCATTGTAATGAAGATTGTGATTTAGACAAAATTAAATTCTTATTTATCTGAGATCACTGTAGCTTTCAGGAAATACCATATGGACAAAAATTTATTGCAATTATCTAAAGTAAATTCAACGTTGCCAAGGTCTTAAGTACTGGAGTCTACCTGGACTAATTATCTTTAGGGAAACAGAAACTTCTGTTGCCACAGAGTAAGGGCTACTTTAAGATTAGGAAGCAAAAATTCTCAAAGTATAGATGATCCTTAAGTAATGCTCTATGAAAGGATCAGAAGTAAGACATAATTATGTATTTTTAATATAAATGTATTCTCTTATCCTGATTTGTGCATCATTCAAATTGACAAATGTTTTCTTCAGTTTCATGATCATTAGATGTTCTTGCATCAGAAAACAATAGGATATCCTGAGATCATCAGTTCCCTGAACTTTGAGAACCCTTGTACAAGAACTCCAATATGATCATACTTTGGAAAAGGGGGAAAACATTTGCAAGGCCCTCTGAGAACATCTCCTTCATCATACAACTAATCTGAAACCTCTCTGCTGTTTCCCACTATCATGTGTATCTCTTGTCAGCAAGATCTGCAAATTACCCTCTAACCATTTAGTTCATATCTTTAGTGTTTAATGTCTTTTTTGTCTTTTCTGTATGTTAGCTCCTGCCAAATGCTTTCTTTGAAGGGAGAACAAAATAAATTCTGTCCACTAAGAAAGGTCAGACCTAATTCCATCTTCAAAATGTTAAAAGTGATGAAGTTGCATTTTACTCCTTTTGGGTTATACTTACTGGAAAGAAGCAGAAAGTTTTCTAATCCACGTAAACAATGCCATCAACCACACAGGGAAAGCAGCCTGAATAAATGCATTGGTTATGGCATTCTTAGAGCAGAATTACACCTTCCAAAATTCTAGCTGGGAGCAAAATAAGAATTTGTGTGGTGTAGAATGTTTTTATTCTTGGCAACCCTTAAATTTCTAGTTTAAAAAAACGGCTTTGAAGTCTTTTTGGATTCACTATCACCCTCAGCAAACAATGTTTTGAAGAGTACAGAGTCAATGAATTATAAACAGATGGATTAAATTCTAATTAAATAAGAGTTTTAAAACTTAGATAGCAGTATGCTATTTCCTGTTATTTTGAACCTTATGGTTTCAAACTAGCAAAAACTTTGTTGCAAATTATGGGTCTATATTAAATTTCTCCCAGGTCTTGCTATTCTTTAGAAAGCATCTCAAAGTAGAGACCTGAAGTCACTGTTCTACCTTTGGTTGAGGAAGTTTCACATTTTACTTTTTTTTCTTTTTATCAAAAACGCTGCCAGAAGTTTCCTTGAGACAGGAATGGTTTTGTAAATCTGAGTATAGATTTTCAAAGAGAACACCTCTAAGAAGACATCATTATTTTTCAAAGCAGTTACACCAACTATTTTCATGTTGGGGGAAAAAAGAAAGAAAAAATCCTGAAATTATAATACCATTCTTAGAATTCAATAGGGTCAATAGGTCCCATGCTGTGCTCCAGCTATTAACTTTCTGGCTAAGCATTTCAAACTTAGAAGGATTATGACACTCTCTTAGTCAGTCAGTCTGTCTATCTATCTATCTATCTATCTATCTATCAATAAATCATTCATGTGGCAGTCTTTTCTTGGGTGATAAAAATGGAGTTCACATGTTCTGCTTGCTTTATCTTTGGGTGAGAGCAAGAGATAGAAGTAGAGAGAGAGAGAGAGAGAGAGAGAGAGACAAAGGTGTATCATAGGGATAAGAATGAATGGCAAAAGGTGATGTGAGGAGGGGTAGAGTGAGCACATGTAATGAGAGAGGTAAGTCAGTAACTGGAGACGTCAAAGTGAGAAAGAACAGCTGTATAACACAGACTTGCACAAGCACTGCTATCTCATTAGTGTTTATTAGCTGCAAGGAAATAAGGTGTGAGAGAAAGGGTGATTCTGTGGAAGAGAGGAAATCCTCCATTTATTATTTGAGGGATAGGGTTTCAGTGTTCTCAGCCTCCCCTTCCTTTTCCCTCTTCTCCTACCACCTAAGCAATGTTACTTATGCTTGATTTACATACTTCTAAAGACTCAGTGAGTATATTTTATATTATTTGTAGATACGACCAACCTATACCATATATCAGAAAAACATAATAAATATTAATTAAGAAAAAAGTGTATATGGAAAATGCTGCTATAAAGATGTAGCTTAAGAAATTTTCATCCAGATTGAGAATAAATGGATAATGAAGTGAGGACAATAGGATTTGAGAAAGCAAAACACAAGACAGTTAAATCATGTTTGTGTGTGACTGGAGTCAGGAAATGTCAGCTGGCTGCACTCAGAAGGAATTGAAGGGATTTTTGTACTTTGGAACACCAGTATAATGACGGTAGCATCATCATTCTGCCACCTTTGAGAACAGAGGCAGAGTTAGTGGAGTTATCACATTGTACACGTGTGAGGAAAGAAGATAAAGATACATGAAAGGCACATTTGGCTAATACGAAAATTTGTCTAGGACACAAAAAAAGAGAGGTGACAAATCCTTGAAGAAAACTTTACCTGTACCAAGAGTGCACTTTAAGCTGCCTTTTTTATTTTTTAATTTGAGTCTTGCTCTGTAACCCAGGCTGGAGTGCAGTGGTGCCATCTTGGCTCACTGCAACCTCCACCTCCCAAATTCCAGAGATTCTCCTGCCTCAGCCTCCCAAATAGCTGGGACTACAAGCGTACACTACAACGCCCAGCTGATTTTTGCCTTTTTAGTAGAGATCGAGTTTCACCATGTTCGCAAGTTTATTATGTAGATTTTTCTGCTATCATCTTCAGATGATAAATGACTAAAGTTGTCTTCAGTGGTTAATTTTTGTTCTTCTAATTAAAAGAAGGGCAGAATATCTTTCTTCTTTTTAAATCTATTTCCTGCTCTTAGCAAATAGGAGAAGGATGAGGCTTTTTGGTATTTGCTGTTTCTTAAATGCCTTCAGCTCAACAACTGTTTATATTTGGTGGTATATTTTGGTCTCCCATACACTCTTTCTTGCAATTTTCAGGCAGAAGGTACTGAAAATGCAACATTCTAAGTAAGGGAAGAACTGTCTAGAACAGCCTTGTTCTGTACTTATCCCTCCTAAAAAAAAAAAAAAAAAAAGAATGTACTGTGATACCTCAGTGGCCCAAGCATCACCTGAGGTATAAAGCCCAGAGTAGAAGGCCAGGAGCAGTGGCTCACACCTGTAATTCCAGCATTTTGGGAGGCCCAGGTGGGCAGATCACAAGGTCAAAAGATTGAGACCATCCTGGCCAACATGGTGTAATCTACGTCTCTACTAAAAATACAAAAATTAGCTGAGCATAATGGCACATGCCTGTAGTCCCAACTACTCGGGAGGCTGAGGCCTCCCGAGTTCAAGGAGAATCTCTTGAACTCGGGAGGCAGTGGCTGCAGTTAGGTGAAACTATACCACTGCACTCCAGCCTAGCAACAGAGTAAGACTCTGTCTCAAAAAAACAACAAAAAACAAAAAAATACAACAACAACAAAAACAGAATAGAATAATTTCACTCAGCTGTTGAAAGACATTGGGCACAGACAAGACTCTTTCCACACTGGGTTACTTCCTGAGCCTTAGGGGTACCAGTTTGCTATGAATCCTAGTCTTGTGTTGGTTCTTGCTGATTATTTGTAACAATTTCTTTGCCTAACTTTTGTGCAAGTCTCTTCTCTTACTGGGTTCATACTCTGGCAGCTGGGTTTGTGTAAAACCTCCTGTCAGACTTAGACATTTAAGCAGAAACTGGCAAGTTATTTACAATCCTCCCCTGGAATTGGTAACAAATGCAGGATGCTCCCCTCCTAGGAATTGATACTGGTGTGTGGTATTTCTACTTAAAAAAAAGGTAGACTAGATTACAGTTTAAATATTTAACATAGCTATGTAAAGCTCATAAACAGTAGCAATAGCTAAGCTTTTGATGAGAAAGTTATGCAAACACATTGGGCAATAGACAATTGCCTACTGGGTGGCAACAGTGGTAACTCTGCTGTACTTAATAAGGTTTACTAAAACAACAACAACAACAAAACTGAGACTTTGGAACAACACAGCCTGACACAAACCCCAGGCTCACTACTAATAGTGTGATGTGATTGTGCTCAAAGGTAATGTCTCTTATTCCTATGAACTAGAGTCTGCATATAAAGAAAGAATCTAGATATGAAGATAGTAAAAGCATGCTTACCTATCTCATAGAGTTATTGTGACATTCTAATAGCAAATGGGAAAATATTTTCTAGGTGTGAAGTGCCATGCAATTGTAAGCTATAATTTATCACTAATTAAATGCCTCCCTGTCACCCCCTGACAGTTCCAACAGCGTTCTTCCCTATGAAGGGCAACTTCCATGGTACAAATTTGCCACATTGTATCATATGCAATACTTAGTTGTTTAGACCTCTATCCTGGGGATGATTTCCATCCTTATTAAAAGAGGATTTGTTTAATGATGAACTTGTTAATATCTTAATAAATTGTGCTATTTGTTTTGAAGATCTGTCATCAGATATGTCACTGTTAGAATAAAGACACTTAAAAATGAAAGCATTCATAACAAATTAACAAGGTGTGATGGAGAAACACACCACCAACAAAAACAAAATGAACTGTTTTGCTCTTTAATAATCTTGAACTTTTTCAATATGTCAAATACCTACTATTCTTTAAGATTCAAAGGTTGTTGAATTGCCAGTTTATGATTTAAACCAAATGTATTGTTAAATCAGAAAAGTATTGTAAAAACCTACTGTGTATATAGAAAATGACCCTACAGTGGTATAATTGTCTGGTAATATGAGGACAATTATTTGGATAACATTGTTGAAATAATCATTAAAAATAAAATATATTCTGTAATCCCAGCACTTTGGGAGGCCGAGGCGGGTGGATCACGAGGTCAAGAGATCGAGACTATCCTGGTCAACATGGTGAAACCCCGTCTCTACTAAAAATACAAAAAATTAGCTGGGCATAGTGGTGCATGCTTGTAATTCCAGCTACTCAGGAGGCTGAGGCAGGAGAATTGCCTGAACCCAGGAGGCGGAGGTTACGGTGAGCCGAGATTGTGCCATTGCACTCCAGCCTGGGCAACGAGAGCGAAACTCCGTCCCCCCCCCAAAATATATATATTCTTGTTAGTAAGATTCAATACAATTTGTTCTGCATTTCCATCTTAACAACCTTAAAAAGTTACATCAGTGTTTCTGTGCTGAAGTCCTTCAAAAAGCAAATTGTTTTTGAGACTTGTACTTTTCCAGTTCATTGGAAACTAAGGCTATGAAATGGAGACAATTATAATATAACTCTTAATTCTCTGGGCCTGGATGACTGACAAGTCCCAGGTGCTTTCATCTAGAGATGATATTCTCTGGGTGGGAGAGCATGGGTCAGGGTAGATTTCACAGGCTGTTAGGTTGATGGCTCTGCAATTGCTTCCTGGTCTGTCACTTGTCTGCCTGTTGATGGGCTTCGATGGGCTCTCCTGGTCCCCTTAGGTATAATTTTGTCTTGACTTCTTTTTGATCCTGAGGTAATGGAGCATTTTATCAATTTTAGTGAGTAGGTCTTGATCAGAATTTTTTTTTCCCCGGAAGATCAATATTCTCAGATGTTTGGTCAGGGAAAGCAGGAAAGAGGTAGGCAGAGGCCTCTTTGCCTCTCTCCAGTATGCTTGTTGTGTGAACTTTTATAATGCATTCCAGATGCCAGCATCCCTATATTCATCCAAAAGAGGAAGTTTTCAGTAACCCAGCAATATCCAGTTAACTCTACTTAGAATAAAAGGACCCTCATTGGAGGTCTATTGGCAGGGGATTTGGATGTTGAGTTTCTGTAAGCTTACCTATATTATAGTAGTGTGATTTTGGCCATTTCTGGATTTCTTGATGAGCTTTAATATAAATCATCAAACTGGCAAGATGTATCTATCCAACTATTTCCAGGATAAAAGGAGAATAGAATAGTAGGCTCTAGAAAATTCTATAACCTTCATATTGAGTGAAGAGATATTACTTTGCTGACATTAGGTTCATCAAAGAAAGTAAGAAGATGATGAATGATATTTTTTCAAATTAAACACAATTATTAGAATGTTATATTCTAGGCCCAGTGCGGTGGCTCACGCCTGTAATCCCAGCACTTTGGGAGTCCGAGGAGGGAGGTTGGGAGTTCAAGACCAGCCTGACCAACATGAAGAAATCCTGTCTCTACTAAAGATATAAAAATAGCTTGGCATGGTGGTGCATGCCTGTAATGCCAGCTACACAGAAGGCTGAGGCATGCACCAACACACATAAGGCTGAATGTGTGTTGTTTTTAATCAACAGATGTTGAATGACTGGTTAATTACAAGAATCAATTGAACCTGGGAGGTGGAGGTTGCTGGGAGCCGAGATCACATCATTGTACTCTAGCCTGGGCAACCAGAGTGAGATTCCATCTCAGAAATAAAAATAAAAATAAAAATGTTATATTCTAATAACAAAATTGAACAAGATTTGTTCCTGGACCCTCATTAGCATTAGTGGAATTAAAATGATTTTGATATGACTTAGAAGAAGTTAAGAAGAGCAAGGCTCATCTATTAGAAATAAAAATGTCATTCACCCAAAATCACTAGTTATAAGACTCAGGTTAAGACATTACGGTCTTTGAGATGAGATACTTCTTTAAAATCTTATACATAATAAATCTAATGCTCTACAGTTTAATTAATACCATTTTATTAATCTTGTGCCACTTATGCAAATATTCATTTTGTGACAGAAGCAACAATGCTAAAGATGTATAACTGATGTTTTGAGAGAGTTCTGATTACATACTACTTGACTTTCTTTTACAGATTTTTTTACTTTAAAGACATAATAAATGTGATTTAATATGAAGTGTTTCAAATTTTAAAATAATAACATGCTAATTCAATTTGCACTTATTGAGTGCCTACTTGCACTCAACAAATATGATGTTTGGGACTGGGATTACAGAAGTCAATAAAATGGTTGCCCTCATGGGGCAGATCATCCCATGAAAAGAAATCACATAATCATGTTCTCAGTATTGTCTTCACAACTATGGTTACCATGACATCTCTAAGTTTTCTTTCCTCTGGCTGTTTGCTTTTCTGACTGCTAGAAAAATCGAATTAGCAGTTCATCACCAGTTTCTGCTAAGAGCTATATAACATGATTTTATTACTCTTACCAACTGTTTTTGCTTCATTTTTTATCCTCATTTCCTCATTTTCTTAAATCTGTGTTTCTCATAAGCTGCAAATATTACATTTTAAAATGCGTTGTGGTATTAGTAAATGGGGAAAAAATAAACACATTAGTTTTCCCTCTCCCAATGAGCATATATAAGGCTGAATGTGTATTGTTTTTAATAAGTAGATGTTGAATGACTGATTAGTTACAAAGTCACAACCCAGTGTTTTTCACTGTACTAGGTGAGTATTAGGTTAGTATGTTTGTGTCTTGCTTTGTAGGATCAGGAAAGATATAGGACTTTCTTTGAGAAAGAATTGTCCTACTCCTCACATTTCCACAGCTGGGCCTTTTTAAATAAGAACTAGAATGGCACTAAGGAATGGTGCCTAAGAGAACATAAGGAAGAAAATTGTGGAAAGCTTATTTTGGGATCCAGGGTGTTTGTTAGAATAAATAAAATTGGACTGGGGCCAGATTATGAAGGATCTTACATATCAATTTACATTTTATTTCAAAAATACTTATTGTCTGCACCTTTTTTGTAGAGCTCTGTCATAAAGATGTAATGTGGCCAACTGAACCTAGTGCAATTCTGATGCTCAGCCCTTTTCCCACACGGTTTCTTGTGTTTTCTTACCATGACTGACTATACATTAGCAAGTGGAAACATAGTGAGAGGTTGAGATAAGGCTTTATTTTTTAAATAAAGATTTGAATACTGTAGAATAACACTCAATTAAGGTGGTCTTAACAATGATATGACAAGGAGCATTTGGGAATATTTACTTTGAATGTAAAAAGATGAATGACTTAACACTACCTCTGTTTCACCACCATCAATCTCTGCATTAGTCAGTCTTGATAACTCCTATTTTCTGAACCTTTGTGGGCTGAATTCCACAGCACACTCTTGAACTGGTATGTCAGTGGGTTTCTGACTGATGTATCCATGTATACTATTTGCCTCCTCACAAGATTGACTCTCTGCTTCTTTCAAGGGCTTATATCCTGATAGAGAAACTGGCTTCAAATTGTGAACAACAGTTGAATAGAAGAGATAGGAACACCACCCTCAAATGCTTACCTAATTATTTTTCTAGAAGAGTTACAAAGAAATGCAAAGAGTATTGACAGTCAAAGTGTACATAACATTAACTAGGCACCAGAAACATTTTTAAGAATGTACATGAAATACATCATTATTAATATTTAAATCTTATAAAAACTCTTTGAAGTAGGTAATTTTATCAACATCATCTCTATTTTACAAAAGAGAAAAAACAAGGTAAAAGTTTAAATTTATTGCCTAAGGGGACATAAGGGAGAAAATTATGTGAAGATTTTGGGGATTTTTTAATAGAATAAATAAAATTGGTTTGGGGCCAAATAATGAAGGATCTTACACAACAGATCAATCCGCATTTCATTTCAAAAATTTTTATTGTCTTAGATACTGGGAATATAGCAGTGAAATGTGATATTGTGAACACGATTTTCTTCAACTCCTTATTTTACTGACTGGAGTTTCAGAGGACTGAGGCCACATGAAAATCTTGCAGGTAGTAGGAAAGAGTAGCTTCTACATTTGTTTATATCATTATCAGTTAAGTTATCTTACCTCAATGTCACTCTGCCTTTTTCCTATTTTCTAACTTTTTTAGTATCTGGAATTAAACATTTTACTCTAGCTTTATAAAATGCCCTTCCTTTTCTTGAGGTCAGTTGTACAGAATTACAATCTCTTAGGTAGACAGTGAATGATTACGGAGTAAATTAACGAAAGTTAATGAAAGTTAAAGGCAGATTTAGCCTTAGGGATTTTGCACTTAGTTCTCTCTTATCCTGGGACTCAATTCTGCCACATATTTGCTTGGCCAATTTCCTCATATACACTTAAAAAAATTCCTGCTCTGACCATATTATGGAATAATGTCACCTCTCCCTCCTTCACTAGCCCACCACTCTGACATTCTTTACTCTGCTCTACTTTCTCTTTTATCATTAATACTAATTATCCACTTATAACAAAATAATTTACTTATACATCATTTTTAATATTTTTTGTCTGTAAGGCCTCCTTAAGAAAGTAAGTAACATGAAGATAAGAAACTTAATTCTGTTTGCTACCTAGAGCATGACAGGCACTCAACATGTATTTATTGAATAAATGAATAAACAAATAAGCAGAAAGTAAATATCAGTGGGAAAAAAAAGTTGGTCTCTCACATTATTGTTTGTTAGTTAAAATCTCTTATAACTCTGTTTTGGTTCACAAAAAGTCAAAACAGTGAGGATAAATTTAAAACAAACAAACATGCTAATTGCTTGTGAAAGCCTCTTCAAATCTGGCATCTAGATCCGAAGATAAACATCATAGAATGAAAATGCTCATTGTAAATCATATTGCTATGGGCAACAGTTTAAGAGTTGTAATGGGGCAGACATATAATTTAATTAGCTTATATTGTTTTTGAAATTTGTTGATAAATATTGTAAATGTGGAATGACCAGTATTTTCAGTCAGGAGTTTATTCAGGGATCTTTAAAGAGCTAGGTTTGCGATTATTAAAAGATATTTGGTTCATTAATAGGATGTATATGCTTTCCTCCAGAAGTACCCACTCCCAATGGGAAACATTTGAGCTGAGATTCAGGATAAAATCTCGACCAGTCATTTTAGGATGCAATCCTATTCATGTACAGAAACCATTTTGCTTCCTGCTTTCAAAAGATAAGGAGTGACAGGTTGCAAATGTACTATAGAATGCATCCTACCCAACAATTTTCAGCCTAAAGCGTTTCCAATGGGCTTGGCATTTATCAGAAAGAAAACGTCAAGAACATAATATTATTTTTATATATTTTCTATTTAAAATATACACATTTCTTTAAAAAAGGGATGAAAAAATAAGTTGACTAAATTATAAAAGCAAATGAATATTTCCATAGTGAAATGAGTATAATTACCAGCACCTCAAGGGTAGATTTCTATGCATTTCAAAAAATATTTACACTGACAAATTGTATTAACTTACTAATTCAGATATTTACCATTAAGATTAGAGAGTCTAATCATATAACTTGAATAGGTCTGGTTTGGGTTTTTACTTTTTGGCTCTTTATCAAGTATATGGTTGTGTTAGGCCATTCTTGCATTGATATAAAAAAATATCTGAGATGGGGTAATTTATAAAGAGAAGATGGAGTAATTTACTAATTCTGCAGGCTTTATAGGGTGTATGTTGCTGACATTTGCTTGGCTTCTGGGGAGACCTCAGGAAGCTATAATTATGGCAGAAAGCAAAAGAGGAGCAGGCATATTACATGGTACAAGCAGAATCAAGAGCAAGAGAGGGAGGAGGTGCCAGATATTGTTAAACAAACAGATGTTGAATGAACTCTCTCACTATCACAAGAATAGCACTAAAGGGATGGTGCTAAATCATTCATGAGAAATACACTCGCATGATCCAATCACCTCCCACCAGTCCTCACCTCCAACCCTGGGGATTACAATTCAACATGAGATTTCATGAGGATACAGATCCAAACTATATCAATATTCTTTCATTTTTTAAAAGCCAAATGGAAGTGAGAGTATTTGAGTTTATACTTAGAAATATCAAAGTGATATCTTGAATAAATTAAGCAGTTTTCAAATTTTATATCATTTATATATAACATGTTAGTGATTCTTATATTAAGAATTTAATTGTTAGTAAAGAAAACCAGAAGTGATAAATCAAAATATACCAAAAAATCAGAAAGATTATAATAGATGGATAAAAATGCAATTGTTACAAATTTTTGGCACACTATACTATTTTGAAGGCTTTCACTTGTCAATTCACTCTAAGAAGCAATAACAGCACAATATATCCAAATTTAATATGCATTTTTTTTCTTTTCCTTTTTTTATTATACTTTAAGTTCTGGGATACATGTATAGAACATGCAGGTTTGTTACATAGGTATACATGTGCCATGGTGATTTACTGCATCCATCAACACATCATCTACATTAGATATTTATCCTTGCCCCCCAACCTCTGACAGGCCCTGGTGTGTGTTGTTCCCCTCCCTGTGCCCATATATTCTCATTGTTCAATTCCCACTTACGAGTGAGAACATGCCATATTTGGCTTTCTGTTCCTGTTTGCTGAGAATGATTTTTTTGGTTTCCAGCTTCATCTATGTCCCTGCAAAGGACATGAATTCATTCTTTTTTATGTCTGCATAATATTCCATGATGTATATGTGCTATATTTTCCTTTTCCAGTCTAACATTAGTGGGCATTTCGGTTGGTTCCAAGTCTTTGCTATTGTGAACAGTGCTGCAGTAAGCATATATGTGCATGTGTCTTTACAGTAGAATGATTTATAATCCTTTGGGTATATACTCAGTAATGGGATTGCTGGGTCAAATAGTATTTCTAGTTCTAGGTCCTTGAGAAATCACATTATCTTCCAGAATAGTCTAACTAATTTACACTCCCACCAACAGTGTAAAAGCATTACTACTTCTCCACATCATCTCCAGCATCTGTTTCCTGACTTAAAAAAAATTTTTTTTAATTTAAGTTCTGGGGTGTATGTGCAGAATGTATACCAATCAACCCTCCACCTATATTAGGTACTTCTCCTAATGCTATCCCTCCTTTAGCCTCCCACCCCAACACAGGTCCCAGTGTATGATATTGCCCTCCTTTTGTCCATGTGTCCTCATTGTTCAACTCCCGCTTATGAGTGAAAACATATGGTGTTTGGTTTTCTGCTCTTTTGTTAGTTTGCTGTGAATGATGTTTTCCAGCTTCATCCATGCCCCTGCAAAGGACATAAATTCATCCTTTTTTTTTTTTAACAGCTGCATAATAATCCATGGTGTATATGTGCCACATTTTCTTTATCCAGTCTATCATTGATGGCATTTTGGTTGGTTCCAAGTCTTTGCTATTGTAAGTAGTGCCACACTGTGAACAGTGTCATGTGCATGTGTCTTTATAGTAGAATGATTTATAATCTTTTGGGTATATATCTAGTAATAAAATTGTTTTGTTAAATGATATTACTAGTTCTAAATCCTTGAGGAATCATCACACTGTCTTCCACAACAGTTTGAACTAATTTATACTCCTACCAACAGTGTAAAAGTGTTACTATTTCTCCACAACCTCTCCAGCATCTGTTGTTTCCTAACTTTTTAATGAGCATCATTCTAAGTGGTGTGAGATGGTATCTCACTGTGGTTTTGATTTGCATTTCTCTAATGACTGGTGATGATGAGCTTTCTTACATGTTTGTTGACCACATAAATGTCTCCTTTTGTGAAGTGTTTGTTCATATCCTTCACCCACTTTTTGATGGGGTTGTTTTCTTTTTCTTGTACATTTGTTTAAGTTCTTTGTAGACTCTGGATATTAGCCCTTTGTCAGATGGATAGATTGCAAAAATTTTCTCCCATTCTGTAGGTTGCCTGTTCACTCTGTTGTTATTTTTGTCTTTGTTTTTTGCTGTGCAGAAGCTCTTTAGTTTAAATATATCCCATTTGTCTATTTTGGCTTTTGTTGCAATTGCTTTTGGTGTTTTAGTCAGGAAGTCTTTGTCATGCCTATGTCCTGAATAATATTGCCTAGATTTTCTTGTAGGGTTTTTAGGGTTTTAGGTCTTACATTTAAGTCTTTAATTCATCTTGAGTTAACTTTTGTATCAAGTACAAGGAAGGGGTCCAGTTTCAGATTTCTACATATAGCTAGCCAGTTTTCCCAACATCATTTATTAAATAGGGAATTCTTTCCCCATTGCTTGTTTTTGTCAGATTTGTCAAAGATCAGATGGTTGTAGATGTATGACATTATTTATGAGGTCTCTGTTCTGTTCCATTGGTCTATATATCTGTTTTGGTACAGTACCATGCTGTTTTTGTTACTAAAGCCTTGATGTATAGTTTGAAGTCAGGTAGTGTGATGCCTTCAGCTTTGTTTTTTTGCTTAGAATTGCCTTGGCTATGTAGGGTCTTTTTTTTTTTGTTCCATATGAAACTTAAAGTCATATTTTCCAATTCTGTGAAGGAAGTCAATGGTAGCTTGATGGAAATAGCATAGAATCTATAAATAACTTTGGGTAGTATGGCCATTTTCACAATATTGATTCTTCCTATTCATCCACATGGAATGTTTTTCCATTCATTTATTTCCCCTCTCCTTTCCTTGAGCAGTGGTTTGTAGTTCTCCTTTAAGAGGTCCTTTACATCCCTTGTAAATGGTACTCTAGCTATTTTATTCTCTTTGTAGCAATTCTGGTGGGAGTTTACTCATGATTTGACTCTCTGTCTTTTGTTGGTGTATAGGAATGCTTGTGATTTTTGCACATTGATTTTATACCTTGAGACTTTGCTGAAGTTGCTTATCAGCTTAAGGAAATTTTGGACTGAGACGATGGTGTTTTCTAAATATACAATCACATCATCTGCAAAGGGAGACAATTTGACTTCCTCTTTTCTTAATTGAATACCCTTTATTTCCTTGTCTTGCCTGATTGCCCTGGACAAAACTTCCAATACTATGTTGAATAGGAGTGGTGAGAGACAGCATCCTTGTCTTGTGCCAGTTTTCAAAGGGAATGCTTCGAGTGTTTGCCCCTTCAGTATGATATTGACTGTGGGTCTGTCATATAGCTCTTACTATTTTGAGATACATTCCATCAATACCTGGTTTATTGAGAATTTTAGCATGAACAGCTGTTGAATTTTGTTGAAGGCCTACTCTGCAACTATTGAGACAATTGTGTTTTTTGTCATTGATTCTGTTTATGTGATGAATTATGTTTAATTCACATATGTTGAACTAGCCTTGCATCCTTTGATTGTGGTGGATATGCTTTTTGATGTGCTGCTGGATTCAGTTTGCCATTATTTTATTGAGGATTTTCGCATGAATGTTCATCAGGGATATTAGACTGAAATTTTTTTGTTATTGTGTCTCTGTCAGATTTTGATATCAGGATGATGCTGGCCTCATAAAATGAGTTTGGGAGAATTTCTTCTTTATCTATTGTTTGAAATAGTTTCAGAAGGAATGGTACCAACTCCTCTTTGTACCTCTGGTAGAATTCAGCTGTGAATCCATCTGGTCCCAGACTCTTTTTGGTAGGTTATATTAATTTCTGCCTCAATTTCAGAACTTGATATTGGTCTATTTAGGGATTCAACTTTATCTTCGTTTAGTCTTGGGACACCGTATGTGTCCACGAAGTTATCAATTTCTTCTAGATTTTCTAGTGTGTTTATGTAGAGGTGTTTATAGTATTCTCTGCCAGTAGTTTGTTTTTCTGTGGGATTGGTGGTGATACCCCCTTTATCATTTTTTATTGCATCTATTATTTTTTATTGCTAGGGTAGGGAGTTCCCTGACCCCTTGCACTTCCTGGGTGAGGCAATGCCCTACACTGGCCCTCCATAGGCTGTACCCACTGTGTAACCAGTCCCAACGAGATGAACCGGGTTTCTTGGTTGGAAATGCAGAAATCACCCACCTTCTGTGTTGGTCTCACTGGGAGCTGCAGACCAGAGCTACCCCTATTCAGCCATCTTGCCTGGGAATCTGTAATTTCTTTCTGAATTATTAAAGTATTTTTTAAGATGATAACAGAAATGCTGATTTTTTTTTTTTTTTTTTTTGAGACGGAGTTTTGCTCTTGTTACCCAGGCTGGAGTGCAATGGCGCAATCTCAGCTCACCGCAACCTCTGCCTCCTGGGTTCAGGCAATTCTCCTGCCTCAGCCTCCTGAGTAGCTGGGATTACAGGCACACGCCACCATACCCAGCTAATTTTTTGTATTTTTAGTAGAGATGGGATTTCACCATGTTGACTAGGATGGTCTCGATCTCTTGACCTCGTGATCCACCCGCCTTGGCCTCCCATAGTGCTGGGATTACAGGCTTGAGCCACCGCGCCTGGCCCAAAATGCTGAATTTAAAAAAGGACACCAAAGTAAAGGAGCATTTTAAATCTTATAATGCTAAACAAGCACACCTGCACATCAATATAGTTTAATAGGAATAATAATTAATATTTTAAAAGTCTGACTGCTGATCAATTCTAAAGTTCCTACTATGCAAATATATCCATAAATTTTAAAAGTCCAGGGTCTAGGTAATTTTATGAATATGGCCATGTAATAAAACATCATATAACTAAGGTTGTTTTCTTTATGAGGTAAATAATATGCAATGCTCACGTGTCACTAGAAACAGTTGATTTGTTTTTTTCCTAAGTACTTGTCATAATTTTTTTAAATAGAGAATCAGAATAAGTTGAGTAAAGAGTACCTAGTTCCATGGGCTTTATCTAAGTCTACTTCACCCAAGTATTTGCTGGTTGCTGCTTCCTGTAATAGTCTTTATTGGATTTAATGATTTATTTTACTTTAACTTCATATGTTTCATAGATATTCTTTGGATAAAATAGCCCTCCTTTCACATCCCAAAATATACAACAGCAGAATATCCTGTTCTGCTGTTGTTGAAAATACAAAAACATTGCACTGTGATTCCAGACTCAACATCAGTATACTTTGCTCAGCAAGACTCTGACCTTGAAACTAATTTTCACCAATGCAAGAAGAAAGGGAAGAAGAGAGCATGAAGTGCCATGACATGCTGGCCCTTTTACATACATTTTAGATGTCACAACATTACAATAAAGAAATGGAACCGATCCAAGATCCCTTTACTTCCCGGTGGCAACATCTGGCTTGGAAGCCAGAATTATCTGATCCAATGTCCATGCCTTTTACTGTACTGTGGTGCCTCTCTCCATAAGCATGTTCATTCCACTGGGACTCTGATATAATTCCCTGTGACCAAATCCTCCTGTTCCATCTCAGTACTAATGTCTACACCCCTGCTTTGTGCTCCTGCATGGGAGACGTGAATCAGATTGCTACTGTCTTTCCATCTTTTCATAATAAGGAATACTAAACGTCTATGATATAGACTACTTATCATTGGACTTATGGTAGATAGTGTCCTCTGTCAACCATAAAGCAAAGGAAAGACAGACATCAACATCTTCTAACATGTCATGTTAGGTGGGGGAATTATTTGATACCAGGAGTGAAAACCAGGTTTGTGCAATTTAACATGGTGAGACTTCATGTAAGGAGGAAAATGATGAATTTGTTGTGATGCCATATGGCAGGCCAAAATCTACTCACACCATGCCTACAGAAACAAATGATTCTTTTCCAGCTGGTACCCAAAGTTATTTCAGCATCTCTTATTGAAGCCCAAATTTGAAGTCCCTGCAGAACTCGTGAACTTCAGTGTCTGCACAAAGGGACTTTTCAAGTCTCATATCTTTCTTAGACTTTCCTGCACCAGCTGTGAAAATCAATTAGCCCTGGTGAAAACTGAGCTGCTCTATGTTCTCAATAATGAAAATGGCCAACTGCACTCTAGCAATTTTCTCTGTCCTTTACAAAGACAAATGTAGACTTTGAATCTTTTTTCACTGCTCCATGGAATTGCCTTTTTACTTCTATTTTGAAAGTTACCAGACATGCCCGGAGATTAACACAGAAGACTCTTTGGAGCAGCAGGAAAATTATACCATCGCACACCAGTGACATTTGTGACTCCCTCAGGCTGGTATGCAGCCATCAGACAGTCAAAACAAACACCTCCCAAACACATGCCAGAACTCAACTCCCCCTCACGTCTGCTCCCTTGATAAAAACTGAAATGGCTGATGGTACCTCATCAATCGTAAGACCCAGTCAGTAGCTCAGATAATGCTCCAAGGATATAACAATAGAAAAATGCTGGCATAAAGATGAACAAGGAGGACCACTGAGATGATGAGCCAGCATAGGAAGCACAGGGAAACGCCAGAAGGATAGGGGTTCAGGAAGTGCATAGAGATCTGGGTTGCTCTTCACCTTCCCATCCTTTGTGGGAAGGTGGCCACTTCCAAAGAACGGGAAAAGAAAAGGAGCCCCCTCTACATTCTTTGTACTGCTGCCATCATAATTCACATCATTAGCTACCTTCAATAATAAAATAATAACATCTCAGTAAATTCTTTATTCAGTTAAAACAGGCTTTCTCAAACTTGGTTATTGACATATTGGGTTGAATAATTCCTCTTGGGGAAATGGAGAAGCTGTAATGTACATTTTAGAATGTTTAGCTAGCAGCATCTCTGGTCTCTAATCACAAGACACAAGTACACATGCCTTCTGAGTTGTGACAATTAAAAGTATTTCTAGACACTGCCAAACGTACTATGGATGACAAAATCACTGCAGTTGAGAATCATTAAGTTAAAGTGATACTTCTGTTTAAGTCCAAAAATAATAAAAAAAATTCAGAAGACTCAGAGAAATTTATGCTATTAAAATGGCTGAGTGTATACTACCCAAACTGCCTCTGAGTGTACTGGCTTTACATTTTTAATGCGGTTAATCGAAAGGTCATTGTTTTATATTACAATACTATAAAATGCATGCAGAGATAGATAACTAAATAAACAAGGTTTCATTTTAAATGAAAATGAAATTAACAATTAAGTCCAAAGGTATCCTTTGGTTAGTTATTACTAAGATACTTTGTCTCACTTTATAATTGATATTGCATTCTGTCATATGTTGTCTCATTTGACCGGTAGGTAAGAAAATCAGACTAGTTTCCCAATTTTATTGTTGAACCAGATACAGTGAATCTAAATGACTTGCCAGAGAGTAAATTTCAAGTCTATTGAATGAAATTAGTGTTTTCTGTTCCTATATACCCCCAAAATAGAAGATATGTTGTACTTTAAATACAGTTAATTAAAATAAGTATGTTAATTACAAGTGTAAATTCTAAGGGAAGAACTACCTGATGAAATTTAGATTATTTCTCTTTAGTGAAAATTGTTTATTCATCCAGGTATAATTAACAACTATCATGAGCAAGTCACTACATTCGTGGATGACACTAAAGGTAAAGAATAGCAGATTTTAAATGGGATTTAGTGCTAATTTTAGTGGTGAGTAGCTATTAAATAGAATGTGGTAGATTGAAATACTACAATTTCTCCCAATTCCTCCCATCCCTATATGATCCATTGACCTTGCAGCCCCTTTAGCAAGTGGTGAAGTGCATTTTTCCATTTTCTGAATCTAATTGCCCTGCTCTGAAACATGGGGAAAATAGTAATCCCATTACCTAAAGGTATTATGTGGTGGAAGTTTGGCTCAAGGAGTTGTAACTTGTCTAGAATCCCATAGCTGATAATTTACTAAAGTTAGATTTTAAACTCAGGCCTTAATCATTCCACAGGTCATGTTCTCAGTCACCATTTTCATAACTTTGCTTCAATTTATTCTGTGGAATTTTTCCATCCATCCAATCATTAATTCCCTTATGCATGAATGGATGCATTCAAAAATTTCAAATGCGTAAGTTTCATATATTGTTAATGCAGAATTGAAGAAACCATACAAATTTCAAGCTCCTGTGAAGTTGATTCACCTTATTTACTTTCACTTCTCCACCTTCTACCTTGTTTACACTACCTACCTGAACCTTATTTTTGTTTTCTCTATTTTTTAACACATTGATAAAGTTTTCCCTTTATCATCATAACATACTACTTTTTATTTCAATAGTGTTTTGTGGAACAGGTTGTGTTTGTTTATATAAATAAGTTCTTCAGTGGTGATTTCTGAGATTTTGATGCACCCATCATTTGAGCAGTGTACACTGTACCCAGTGGTAGTTTTTACCCATTGGCCCCCTTCCATCTTTTCCCCAAGTCCCCAAAGTCAACTGTATCATTCTTACATCTTTGCATCCTTCTATCTTAGCTCCTGCTTACGAGTGTGAACATGATGTTTCGGTTTTTAATCCTGAGTTACCTCACTTAAAATAATGGCATCCAATGTCATCCAGGTTACTGTAAATGCCATTATTTCATTTCTTTTTAGCTGAGTAGTATTCCATGGTGTGTGTGTGTGTGTGTCTTTATCCACTTCTTGGTTGATGGGCATTTAGGCTGGTTTTATATTTTTGCAATTGCAAATTGTGCTGCTATAAATATGTGTGTACAAGTATCTTTTCCATATAATGACTTCTTTTCCTCTGTGTAGATACCCAGGAGTGGGATTGCTGGTTCAAATGGTAGATCTACTTTTAGTTCTTTAAGGAATGTCCACTCTGTTTCCATGTAGTTGTAATAGTTTACATTCATACTAACAGTTTAAAAGTATTTTCTTTTTACCACACCAACATTATCATCTATTATATTTTTATTTTTTGATTATGGCCATTCTTGCAGGAGTGATGTGTTTTCACATTATGCTTTTGATTTGCATTTTCCTGATAATCAGTGATGTTGAGCATCATTTCATGTTTGTTGGCCATTTGTATATCATCTTTTGATAGTTGTCTGTTCATATTCTTAGCCACATGTTGATAGGATTGGTCATTTTGATCTTGCTGATTTGCAGTTTCTTGTAGATTTTGGGTATTAATCCAATATTGGATGTATAGATTATGAAGATTTTCTCCCATTCTGTGGGTTGTCTGTTTATTCTGCTGATTATTATTCTTTTTCTGCTGTGCAAAAACATTTTAGTTTAATTAAGTTCCATCTATTTATCTTTGTTTTTATCACACTTACTTTTGGTTACTTGGTCATGAAGTCTTTTTCGATGATTAGAAGGCTTTTCCCAGTGTTATTTTCTAGAATTTTTATGGTTTCAGGTGCTAGATTTAAGTCTTTGATCCGTCTTGAGTTGCTTTTTGTATAGCACGAGAGATGAGGCTCCAGTTTCATTCTTCTATATGTGGCTCAACAATTATGTCAGCACCATTTGTTGAATAGGGTGTCCTTTCCCCACTTTATATTTTTGTTTGCTTTGTTGAAGATCAGTTAGTGTTGGTATTTGGGTTTATTTCTGGGTTCTCTATTCTGTTTCAATGGTCTATGTGCCTATTTTTATACCAGCACCATGCCATTTTGGTAACTGTGGCTTTATAGTATAGTTTGAAGTCAGGTAATGTAATGTCTCCAAATTTGTTCTTTTTGCTTAGTCTTTCTTTGGCTATGTGGTTTCCTTTCTGATTCCATATAAATTTTAGGATTGTTTTTTCTAGTTTTTATTTTCAGGATGATAGTGGTATTTTGATGAAAATTGCATTGAATTTATAGATTGCTTTTGGCAGTATGGTCACTTTCACAATTTAGATTCTACCTATCCACGAGCACGGGATGTGTTTCCATTTGTTGCATCATCTATGATTTATTTTAGCAGTGTTTTGAATTATAGGGGTCTTTCACATCCTTAGTTAAGTATATTCCTAAGGTTTTATTTTTCCTGCTCTTGTAAAAGGAGTTGAGTTCTTGATTTGATTCTCAGCTTGGTTGCTGTTGGTGTAGAGAAGAGCTACTTATTTGAGGATACATTAATTTTGTATCCTCAAACTTTGCTGAACCCATTTATAAGTTCTAGAAGCTTTGTGGATGAGTCTTTAGGGTTTTCTAGGTATACAATCATGTCATCAGCAAACAGTGACAGTTTGACTTCCTATTACCTTTTTGGATGGCCTCTATTTCTTATTATTGCCTGATTGCTCTAGCTAGGACTCCAGTACTATGTTGACTATTAGTGGTGAAAGTAAGAATCCTTGCCTTGTTTCTGTTCTCAGGGGAAATACTTTCAACTTTTCCCCATTCGATATAGTGTTGGCTGTGAATTTGGCTTAGATGGCCTTTATTGCCTTATTGTATGCTCCTTCTATGCTGATTCTTCTGATGTTTTAATCATAAAGAGACACTGGATTTTGTGAAATGCTTTTTCTGCATCTATTGAGATAATCATGCGATTTAAAAAAATCTGTTTATGTGGTGTATCACATTTATTGACTTGAGGATGTTACACCATCCCTGCATCCCTGGTATGAAACTGATGTGATTATGATGAAGTATCTTTTTAATATGCTGCTGGATTCAGTTAGCTGATATTTTGTTCAAGATTCTTGCATCTATGTTCATTAGAGATACTAGTCTGCAGTTTTCTTTCCTCATTATATTTTTTTCTGGTTTTAGTATTAGAGTGATAATGGCTTCATAGAATGATTTTGAGAGGATTGCTTCTTTCTCCATCTTGTGGATTAGTATCAATAGGATTGGTATCAGCTCTTTGAATATCTGATAGAATTCAGCTGTGGATCTTTCTGGTCCGGGCCTTTTTTTTTTTATTGTTAACTTTTTTCTTACAATTTTAATCTTGCTGCTTGTTAGTGGTCTGTTCAGAGTTTCCACTTCTTCTGGTTTAACCTAGGAGGGTTGTATATTTTCAGCAATTTATCCATCTTCTCTGGGTTTTCTAGTTTATATGTATAAAGATGTTCATAGTAGCCTGGTATGATTTTTTGTATTTCTGTGGTGTCAGTTGTAATAGTCTCATTTTGTTTCTAATTGTGCTTATTTGGATATTCTCAGATCTTCTTTTCTTGATAAATCTTGCTAATGTTCTTAATGTTCTATCAATTTTATTTATCTTTTTAAAAAATTCAGCTATTTCATTGATCTTTTGAATTTTTGTTGTTGTTGTTGTTGGTTTCAGTTTCCCTTAGTTCTGCTCTGATCTTGGTTATTTCTTTTCTTCTGCTGGGTTTGTGTTTGGTTTGTTCTTGTTTCTCCATTTCCATAAAGTGTGACCTTAGATTGCCTGTCTATTCACGCTCTTTGAGACTTTGATGTTGGCCTTTAATTTTATGAGCTTTCCTCTTAGAGCCACTTTTACTGTATACCAGAGTTTTTGATAGGTTGTATGACTATTATCATTCAGTTCAAAGACATTTTAAATTTTCATCTTGACTTTATTGTTGACCCAAAGATATTAAGGAGCAGGTTATTTAATGTCCATGTTTATTCATTGTTTTGAAGGTTCCTTTTGATTTTCAATTTTATTGCACTGTGATCTGAGAGAGTATTTGATATACTTTTGATTTTCTTAAATTTTCTGAGATTTGTTTTGTAGTTTATCTTGAAGATTATAGTCTATCTTGAAGAATGTTCTATACACTGACAAATAGAATGTATATTCTACAGTTGTTGGGTAGAATGTTTTGTAATATCTGTTAAGTCCATTTGTTGTACAGTTTAGGTTCACTGTTTCTTTGTTGACTTTCTATCTTGATGACCTGTCTAGTGCTATCAGTGTAGTATTAAAGTTTCCACTATTATTGTGTTGCTGTCTATTTCAGTTCTTAGGTCTAGGAGTAATTGTTATATAAATTTGGAAGCTCCAGTGTTAGGTGCATATATATTTAGGATTGTGATATTTTCCTTTGAACTAGTCCTTTTATCATTATATAATGTCCCTCTTTGTCTTTTTTAACCACTTTTGCTTTAAAGTTTGTTTTGTGTTATATAAAAATAGCTACTCCTGCTTGGCTTTTGGTGTCCATTTGAATAGGATATCTTTTTCAGCCCTTTAGTTTAAGTTTATGTGAGTCTTTATGTGTCAAGTGAGTCTCCCAAACGCAGCAGATACTTGGCTGGTAAGTTCTTCTTCATTCTGCCATTCTATGTCTTTTAGGCGAAGGATTTAGGTTATTTACATTCAATGTTAGTATTGAGATGTGAGATACTATTTTATTCAATAGGGTATTTATTTTCTGAATACTTAAAAAAAATTTTTTTCATTGCATTATTCTTTTATAGGGCCTGTGAAATTTATGCTTTAAGGAGATTTATTTTTGTGCATTTTGAGGATTTTTTTTCAAGATTTAGTGTTTCTTTAAGCAGTTCTTGTAGTGCTGGCTTTGAGGTGGTGAATTCTCTCAGCATTTGTCTGAAAAAGACGGTATCTTTCCTTCATTTATGAAGTTTAGTTTTGCTGGATACAAAATTCTTGGCTGATAGTTGTTTTGTTTAAGAAGGCTAAAAGTAGGACCTCAACCCCTTCTAGCTTGTAGGGTTTCTACTGAGAAATCTGCCATTAATCTGTTGGATTTTTCTTTATAGGTTACTTAATACTTTGGCCCACAGCTCTTAAGATATTTCCTTCATCGTGACTTTAAATAACATGATGACTATATGCCTAGGCAATGATGTTTTTGTGATGAATTTTTCAGGTGTTCTTTGAGCTTTGTGTATTTGAATGTCTAGATCACTTACCATGCCATGGAAGTTTTTCTTGATTATTCTCTTAAGTATGTTTTCCAAACTTTTAGATTTCTCTTTTTCCTCAGGAACATCAATTATTCTTAGGTTTGATGGTTTAGTATAATCCCAAACTTCTTGGAGGCTTTCCTCATTTTTTTTAAATTCTTTTTTCTTTGTCTTTGTCAGATTAAGTTAATTCAAAAGCCTTGTCTTTAAGCTCCGAAGTTCTCTCTTCTGTTTGAGTCTATTGCTTAGATTTTCTAGTACCTTTGGCATTTCTCTAAGTATGTCCTTGATTTCCCGAAGTTGCGATTGTTTCTTCATTTATGCCATCTATTTCCCTGGAAAATTTTCCATTCATATCCTGTATCATTTTTGTTTAAGTTTGACTTCAGCATTCTCTGGTGTCTCCTTGATTGGCTTAACAGTCAACCTTCTGATTTCATTTTCTTACAATTCAGAGATTTTGTCTTGGTTTTGATCCATTGCTGGTGAGTTAGTGTAATCTTTTAGTGGTGTTAAAGAACGCTGTTTTATAAGATTACCAGAATGGCTTTTCTGTTTCCTTCTCATTTGTGTAGACCATGCCAGAGAAAAAATCTGGGACTCAAGGGCTGCTGCTCAGATTCTTTTGTCCCACTGGGGCGCTCGCTTGATGTGGTTTTCTCCCCTTTCCCCAAAAGATGGGGCTTCCTGAGAGACAAACTGCAGTGATTTTTTTGTGGGGGTTCTATCCACCCAGCAAAGCTACTAGGCTCCAGGCTGGTACTGGGAAATGATGCAAAGAGACTATCTTCAGGTCTCTCAGCCATGGTTACCAGCACCTGATTCAGTGAAGGTAGCAGGGGAGTAAAGTGGACTCTGGGAAGGTCTTTGGTTGTATTTTTGTTCGATACACTGGTTTTGTGTTTTTTGGCCAGGAAGTGGCATTTTCAAGAGCATATTCACTGTGGTTTTATAGGAGTGATCAGCTCTACTGGCAGGTCCATAGATCTCCCAAAGGATAATGTTCTTTGTCTTTGGGTACTAGGGTGGGTAGAAAAGACCATCAGGTGGGGGCCAGGTTAGGCATATCTGAGATCAGGATCTCCTTGAGCCGTGCTTTCTGCGGCTGCTGTGGGGAATGGAGGTGTGGTTCCCAGGCCAATAGAGTTATATTCCTTGGGGATTATGGTTGTCTATGCTGTGTCACACCTTTTGCCAAGGAAGTGGGGGCAAGTTGGCAGCCATAGGCCTCAACCCAGCTCCCATGCAGCCTACAGCTCAAAGGCTAGTCTCATTCTCGCCTTGCCCCACTGACAGCTTATGAGCAGGGCTGAGAACATGCCCCAGGCTCCAGCCTCCCAGCTGAGAAAGCAAGTGGATTCACACTTCCTCCACTGTCCCATGGAGCCTGCAGCAGTGATCTAGTTTCTTCAAAGAGTCTGTAGATTGTCTAGGCTTTCCTGGTATATTCCTGCAGTAGTTCTTGGAGCAAAAGTTCACAATGTGAGTCTCCACACACTGCTCTGTTTAACTGAGTGGTTGCTGGAAGTTAGTCCTACCTCCTATCCACCATTTTCCCAGCTAGTTTCCATAACAGACTTTTAGAATTATAAGGGCCTTTAGAGACAATGTGGTATAAGTCAACCAGTGATCAGATTAGAAAGCAGAATCATAGAGGCTTTACAATTTAGATGAAATATATCATATAATTTTGTGCACATTTTTCGTGTCTACATACACAAAAATACAGGGAACATTTACTTTACAAAGAGAGAAAGGGAGACAGAGAGGCAGAGGGAGAAAGGCATGTCTTTATTTATGCTTAGTGGCAGGGTGAGAAAACACTGACACCAGACCTTTGTTTAAAAAATGAAAGGGGACCTACTGGTATCATTCCCTCCTCTGCTCCTGATACATATAAAGTATTTTCTATAAATTATTTAATTTATATATTACAACCAATTGTGAGATAGAAGTTCATTAAAGAATGACATCATGGGACACGAGTACAACTCCAAGTCTTATACTATCTACTCTGTATGCTTTAAGTTAAAAACATCTAGAAATGTTATTTGTATTAGTTTTAATTGACATGTAATAATTATACATATTTATAGGGTAGAATGTGATATTTTTAAATGATATTGTGTGATATACAATGCATAATAATCCAATTAAGGTAAGCATATCCATCACCTCCAGTATGTACCATTTTTTTGTTGTTGGGAATAAACAAAACCTTCACTTTTAGCTATTTTAATATACACAGTCAATTATTGTAAACTAGAGTCACTCCATAGTGCTATAGAACACCAGAACTTATTCCTCTGATCTAGTTGTAATATTGTATCTGTTAACCAAGCTCTCTATAATCCCCTTCCCCTATATGTCCCTGCCTCTAGTAACCACTATTTTACTCTCTACTTCTATGAGATCTACTTCTTTAAATTCCACATATGAATGTGAATAAGGGCTATTTATTATTTTCATGCCTGGCATACCCAGTAACAACTATTCTACTCTCTACTTCTATGAGAGCTACCTCTTTATATTCCACATGTGAGTGAGAATAAGAGCTATTTATCATTTCCACACCTGGCATACTTCATTTAGCCTCCAGGCTCAGCCATATGGCTATGAATGACAGGGTGTTTTTTCAGGGCTGAATCATATTCCACTGTGTATTTCTACCACATTTGCTTTATTCATTCATCTGTTGATGGAAATTTTGATTGATTTCATATCTTGGTTAAAATTAATAGTGCTGAAATAAATATGAGAATGAAGATAAATCTTTTGCATACTTACTTCCTTTCTTTTTTGCCCAGTCGTAGGATTACTGTATTATACAGTAGTTCTGTTTTAAAATTTTCTTGTTTGTTTTTCTTGAGAGAGAGTCTCTGTTTTTCAGGCTGGAGTGTGTTGGCAAAATCTCAGCTCACTGGAAAGTTTGCCTGAAGAATTCAAGAGATTCTCATGCCTCAGCCTTCTGAGTAGCTGGGATTACAGGCCTCTGTCACCATACCAATCTAACTTTTGTATTTTTAGTAGAGACAAGGTTTCACCTTGTTGATGAGGCTGGTCTTGAACTCTGTACCTCAAGTGGTCCCCTGCGCTTGACTTCACAAAGTGTTGGGATCAAAGGCATAAGCCACTGTGCCCAGCCTATTCTTATTTTTTGAGCAGGCTTCATATGGTTTTCCATACTGACTACATTAATTTACATTTCCACCAACAATGAATAAGAGTTTCTTTATCTCCTTATCCTCAACAGCATTGATTATTTTTTGTCCTTTTGATAATAGTCATTGCAACTGAAGCTGAATAACATTTCATGGTTTTGAATTGCATTTCTCTTTTTTTAAATTGCATTTTAGGTTTTGGGGTACATGTGAAGAACATGCAAGATAGTTGCATAGGTACACACATGGCAGTGTGATTTGCTGCCTTCCTCCCCTTCATCTATATCTGGCATTCATCCCCATGCTATCTCTCCCCAACTCCCCACACCCTACTATCCCTCCCCTATTCCCCCCAATAGACCCCAGTGTGTCTCCCCTCCCGTGTCCATGTGTTCTCATTGTTGAACACCCACATATGAGTGAGAACATGCAGTATTTCATTTTCTATTCTTGTGTCAGTTTGCTGAGAATGATAGTCTCCAGGTTCATCCATGTCCCTACAAAGGACATGATCTCATCATTTTCGATGGTTGCATAATATTCCATGGTGTATATGTGCCATATTTTCCCTGTCCAGTCTATCATTGATGGGCATTTGGGTTGGTCCCAGGTCTTTGCTATTGTAAACAGTGCTGCAATGAACATTCGTGTGCATGTGTCCTTATAGTAGAACGATTTATAGTCCTTTGGATATATACCCAGTAATGGGATTGCTGGGTCAAATGGAATTTCTATTTCCAGGTCCTTGAGAAATCACCACACTGTCTTCCACAATGGTTCAGGTAATTTACACTCCCACCAGCAGTGTAAAAGTGTTCCTATTTCTTCACATCCTCTCCAGCACCTGTTGTCTCCAGATTTTTAATGATAACCATTCTAACTAGCGTGAGATGGTATCTCAATGTAGTTTTGATTTGCATTTCTCTAATGACCAGTGCATTTCTCTTATAATTAGGGATAGTAAACATACTTTTTTGGATAATTGTTGACATTTGTGCCGTCTTTTGAGACATCTCTATTCAGATCATTTGACTATTATTTAATCAGATTCTTTATTTTTTTATTTTGCTATTGAGTTCTTTCAGTTCCTAATATATTCTAGATATTAACATCCTACTGGATGAATAGTTTGCAAATATTTTTCACCATTCTGCAGGATGTCTCTTTACTCTAAGCTTTTTGTTATGCAGAGGCTTTTTAGTTTCATTTAATCTAATTTGTCTAGTTTTGCTTTTGCTACCTGTGCATTTGAAGCCAATCCTGGCCAGGTGTTTTTCTTACCTCTCTATGCTGAGATTTCAAGGTTCCATGCTTCAGAGGGTTTTCCTGTCTTCTTTGATCAATTCAGTGTTTTCTTGTAGAGTATCTACTCAAAGTGCCATTGTTTTTTTCTTGTTTTGGTCTTTTTTTGTGAAGTAGGTGAACACTGGGTACCTCGAGTTAGTGATCTTGATGATAAGTCAGGTTATCTGTAAAGTCATGATAAGGTATCTGCACAATTGTAAGTCTGACCCTGTGCCCCCCAAAAAGGTATAGAAGATAAGTCACAAAGAAGCATTTAATAATGGCTAATATTTACATGAAAACAATTCACATGATGTATTATCAGTTTAGCACCTAATTGAGAGGTCTAATATAAAGTCACCACATTCATTCTTATTTAAGGCACTGCTTCTGATTTCATGATACTTCATAATTGCTAATGCAGAATTATCGGGTAAATACCTCAATAATTCATAAATTTTATGTTCTGTCAGTTGCTGAGAGTGGTAATACTGCCATACACCAACACCTGTACTTGAGATTAGAGGTTTTATTTAAACCAACAAATTAACATCTTATGCAACAGAAGTGCAACATTAATGATTTGTGAATTTGCAAATTGACCTTCCCTGCTGGGAGCAGTAACTAGTTTTACAGCTTATGCTATAACAAGGCCACACACAAACATGTAAATATAAAATATGGCCTGTTCTTAATGACATAACTAATTTTTCTGACACAAGTTCTTTTATTTTTTATTCTCTCATAAACATTCTATTCTAGTAAATCAAGAAAAATGAATTAAACATTTTATAAACTTCATCTCCTATGGATAGACTGTGTCAAACCCAAGATATATTTCTTTTAAAGCACTTGTCAAGCAAAGATTTCTAAGAATTCTAAATCACACAAATCGTTGATCATTTTAATTAGGACTAAAAACATTTCAGACTGCATGTCACAAGAATTGTTTTCCCACAGTTATTTTCAGAAGGACATGAGAAAATTCTCATGAAACCCAGCAGCTATGACAATTCCATAAAACAGTTACTATTTGGGAACTTTCCAGGTAGACAGAACTTTGGTGAGCATCTTCTGAAATACTTTTCTCAGGGTTGGTGCATCAGGGATGTGAGTATGTGCATATGTGAAAGAGGGAGAAAGAGATGGAAATATACATATTTCTGAGTTTGCTAGGAGTTAATATTACTGCAAGTGTGCTGTGTTGTTTCGCTTTGTTCCTTGCATGTGAACATGTCTGGCAACTTAGAAAGCAACTGTTGTTCTTTTTAATATTTTTTTTCTTTTCAGTTTGAACTTCCTCCCAATATTACAAGTATCATTTTAAAACAATAATGCTATTAATCTCTGACCTCATTATGCCTCCTCTGTGAAAGATTCTGAATAAATTTGTAAAGCAGAAGTCATTGTTTATATTTTAGATGCCATCTTCCATACACATTCCTGTCAGAGAAAGACACTATGCCCTTCAGTATATACAGGAATGCCATGTTAATCATTAATAAATGATCAATCTTGATGCTTTTACCTCATTAGTAAAACATGATTTTTTTCATGCCTCTAATGAGAGACTGGACAAACAGGAATATTTCTGCTTCACCTGTGTTTCTGATTTGACTCCATTTGTACAGATTGTCATGGCCTCATTGCCTTGTGGTGAGTGTTAGCATCTAGCAGAGGACTCCATGAAAGGAATGGTATATTGAAGAAGTAATACATATGTCACTTACCAGGGTTTTCTCCTTATGAAGTGAATAATGACACTTTCCTTCCACCACTCTTATTCTGCAGTTATGCTTTCTGAATCCAACAATAAAAAATCTGTGAATTATTAAGGAAGAAAAGTGCATAACTGGCACCATATAATATGGTATTTTCTCAACCTTGGGTCCAGTTTAAAATATTTTTCCATATCTATGTCTCCTCTATACTACTACTTACAAATTATACTTCTTTAAATTGACATTAAAAATAAACACACTTATTTAAAAACATGTTTTTTTTGCATCTGTATATATGGAAAGCCAGCAATGCCGTAAACCTAGCACAAAATGCAATGAAGACAATGCTACCAAATTTATCAAAAATTTAACATAAAAACTAAAAATAAACCATGAAATGCAAGTATTATATATTAAGCTAAGTTTCACTGTAATAATTATTTTACATGCAAAATTTAATTTAATTGCTATAATAATCCATCAAAATAAATATTAGTCATATTTTAACCAATGGGGGTACAATCCAGAGAAGTAAAATAACTTATCAAAGGCCATTTAGCTTGTATGTCAAACAGCTTGGATAGAAACTTGTGTTCATTTGATAAATCATAGATTTGGCCAGGTGCAGTAGCTCACACCTGTAATCCCAGCACTTTGGGAAGCCCAGGTGGATGGATCGCAAAGTCAGGAATTAGAGACCAGCCTGGCCAACATGGTGAAACCTTTGTCTCTACTAAAAACACATAAATTAGCTGGGTGTGGTGGTGGGCATCTGTAATACCAGCTACTCAAGAGGCTTTATCAGGAGAATCACTTGAAACCTGGGAGGCAGAGGTTGCAGTGAGCAGAGACCACACCATTGCACTGCAGCCTGGGCGACAGAGTGAGACTGTCTCTCACTCTGTTTCCTAGGCTGGAGTGCAGTGGCACAATCTCTGCTCACTGCAACTTCCACTTCCCAGGTTCAAGTGATTATTCTGCCTCAGTCTCCCAGGTATCTGGTACTACAGGTGCGTGCCACTGAGCCCAGCTAGTTTTTTGTATTTTTAGTAGAGATGGAGTTTCACCATGTTATCCAGGATGGTCTTGATCTCCTGACCTTGTGATCTACTTGCCTCGGCTTCCCAAAGTGCTGGGATTACAGGTATAAGCCACTGTGCCCAGCTGAAGATTCTTATATATCCCACAAACCAGTATAGTTATGTACACAATCACCAGCCTAAGCAAATATTTATAATTAATTAAAAATAGAATAATGTTTTTAAAACTCAAAATACAAGCATAACGAATTCCTATATCCAGCTCATGAGACATACTTCAATGCCACAGATCAATGTCTTTAAAAGAGTATTCTAGGGCCGGCCGCAGTGGCTCAAGCCTGTAATCCCAGCACTTTGGGAGGCCAAGGAGGGTGGATCACGAGGTCAAAGATCGAGACCATCTTGGTCAACCTGGTGAAACCCCGCCTCTACTAAAAATACAAAAAATTAGCTGGGCATGGTGGCGCGTGCCTGTAATCCCAGCTACTCAGGAGGCTGAGGCAGGAGAATTGCCTGAACCCAGGAGGCGGAGGTTGCAGTGAGCCGAGATCGCGCCATTGCACTCCAGCCTGGGTAACAAGAGCAAAACTCCGTCTCAAAAAATAAATAAATAATGAAATGTTGTCATACCTTACTATCTGTTTCAATCATTTCTTTTCCAAGATTATGTTAAGGGAATATGAATATTAACAGGCAAACTAGTTCTGGTGCTTTCATATACTTCTCTTTAATCCATCCTTCTCATCACCCTGACCTGAAGGGCAGCAGTGATTTCAATAGATAATAAGCATGTAATGTATCTGAATAGGGATTGGTCATGGCCTTTTAATATCTGCCCATTTCTGCAAGAACCACTTCTGAATCACTTCTCTGCCACTATCCAATGTAAAAATATGTGATAGCAAGGCTTGTAGATAATAGTCTTGGCTCATCAGGTCTCAAAGTAGGACCATGAATAAAAAAACTAAAAGATCCAAGGACTGGTAACTTGTCAAAAATTTGCTTTTTATTAACAAAAACTCTCTACTGAAATCATAAAGAGAGAAGAGCAATTTACATAGGATTCAAAGAGCTGTAACATTCTTGAAGTTACATCTCTGAACTATATCTGATTTTCACGTTTGGGCTTTTTAAAGACGGCATGCTGTTAAGTCATCCTCATATGGTACACACATTTAAAAAATATGTATTTCATTGGCTTTAAATATTTTTGACAGAAAGAAAAATCAAACAATTTTCATTATTTAGCAGTGATATGATCTCAAGACAGCATTTTTTTTTTTTTTTTTTTTAGAAAACTGAATGCTATTTTGCTGTAATTTTCTATTCAACGAGCAGCTTATAGTACACATCAGGGTACAGAGCCACTAGGTAGCTCCTAAACACTAATGACAATGAAATGTAAACTTTTATTTTACAGTGATGAAGAAATTAGAAGTTAGATAATTCAGAATTCATCTGAGTTCTGCTGACATTGAATTCTCCAGGCGCCCAGAGCTTCTTGAGGTTCTAAAAAATCTCTCTTTAGTTCACCAGTTAGAACTTACTCTGACTTTTTGCTAAGCTTCTTGAGATCTGGCAGTTTAAGTTTTTCTGGCTTCTATAACACAGGGATAGTTGAATTTGCATTACTGGTTCTTTGTCATCATCTTTCTTCTCCTCCATCCATTTAGTCAGTGATATTCATTGCTTCAGTAGGTAAGTGAGATGAAGAAAAAAAGAGAGAAAATAGAAGGATCCTTTATGCCTAATGATGATAGAGCAATCACACCAATTTGGCAATACCATGCTGCAGACTTGTTTCATGAGAGAACTCACTTCTCATTCAATGACATTTAATTAGATAGCTCTTTACATGTAGCAAAATCTAATTTTAATTGACACATTCACCACTACTTTATGCAATTAATTACTCACTGCACCCCTTTTCTTAACCCAAGTCATATTTAATGAAAGGTCCTATTTATCTCAAGAAGCATGCCTTAAGTGTAATTCTTAATTTATAAACCTATCTCAGTGATATTCCCGCTTTCATGGCAACATAGCCTCATGTCAAAGGAAATAAGTTGTGTATGTATAATATCAGACATTTAAAAAATATTCAAACACAGCCAAGCATATGGAGAGAAAGAACCTTAAATTTTTATTACTTAACTACATCCAGTTGCTTTACATGAAAATTATAGCTCTTCATGACTCACATTCTCTGAGTCCCGTCCAGTCCTATAGAAGCTTTCAGTAAAGTATATGTGAGTCTTTTTTGATTATGGTGTTTAATTTCTGGAACTCCTAACAGCTTTAAGTAATTTTAGCATTGAAACTGGTTCTTTTTTTTTTATTTATCAAGTTTTCAAATGCCTAGTTAAGAGAAACATCAAAAAGAAAGCATGAAGAACTAAGGTGGGAAATTCTACCACAAAATTTAGTTTAAATTACTTCCTTTCTAATATTCATCCCAATGATTTAATCTCTTAGCTCTAAGGAAATGAAACTTAGCAAACTAAAGAAAATTTATCACTTCTGAAAACTGCTGGAAAACCCCCAAGACAGAACAAGTAACCCCAAAATTGAATTTAAATAAAAGTAATTAGTTTTATCTTGTGTTTTAATTCATTTACCTCTGCATAGAAATCCTCCTGGAGTTTTGAAACTCATCAGTGATTATCCCTGGAGCTGATCCAATAATGTGAGAATAAATATACCATTAACCAATTATACATAATGACTCCAAGACATGCCAATAGTAGAACAGTTCAGGTGATTTATAAGGCTTACTTCAAACAGCCTATTCACAATTCACTTATTTTATAAAAAAATACATTCAAAGTTAAGTAAAACTTTAGATCTGCTTACATTCATCTCCTAAGGATATGAATAAACAGACTAGGTAATTTATTTACATTTGTTTATTTTGTTACATGAAAATTATTGAGTGTAGGACATGAAATAGTTTTTAGAAGTCAGCAAAGTATAATTCAGATAATTAGTTTTTTTGGTTTCATTTAAGTTGGTCTGCTGATCTAGTTCTATGTGCTGACACAACACACAAGCTTCTGAAATAAAAGACAAATTCTGGATTTTATATCTATCAAAATTTGGAGAATATATATATATATATATATACATATATACACACATATATGTATCTGTATATATTTATGTATTTATTTATTTATGTGGTGGAATCTTGCTTTGTTGTTCAGGCTGTAGTGCACTGACACAATCTCGGCTCACTGAGACCTCTGCCCTCACTGGGTTCAAGTGATTCTCCTGCCTCAGCCTCCCAGATTAGATGGGACTACATGTGTGGGCCACCATGCCTGGCTAATTTTTGTATTTTAGTAAATACAGGGTATTGTCACATTGGTCAGGCTGGTCTTGTACTCCTGACCTCAGGTGATCCATCTATCTTGGCCTCCCAGACTGATGGGATAACAGGCGTGAGCCATCATGCCCAGCCAAATGTCATATTTTTAGCACTGCAACATGCTCCTTAAAATAAAATCAAACTATGTACCTTATGGACAATAACAGATAATTTTTGAAGTAATCCCCTACTTGTAAAAATCTAAGAGCATAAAGATAATTTTAAATTGGGAAATTTCAGTTAAAAAATAACAATTGTGAGGGATGACAGAATAGAAACAACTCTGGAGTGCAGTCCCCAGCGAGAACAATGCAGAGGGTGAGTGATCCCCACATTTCTAAATGAGTTATTACTGCCCACAGACCAGGAGATTCCTGGGCTGAAAAGCGTCACAGTTTCCAGCATGGCTGTTTCAGCTGGTGCAGTGGATTTCCACACAAATATTCACACAAATCTGGGTGGCCATTTCAACTGGCACCTGGAACACCTGATAGACGGAGCTGCCCATTCAACTGAAAAAGAGTGGGCTGCAACAGGGAGCCAGGTGATGTGGCTCAGTGGGTCCCACCCCCACAAAGACCAGCAATCGGAAATGCTGTGGATTGAGAGTTTCACAGCAAGCTCAGCTGGACCTGGGACGATCTAGCTCTGTAGGGGGAATAGTGTCCACCATTACTGTGGCAGTCCCCCACTACCGAGGCAGTCCACCATTACTGAGGCAGACTGTCATTACTGAGGCAATTCTAACTATACCTCTATCAACAAAACCACAAGGAAGTTCACATGGCAGCTGAGCAGATCCCATGGCAGCTCAGCAATGCCTCTGCTGGCAGACTGTGATTAGGCGACCTCCTTGCTGGGCAGGGCATCTATGAAAAAAGGCAGCAGCACATCAGGAGCTTATAAATAAAGCCCCACCTTCCCAGGACAGGGAACATGAGAAAAAAGGTGGTTATGAGTTCTGCTGAAGCGGACGTAAACAGATCTGCCCAGCAGCTCTGAATGGAACAATGGAGCTCACAGCTCAGCACTTGAGCTCCTATAAGGGACAGACTGTCTCCTCAAGCACCTCCCCCAACCCCCTTATATCCAAAGAAACACCTCATAAAGGAGAGCTCAGGCTGACATCTGGTGGGTATCTTTCTGGGATGAAGATAACAGAAACAGAAACTGGCATAAACCCTTACTGTTCTGCAGCCACTGTGGGTGATCCCCAGGCAAGCAGGGTCTGGAGAGGACCTCCAGCAGTCCTACAGCAGAGGGGCCTATTACAAGGAGAACCAAAAAACAGAAAGAAATAACTTCAACAGCAACAAAAAGACCTCCACTCAGAGACCTCATCTGAAAGTCACCAACTACAAAGACTACAGGGAGATAAATCCACTAAGATGGGGAAAAAAAGCACAAAAAGGATGAAAATACCCAAAACCAGAAATCCTCTCATCCTCCAAGGGATCACAACTCCTCACCAGCAAGAGAACAAAGCTGGATGGAAAATGAGTCTGATGAATTAACAGAAACAAGCTTCAGAATGTGGATAATAACAAACTTCCCTGAGCTAAAAGAACATGTTCTAACCCAATGCAAATAAACTAAGAACCTTGAAAATAGGCTAGATAAAATGGTAATGAGAATAAACAGCTTAGAGAAGAATATAAATGACCTGATGGAGCTGAAAACACAAGAGAACTTTGCAAAACATACACAAGTTTCAATAGCCAAATTGACAAAGCAGAAGAAAGGATATCAGAGTTTGAAGATCTACTCAATGAAATAAAATGAGAAGGCAAGATTAGAGAAAGAAGAGTAAAAAGAAATGAACAAAGCCTCCAAGAAGTATGGGATTATATGAAAAGACCTAATCTTTGTTTGACAGGTGTACCTGAATATGATGGAGAGAAGGAATCCAAGCTGGAAAACACTCTTCAGGATATTATCCAGGAGAATTTCCCCAACCTAACAAGACAGGCCAATAGTCAAGTCCAGGAAATACAGAGAACACAGCAAAGATATTCCTCAAGAAAAGCAATGCCAAGGCACATAATCATCAGATTCACCAGGGTTGAAATGAAGGAAAAAGGGCAAAGGGCAGCCAGAGAGAAAGGGCGGGTTACCCACAAAGGGAAGCCCATCAGCTTTACAGCAGATCTCTCAGCAGAAATCCTACAAGCCAGAAGAGAGTGGGGGCCAATATTCAACATCCTTAAAGAAAAGAACTTTCAACCTAGAATTTCATATCCAGCCAAACTAAGCTTCATAAGTGAAGGAGAAATAAAATCCTTTACATACAAGCGATTGCTGAGAGATTTCATCACCACCAGGCCTGCCTTACAAGATCTCCTGAAAGAAGCACTAAACATAGAAAGGAATAACCAGTACCAGTCACTCCAAAAATATACCAAATGGTGAAGAGCATTGACACAATGAACAAACTGCATGAACTAACAGCAAGAAAACCAGCTAGCATCAAAATGGAAGAATCAAATTCACACATAACAATAATAACCTTAAATGTAAATGGGCTAACTGCCCCAGTCAAAAGACACAGACTTGAAAATTGGATAAAAAGTCAAAAACCATTGGTGTGTTGTATCCAGGAAATCCATCTCATGTGCAAGGACACACATAAGCTCAAAAGAAATGGAGGAAGATTTATCGAGCAAACAGAGAGCAGAAAAAAAAAAAAAAAAAAAGAAAAAGAAAAAGCAGAAGTTGCAATCCTAGTCTCTGATAAAATAGACTTTAAAGCAACAAAGATCAAAAGAGACAAAGCAGGACATTACATAATGGTAAAAGGATCAATATAACAAGAAGAGCTAACGATCCTAAATATATATGCACCCAATATAGCAGCTAAAGCAAGTTCTTAATGACCTACAAAGAGACTTGGACCCCCCATACAATAACAGTGGGAGACTTTAACACTCCATTGTCAATATTAGACATATCAATGAGACAGAAAATTAAAAAGGATATCTAGGACTTGAACTCAGATCTGGACCAAGCAAAGCTAATAGGCATCTACAGAACTCTCCACCCCGAATCCACAGAATATACATTCTTCTCAGCACCACCACATCACACCTACTCTAAAATTGTCCACATAATTGGAAGTAAATCACTACTCAGCAAATAGAAAAGAAGGGAAATCATAACAAACAGTCTCTCAGACCACAGTGCAATCAAATTAGAACTCAGGAATAAGAAAATAACTCAGAACTGTACAACTTCGGAAATTGAACAACTGGCTCTTGAATGTTGACTGGATAAACAGTGAAATGAAGGTAGACATAAAGATGTTCTTCAAAACCAATGAGAATGAAGACACAATATACCAGAATCTGTGGGTCACATTTAAATCAGTGTCTAGAGGAAAATTTATAGAAATAAATGCCCACATGAGAAGCAAGGAAAAATCAAAATTGACACCATATCATCAAATTTAAAAGAGCTAGAGAAGCAAGATCAAAAAACTTCAAAAGCTAGCAGAAGATAAGAAATAACTAACATCAGAGCAGAAATGAAGGAGATAGAGACACAAAAAGCACTTCAGAAAATCAGTAAATCCAAGAGCTGTTTTTCTGAAAATGTCAACAAAATAGGCCGCTAGCCAGATTAATAAAAAAGAAAAGACAGAAGAATAAAATCACAACCAATTCCACATAAAAACAAACTACCATCAGAGATTTCTACAAACAACTCCATGCACATAAACTAGTAAACCTGGAAGTAACAGACAAATTCCTGGACACTTGCACCCTCCCAAGCCTAAATCAAGAAGAAGTTGAAACCCTGAATAGACCAAAAACAAGGTCTGAAGTTGAGGCAGCAATTAAGAGACTATCACCCAAAAAAAGCACAGGTCCAGATGGATTCACAACTGAATTCTACCAAACATGCAAAGAGAAGCTGGTACTACTCCTTCTGAAACTATCCCAAACAATACAAAAAGATGGAATCCCTCCCAAATCATTCAATGAGACCAACATCATCCTGATATCAAAACCGGGCAGACTCTCAACAAAAAAAGAAAACTTCAGGCAAATATCCATGATGAACATAGATGCAAAAGTATTCAATAAAATACTGGCAAACTGATTGCAAAAAGCTTATCCATCATGATCAAACAGGTTTATTCCCGGGGATGCAAGGCTGGTTCAACATACGCAAGTCTATAAACGTAATCCACCCCGTCAACAGAACCAATGACAAAAACTACATGATCATCTCAATGATGCAGAGAAGGCCTTTGACAAAATTCAACAGGCCTTTATGCTAAAAACTCTCAATATAAACTAGGTATCGATGGAACATATCTCAAAATAATAAAAGCTATTTATGACAAACCTACAGCCAATATCATACTGAATGGGCAAATACTGGAAACATTCCCTTTGAAATCTGGCACTAGACAAGGATGCCCTCTCTCACCACCTATTCAATATAGCATTGGAATGTCTAGCCAGAGCAATCAGGCAAGAAAAAGAAATAAAGGTATTCATTAGGAAAGGAGGAAGTCGAATTGTCTCTATTTGCAGTTGACATGATTGTATATTTAGAAGATCCCATAGTCTCAGCCCAAAATCTCCTTAAAATGATAAGCAACTTTGGCAAAATCTCAGGGTACAAAATCAATGTGCAGAAATCATAAGCATTTCTATACATCAATAACAGACTAGAAGAGAACCAAATTAAGAGCGAATTCTCATTCACAATTGCTACAAAGAGAATAAAATACCTAGGAATACAGCTAACAAAGGATGCAAAGTACCTCTCAAGGAGAACTAGGAACCACTGCTCAAGAAAATAAGAGAGGAAAAACAGATGGAAAAACATTCTGTGCTCATGGTTAGGAAGAATCAATATTGTGAAAATGGCCATACTGCCCAAAGTAATTAACATATTCAATGCTATCCCCATCAAGCTACCTATAATCCTCTTCACAGAGCTGGAAAAAAACCACCTTAAACTTCATATGGAACCCAAAGAGAGCCTGTAGAGCCAAGACAATCCTAAGCAAAAAGAACAAAGTTGGAGGCATCATGCTACCTGACTTCAAACTATACTACAAGGCTATAGCAATCAAAACAGCTTGGTACTGGTACCAAAACAGAGATATAGATCAAGGGAACAGAATAGAGGCCTCAGAGGCAATGCCATACATCTACAACAATCTGATCTTTGACAAAAAACAAAAACAAGCAATGGGGAAAGGATTCCCAGTTTAGTAAATTGTGTTGGCAAAACTGGCTAGGCACATGCAGAAAGCAGTAACTGGACCCCTTATACTAAAATTAACTCCAGATGAATTAAAGACTTAAACATAAGACCTAACACCATAAAAACCCTAGAAGAAAACCTAGGTAAAAACCATTCAGGACATAGGCATAGGCAAGGACTTCATGACTAAAACACCAAAAGCAATGGCAACAAAAGCCAAAATAGACAAATGGGATCCAATTAAACTCCAGAGCCTCTGTGCAGCAAAAGAAACACTCATTAGAGTGAACTGACAACCAACAGATTGGGAGAACATTTTTGCAACCTACCCATATGACAAAGGGCTAATATCCAGAATCTACAAAGAACTAAAGCAGATTTACAACAAAAAAAACAAACCCATTCAAAAGTGGGTGAAGGATATGAACAGACACTTTTCAAAAGAAGACATTTATGAGGTCAACAAACATATGAAAATATGTTCATCATCACCGGTCATTAGAGATATGCAATCAAAACTACATTAAGATAGCATCTCACACTAGTTAGAATGGCGATCATTAAAAAATCTGGAGACAACAGATGCTGGAGAGGATATGGAGAAAGAGAAACACTTTTACACTGTTGGGGGGAGTGTAAATTAGTTCAACCATTGTGAAAGACAGTGTGGCGCTTCCTTAAAGACCTAGAAATAGAAATTCCATTTGAGCCAGCAATCCCATTACTGTATATATACCTAAAGGATTATAAATCATTCTGTTATAAAGACACATGCACACATACATTCACTGTAGTACTGTCTACAATAGCAAAGACCTGGAACCAACCCAAATGCCCACTGATGACAGACTGGACAAGGGAAATGTGGCACATATACACCATGGAATACTATGCAGCCATAAAAAATGATGAGTTTGTGTCCTTTGTAGGGACGTGGATGAATCTGGAAACCATCATTCTCAGCAAACTGACACAAGAACAGAAAATCAAACACCACATGTTCTCACTCATAGGTGGGTGTTGAACAATGAAAACACATGGACACAGGGAAGGGAGCACCATATACTGGAGTCTGTTGAGGGGGCATCAGGGAAGGACAGCAGAGGGCAGGGAAGTTAGGGAGAAATAACAAGGGGAGAAATGCCAGGTATAGGTGACAGGGGAGGGAGGCCGTGGCAGCAAACCACATTGCCATGTATGTACCTATGCAACAATCCTGCATGTTCTGCACATGTACCCCAGAACTTAAAGTGCAATTATGTGTGTGTGTGTGTGTGTGTGTGTGTGTGTATAAACACACACATATATTAAAAAATTGCTAGAGTCTTGAGAGTTTCTGTTACTTTATGGCATTTGACCTATTACATGTTCTTAACACCTCTTATGGCAGAATAGAAAGAGAAATTGTAGATTAGACTGTAGAGTCATAGTGAGTTCATTAAAATCCAGAATCCATCAAACTCCACCACTGATGAGCTGTTGTACTTTGGGCAGGTTTTAAAATTTTCTCAATTTCCAGTTCTACATTTGTATAATGTATAAGACTAAATGACAGCTAATTCACTGGGTTTTTGACAGGTTATAGTAAAAAATAACAATTCACTTATAATAATAACAGAGGGCCAAGCATACAGTTAATCAATTTTATTAATAACTATTATATAATTAGGAAATATTCACAATTTCTGTTTCTATTCTGGGGTCTAAAAATGTTATTACATCAGGCATGAGGCAGCTGTGAGTATTCTTTTGCTTTACCAAAATGAACTAACCTTTTCTGTTACCTTAAAGAAGCATTTATGGAGGAAAATACGAATTATTTTATAACATCGACAACAAAAACAAATGCATATATTACAAAAGGAAAGAAAGCTATCCATCTATACTAAACATTTAATGTATAACAAGTTCCAAAGTGCATTTTTAAAATTGTTATTTAACTGTAAAAGAACAACACGTGAGAGAATTGGAAAGTGATACAATTATTTAAAGTTACTTTGATAGTAGATTGCACAGAGTTGAAACTCAAGTTTCACATTCTTTTGCGGGTTTTCTTTTTATTGTGTTGAGCTATACTTCTTTGATTTGGCAAGAGAGCAGTGAAAAAAAGTTGGATTGGCCATGGATCTGACACTATATAATTGTAGATGTCTGGCAAATGCTAAGCCATAAAAATATAAATTTTAAATGATTTATTGCATGACAAAATGGTTTTACATATTTTTTATTCTACATGCCTTTTCTAGCGGCACAATTTATGAATCATGCAATGTCCTTTTATTATCACTACAGGGAATGTTAGGAAGGCAGGTAGACTCATACAGAGACGCTACAGAGTTGATAAAACAAGTGATATGTGTGATAATAGAGATAAAAAAAAAAAAGAAACTCCACCAAGGTTTTGAAGATAGAATCAGTCAGATAAAATGGTTTATTTACATTAAAAAGAGATTTTTATATGTTTAAAAATATCCTCGGTTCCTTTTTAATATGATAATTTTGACAATCTTTTCAAAAAAGCATATCATATTTGTAGTTTTAGATTAATAAAATCAAATATGTTTATAATTTATAAAACACGAAAAATACTTTTTTTGGAAGAGAACTTGAATCACATAGACGTATACTGAACTGTACAAATCAGAAAGCCAGACTACTGTGGTTTAAACAAATAGTATTTCGTGTCCATAAGTAATCTGAGATTAGGTTTTAGTGGAATTTTTGGGGGCACTCAAGCATTAAATTAGAGAGGTAGGCTACTTCTGTCTTCCCACTTTGTCACTCTAAGTATATTGGTTTTTCTCTTCTTGCCTCTCTCCCTGTGGTTCTATGGGCATGTGACCTGTATGCATATGCCACCTATCGTGAAGGCAAAAAAATGCCCAAATACAGAAAATCTGCCAGGTACTTTGTTACTAGGGAAGCATTTTTTTTTTCCAAACCAGCTCCTCCTCATCTCTGCTTATTATGCAGAGATTGAGATTGGGTTAAACAGCTACTATAATGTAAAAGTTCCCTGGGAAAATAATTATTTGGCTTCCCAGCTCCTTTTATGAAGGGAGTAAAAGAGAGAATGTTGGCAAGTCTTGTGTGTAGTCAATTAAGAGGATCTGCCCTAAATGTGAAAAAAAAAAACAAAAACAGTTTTTCTCTGATTAAGCTAGTGGTTGACAATCTGGGGCTGAAATTTAAGAGTTGGCATGCACTTAGAATTTTTTTCATGGTGTAAATGTCTGTACACAAACATTGACGTTATGTTAAATTAGAAAATGCATGAAGTTTCTTTTTATACGCTTGTCTCTTGTCTCTTTCTGTCGTATATATCTAAACTATTCATGGTGTATCCTTCTAAAAAACTTTTTACTCATGCACTTGCACACATACTTTCCTTATTTATGTCTCAGTCCCTAGACCAGATATGGACACACTGAAAAAAAAAAAGACCTAATTAGCAACCTATCCCTTCTTTACCGCCTATTTCTGTACTTTGGGACCTAACTTCTTAGTTTCTGGATCTAATAAGTCATTGAAAAAATTATTATTAATGCTCATCATTTTATAGAGTTGGGTTAGCTAGACAATGCAAAAGTTTATTGGCTCTCCGTATCTGGAGGGCACTAGAATAAAAACACGCTGATTTGAGTTTGCAATCGATTCAGAAGGAATTTTTACTATTTAGACTGGGTCATGAAGAAAATACAGATCCATTTTCACTGCAGTTCTCTTTACTTTGCATGATACTCTACAATGATTGTATCAGCTCATTTCCCAGTGACTTTCAAAATAAGTATACATATAGATAAAGATTGGGAGGGAATTTCTGCAAACATTTGCAAAACATTTATAAAGATTTATGTTATTATTAATGCCTGGAAACCCATTCTCAATTTGTCCAATGGTCATTATTTTATATATCCTTTCAAGAAAATGTATTAATTGACTCACTGCCATGATTGTAGATGTGATCTCTATTCAGAAAAGAGGATAAAATGTTTAAGAAAACAGACAGATTCATCTTGGCTGTCAAAACAAGAGATCATGGAATTAATGATGCTAACCTTTTTATTAACATGAATACTTTCACATGGAACCAGTTTGTTCTAGAGGTCAATGTCCTATTCTGAAATGTCTTCATTCCTCAGCCTCATGTTTTGTCTCTTCCCTGTTTTGTATCTGCCCAGGGAATAAAAGAATGAGGGTAAATACTATCTGGAATTCCTCCTTTGTTATGCAGCTCATCAAATTTGATTAAATGTAATGCAAGGTTAGACAATGTAGACCATGGGAAAGGAGACTTAGAGGTAATATGGGCTCCCTTGTAAAATAAACAATACCTCAACATTTATTAGGAGACTCCCTTTGTTATTTCATTAACAACCAGTAAGATTTCTTTCCCTCTTTCTTTTATCCCCTATGGGCTTTTAAATAGAGAACACGAATAGAATTCCATATATAGTTTTAATTTTTTTCTTCTTTCTCTCTTTTTTTCCTTTATGTCTTCCTTTTTTTTTTTTTTGCTGCTTCTTTACTTCCCTTAATTCCTTTCCTCCCTCCTTCCTTGCTCTCTGAAATTTTTAAAATTCTTCCTTCAGAGGTAATAATCATTTTAAGAGCCAAAGTCTAAAGGCATAGCATATATTATACCACCACACAGCAACATGGACTCCCATAAATCTTGTAAAGCTCTTTCCCTTTTACCAATCATTAGAACATTTATAATATGATGTTTTACACTACACTGAATTTTTAAAATTTTCGTTTTAGCGGTTTCAGTATTAGGAGGATATAACTTAAAGTAAGTATTAAAACTCTCCTTAGCCTGAGACATTAATGGTAGAAACATTTATTATTTTGTTTAGTTAGCATCATCAACAAAATTGCTAAGTGGATGAGAGTTGTCCCTCATGTCCTCATAATTCTATAATCTTTCTCCACTTTCTAACATTGATCACACACAGCACATGTTGTTTGACTATTATTTTTATTGAAAGATAAGTAAGAGAAGCTATGTTTTATTCTTACAGAAGTCAGTATATTTTGCTCAAAAGCCTAGTACTAATGTTGACATTTCAGATGTCGGGCAAGGAATAATTCCTGAAAAGGACTTCTACTCTTCAGAAACTAAAAACAAAAGCAAAAACAAACAAAAAACATTTAGAATTAGCAACAAAATTTTTAAAAATTAGAAAAATTTCCAGCTACAAGCATGAGAAACATTAGTATCTGAAGTAGTGATAGAGAAAGAGAATCTCATAAGCAAATATCTAAAAGTAGATTAATAGGAAGTTAGGAAGTCAACAAGAGAAGAATATGAAGCTCAGAAAGAAGAAAGCTACAGAAGGAAATACCTAATGGGAAAAATGAAGCATAAAGTCCAAGCATTTAAAAGGCCACTGTAATGACTTTAGCAACACGGATTTAGTTTCTCTGGAGTGGGAATGAAAAAAATATGATAAAAATCATGAATAGAAAATGAAAAGGAAGGCATTTTCAAAGAACTTGGCTATCAAAAGAGATGAACTATATGAAAGAAGCTGAGCGGGGGTGAGGTGTGGAACACAGTATCTCTTTTAGTTATTCCCCAGATGGGATTTGAGCACAGTTTATAAGATGAAGGAACCAGTAGAGAAATAAGTTGAATATATATATATATATATATATATATATGAGAGAGAGAGAAAGAGAGAGAGAGAGAAAGAGAGAGAGAGAGAAAGAGAGAGAGAGAGAAAGAGAGAGAGAGAGAGGAATGACATCAGCAAGATGACAGAATGAGAAATCTCAGGCTCCAATCTCACTGCAGAAAGTTCAACTAGCAACTACCCACAGATTAGAACATCTTTTATAAAACCCCAGCACTTGGAAAAAAGCCTGATATACTCATGTGGTCTGTAGAACTCGATGAAATCTGAATTAAAATGCTCAAAAGAACAATCTTACTCCAACTGCACTGTTCCCCATCCCACAAGTTGGCAGAACATCAGATAGAGAGGATTTTTCTGTACCACAATTTCTAAGAGAATGAGAGGCAGTAATTCAGTGTCCCTAGCATTTCAAAATGCTTCCAAGGAAGCTTTTTCTGATCTCAACTCAACCAGACAGGGAGACTAGACTCCTTCCTCCTATTTATTTCAGAGAAGCAATGAAACTACCCTGGCTTGACCTGGAAAGTCAAGAGGTATCTCCATTATTCAGCCATTAAACTTTCCCAGTGACTGTTCGGGAAGAGAGACTTCTACTCTCATGTATCTTGAAGAAGGATGTGAGCTAGACTGGCTTGACCCAGGAAGTCAAGCAGTAGTTCTACTTAGCCAAAAAACTTGCTCTATAACCCTGACTAGGCCATGATACTCCCACCTCACCAAAGATTTTGGAAAATTATAGAGGCTAACCTTACTCTACCAAAAAAGCTGAACAGTCACTCAACTCAGCCAAAAGCCCACACCATGGCTTCACTTGACAGGGAGGCAATCCTCAGTTGTGCATTTTTAAGGAGCATAGCCTCTATCCTACCTTTCCTAGTAGTAATTTCACCTAACCTTAAAGCCCTGCCTATAGTTCTGCCCAGTTGAAGATCCCAGAGTGGAACTGTCCAACCCTAGAATACATCTTGTGACTGATCTGGCTAGAAGCCCTCATAGTATGCAGCCAGCTGCTCTACCTGATAGTGGAGACCCTCCAGCAGCCTCACCTGACATAAGTGCAAAGGTAGCAGCCTAGAAACTAGAGAATTCACAACAAATTCTGCTGGGCTGGGGTTATCTTCAGCTGGCCCTTTAAGAATTGCGGGCTAAACTAAATAGTGAAGGTCTGTCCTTGCTAGGGAACATGTATAAAGGCCAGGAGAGGCTATCTTCTCAAATGTCCAGAAAACAATGACACAAAGGATGCATTGAATTGTAAAGGATTACAAAGAATTAAGGAATCATCATTAGTTTCTAAAGAAACTAATAAAATTCCAATAATGGAACCCAAAGAAATAGAGATCTATAAAATGACTGACCTAGAATTCAGAATAATTCTTATAAAGTGATGCAGTGAACTATAATATACTTCAGAAAATTTAACAAAATTTGCAAAAGAATACATAAAAAGTTTCATGAATATTGGCAACAAAATAGGAACAATAACAAGAAACAGAAACTCAACTCTTGACACAATGAATTTACTGAAAAAAAAATCAATAAAATGTTCAATAGGAAACTCAATCCAGCAAAAAGAATATTGAGCTGGAAGGCACACACATTTGTAACTGTCCAGTCAAAGGGGCAAAAAGATAAAATACTTTTTAAAAATGAAGAAAGTTTATGGGAATTATGGGATACAATCAAGGGACCAAACATTCAAATAATAGGAGTTCTAGAAGGAGATGACAAAGACAAAAAGCCAGGAAGCACATTTAAATAAAATGACAGAAAAATTTTCTAATTTGAGAATAGATGTCAATTTCCAAGTATGGTAAGCACAAGGATTTCCAATCACATTCAACCGAAAGAGAAGTGTATGTAGGCACATATTCAAACTATCAAAAATCCAAGACAAAGAAACCGTTTTGAGAGCAACAAGAGAAAAAAAACACATTGCATAGAAACAAGTATCAATATGACTATGAGTAGATTACATGGGGAAAAAACACACCGCACACAGCAGGCCAGGAGAGAGTTGTATGATATATTCACAGTGCTTAAAATAAAAAAGGGAAAAGTTTTAATGAGAAATAATTTTTCAATCAATGGTGAGTTTCAGAAATGGATGAGAAATAAAAACTTTCCCAGGCAACAGCAACAACAACAGCAACAACAAAAACACCTATGTGAGTTAATCACCACTAGACCTGCTTTACAAAAATTGATAAAGAGAGTTCTTTTTCCCCCAATATTTATTTTAGATTCAGGCAGGTGCATATGCAAGTTTGTTTCATGGATAAATTGTGTGTCATGCGGGTTTGGTGTACAAATTATTTCATCACCCAGGGAATAAGCATAGTACCTAGTAGGTAGTTTTTAAATCTTCCTCCTTGCTTTACAAAAATTGATAAAGAGAGTTCTTTTTCCCCCAATATTTATTTTAGATTCAGGCAGGTGCATATGCAAGTTTGTTTCATGGATAAATTATGTGTCATGCGGGTTTGGTGTACAAATTATTTCATCACACAGGGAATAAGCATAGTACCTAGTAGGTAGTTTTTAAATCTTCCTCCTCCTCCTACCCTCCAGACTCAAGCCCCAGTATCTATTGTTCTCTTTTTTGTATCCATGTATACTCAAGGTTTCACTCCCAATTATAAGTGAAAGCATGCAGTATTTGGTTTCTGTTCCTGAATTAATATGCTTAGGATAATTGCCTTCTGCTCCATCCATGTTGCTGCAAAGGATATGAGCTCCTTCTGTTTTATAGTTGCAAAATATTTCATGGTATATATGCACAACATCCTCTTTTTTCCAGTCTACTTTTGATGGGAATTTAAGTTTACGTGGATGTCTTTGCTATTGTAAACATTGCTGCAGTGAACATTTGCATACATGTCTTTATGGTAAAATTATTTACATTCCTCTGGGTATATACCCACTAATGGGATTGTTGGGTTAAATGATAATTCTGTTATTAGCTCTTTGAGGAATCACCATAGTGCTTTCCAGAATGGACAAACTAATTTACACTTCCACCAACATTATATAAGTTGTCCCTTTTCTACTCATCCTCACCAGTATCTGTTACTTTTTGGCCTTTTAATAATAGTCATTCTGACTGGTGTGAGATGGTAGCTCACTGTGGTTTTGATTTGTATTTCTCTGGTAATCAGTGATGTTGAGCCTTTTCTTTCATGTTTGTTGGCCACTTATGTTTCTTCTTTAGAAACTGTCTGTTCATGTCTTTTGCCCACATTTTAATTGGGTTGTTCATTTTTTTTTGCTTGTTAATTAATTTAAGTTACTCTAAATTCTAAATATTAGACCTTTGTCAGATATATAGTTTGCAAATATTTTCTCAACATTCTCCAGGTTGTCTGTTTACTATGTTGATAGTTTCTTTTCCTGTGCGGAAGATTTTTAATCAGGTCTCTTTTATCAACTTTCAGTTTTGTTGCAATTGCTTTTGGACACTTTTTCATAAAATCTTTGCCAGAGCATATGTCTAGAATGGTATTTCCTAGGTTCTCTAGGGTCATTATAGTTCTAAGTTTTACAATTATGTCTTTAATTCATCTTGATTTGATTTTTGTATATGGTGAAGAAAGGAGTTTATCTTCAGTCTTCTGCATATAGCTAGCCTATTATCTCAAGAATATTTACTGAATAGAGAGTCCTTTCCTCATTTTTTTTGGTTATGATTTTATACCTAGAAAACTGCATAATCTCTGCCAAGTATCTCCTAGATTTGATAAACAACTTCACTAAAAACTCAAGGATACAAAACCAATGTACAAGAACAATAGCATTTCTATACAGCAACAATGTCCATGCTGAGAGCCAGATTAAGAATGCAATCCTATTCACAACAGCCACACACAAAAATAAAATAATTAGGAATATAGTTAACTAGAGAGGTGAAAGATCTCTACAATAAGAAATACAAAAGTCTACTGAAGGAAATCAGAGATGACACAAGAAAGTGGAATAACATTCCATGCTCATGAATAGGAAGAATCAATATTGTTAAAATAACTACACATTCCAAAGCAATTTACATATTTAATGATGTTGCTATCAAACTGCCAATGACATTCTTCACAGAATCAGAATGACCTATTCTAAAATTCATATGAAACCAAAAAGAGTCAGTTAAAGCAATCCTAAGCAAAACGACAAATCTGGAAGCATCAAACTACCTGCCTTCAACCTATACTTAAGGCTACCATAACCAAAACAGCATGGTATTGCTACAAATATGAACCTGTGAACCAATTGAACAGAATAGAGAGCCCAGAAACAAAGTTACACATCTATAACCACCTGGTCTTCAACAAAGCTGACACACTACCCAACCTCAAATATACTAAAGGGCCACAGTAACCAAAAAAGTATGATAGTGGTACAAAAACAGACATATATACCAATAAAATAGGTTAGAGAACTCAGAAATAAAGCCATACACCTATAACCATCTGATCTTTGACAAAGTAGAGTTCTTAAAACTGAAAAAAAGCTGCTAATCAAATGTGCAAAACTCAATGGTATAAGTAAAATTGAGCCATTTAAGAATGTCCTAGTACTATAATAATGTTGTGTAAGGCAAGCTTATTTATAGTACACAGATTAAAAGATAAAACTATTGGTAATAAATATAGCTAAAATAAATTGTAAAGGAATACAAATTATGATATAATGTAATTATGAAATAAAAACAAAGTATGTGGGAGAAATATTAGTTACTTTTAATATAAATGGATTAAATTATCTAATAAAAAGACATAGAGTGATTAAATGAATAAGAAAATAACTAGAAAAGAAAAAACTAAGCCAAAATATAGCTGAATATAGGAGATAATAAAGATCAAAGAATAAAGAGAAACAATAAAAATAATACAAAACATTAAAAAAGAAAAACTTATTTTTTTGAAAAAGATAAGTAAATAATTTAAGCCTTCTCTCTTTTTTTTAGTTTATCTAAAGGTTTGTAAATTTTGTTTCAGTCAGAAATGAATACGGACATATTACAACTGAATTGGAAGACACAGAAGAAATAAATTTCTCGACCCATACAACCTACTAAAACTGAATCTTGAAGAAATAGCAAATTTGAACCAACCAATAAACAGCAAAGATTTTGATTAAGTAATGAAAAGTCATCCATCAAAGAAGAGTCCACGACCTAATAATTTTATGGCTGAATTTTGCCAACCATTGAAAAAAAACTCATACCAGTTTTTTTTTCAACATCTCAAACAATTGAAAAGGAGGGAATATTTCCAAATTATTTTAAAGAGGGCAGCACAGTAGATAGCCTCCAACTTATGAACGTTTGATTTACAATTTTTTGACTTTATAATGGTGTGAGAACAGTGGACATTCAATAGAAATTATCTCATTTTAAACTGTAAGGAGCTCTTCAACTTACATTTGAGTTATGTCTTGATAAACTCATCATAAAACTGAAAAATTAGACATTGAAGACTGTCTGGACATTACTAGGAGAGTAAATTCCTATGTTCTCACCACAAATAATATTAAGGCTTTGAGATTATGGATATAACTAGCTTGATTTAATGATTTTATATTATATTCATAAATCATAACACTTATATTCCATATATTTATAAAATTCTAAAGCATCTATTATATATGTGTAAGTGAAAAAAAAATCAAAGAGCCAATGATCCAAGATCATCTGGCACTTAAGAGGAGATGGAAGCAAAGTAATTATAGAACAGGCCTTATGCAAAACTAACGAGAGCACACATTAGGGTGATGGAATTTAGTTGAAAGTGTGGTGAGATAAAAAGGTTGAAGAATTCCCCTCTTATGATTTCCAATTACATATGGAAAGTAAGGGAGTGTTTAGCAACAGAATGAAGGGAGGTAGGAGGGAAAATAGTTGTCCTAATAACAATCCTTAGTTCAAGTATATTGCAATGTGATGACTATATTGCTGAATTTCCTATGATTTTAAGATTGTATCAATATTGCTATGCACACTGGATTCCTTGTGTTTGAAAAATATTATAAAATGTGAGAGTACTGCAAACCAGTATCTATTCCAAACAAAATCTATCAAAAAGGGAAACACACATATAAAATAATAGCTATAAAATAGGTTAGCTGAGAATGATTTAATATCAGGCACTAATTGTGCAATTAAGACAATAAATGCAAAATAATCCTAAGAGAAGAGTTTATAGAGCACTGATATGAGTGTTAGCATAAAATGATGCAATGTTATGTCATGGTTGAGAATGACACTTCCGGAGTAATACTACTAGGGTATTGCTTATTCTTTCTACTATTTATAGAATCTTGAGAAAGTTGCTTAATCTTTCTGAAAATTTGCAAATTTTAGAATAATAGGATGCTTTCACAAAGTTGTCAAGAGGATTAATAAGTAAATCCATGCAAAGTACAGTGCAGAAAACAGCATCTGGTATCTAGTAAAAACTCTATAAACATCACTATTATTATAAAGTGATCTAATTTAGTTGAATTTTGAAGAATGGGCAGAGAGGTCTGTACATTGGAAAGACTTTGGCTACAAGTAACAGACCACTAAACACAAATCTTTTAAACAAAAAGGGACTGTTTTGGTAATGGGAAGTCCAGAGGTAGGGAAGACTTCGGGGTTGATTCAGTTTAAGAACTCCATCTCCTTTTTCTGCAGTTTATTTTAACTTCCATTAAGTCTGTTTGGTTCCTTTTTAAGCAAAATGGTTGCAACAATTCTGAAACTCCATCTCTGCACAAAAGTAAGTGAAGAAAAAAAGGTCATCTCATCACGTGGCTTTCTCACATAAAGAAGAAAACATCCCAGGATACTCTTAAATGTCTTAAACTAGGATTAGGTCCAGAACATTTACCATAATTGAAAAATATTATGCCCTACTTGGCTTCAACCTGGCTGCTGAAGTACAGAGTCTGTCTCTTAGAGTTCACCCCTGATGTTGGTATCCATATCGTAATATGGTAACTTTGCAACAATGAGATAGAGGTTAAATGGGTATTGGTGAGATTATCATACAATCCGTCAATGGGGAGGTACTTCAGGCCTAAGTAAAATATGCAGTTAGGTTTGCTAATGACTTGTCTAAGGTCAAAGTTGTGGGCTTGATTGATGCCATGGATTTTAGGGAAGGATAAAGGAATGACATGTGGATAGTTCAGTCAGATACTTTTTCAGTCCTGGGAGAACGCTGAAAGTAGCCCAAGAAGAAGAGCCTAAATTCAGTACAGAAAGGGAAAAACGTAAACACCGTCTTCAATATGATGAACTCCAGTTTATCTTCTTATTCTCTTTGGTCTGTAACCAAAAGAACATTACATTTAACATAGTCTACATTAACTTTAGTCATTCTGGAGCCAAGTGAATATAAGAGAACTGCTCCAATAAATTCATCTCACTAGTTTGCATTTTTTTTTAAACTAAACATCAGCCTGAAAGACCTGACGTTTTTCTTAAGAGTTTGAACATACTGGGAAAAAGATTCTGTAGTACATTCAGAGGAAACTGGTTTTTATGAATAAATTATAAAATGTATCACCATATGATTATTGAAATAATCTTTAAGATAAAGAGTCATCTTATAGAGAACTTTAGGTGTTATATCCCCTTCTGACAGCTCAGTTTTGCATTGGACATAATTTACATGACTCTCTTAATACCCTTAATGATTTTTAAGGAAAAAGTGAGCTAAACTCAGTCTCAACCTCTCAGTGGGACTGACAGTCACCATTTATACTGAAGTTAATATCACTGAAAATAGTAGAAGATGTCAATAACTTTTTTCTATTCATAAATCTTCATCATTACAAAACATGTTATTTGTATATATCAAGTTTTTTTAGCATGTAATCTTTCACAATGTCCTATCTCACAGTATTGATGAAAGATTTTTATAGCAAATATTTTGACACAAGATTAATTCAACATCTCAAATATTATAAAATGTTCTGGCATTTGTATAGTGACTTTTTAGTTTATTTGTTGCATCATGTATCATGTTTTTTCTGCTGATTATCCAAGTGATAACTTGTGCCAATTAAAAAATATAAAAACAGTCACCAATCTTGCATCCTCTTATCTGATCCATATGCAAGGCAAAAGGATTAAGTAGTCATAATGTCAAGGAAAACACGCAAACCATTTATTCTTTGAGACAGTATGTCTTCCAGGGAATCTAGCACTTTTAAAATCAGCAGAAAAGAAATTTTAAGTGGAAACATAGCATCCTTATTCTGCCTTTTATCATGCTTCAGGGTCCATGGCTTTTGTGACCTAGGAGTTGCATGCAATAGCAAACCAAGCAAAATCATTCTGAAGACAAAATATCAACTGACATCAAAATTATACTTAACATTAGCCAGAAAATAGAAGAAATCAGTTTGGGTTGTTTAAAAAAATGAACTGTTAAGTCTCATTGGATCTGAATAAATACTGTTTTATGGGATGGCCAAATGACTTCTCAACCATTTCTACCAACATTGTGAAAAAGTGCGTTCCTTAGATTTCAATATTATATGTTCTTTTAAAATTCAGAATCAATTTTTAATCCATCTACACTTGGAAATCATCTTTAGCAAGTCTGGCTGAATAACAAGAAAATTGTCATTCACAAAGCACTCTTTTTTTAAAAAAGGAAATATAAAATATATAAAAGAAAGACAAAATATATCTAAGTATTGTACTCTAATATTTAAACTACCTTCTGTCTTTTTGAGTTGCTATGAGTGATTAACAGAAAAAATCAGGCATCTTTCATATATAAAATATATACTTTGATTCTTACATCACATTTTTCCTTATTTCTTAGTGATTTTTCCTTAGTAATTTTTAGAAGTGATGAATATTCAGCTTATATATTTATAAATGAATTATTCATTGATATCAGTTTTTATGCTATTATAAGCAAAAAAATGCAATAACATGAAAATAAAATTCATAGATTACTAGGGAAATGTGGGTTAATAATTCTGTTCTGGAATCTAGGAATAATTTTCTATGTATAACATTAAATTCTTTTTTTGAAGATTTATGATCAATAGTTGAGCATGGTTTATCTACTTAACGGTTTTACAGACACTGATCCAGAAAGACTGCCTCAACTGCTAGAACTAATCAACTTGAAATTATATTAGATGAGCTCAACCACAATTTAAGGTGAGGATTTCCATAATGATTCTGCAGCTATGAATGTGAGTGGAGTACTATGATGTTATCCGAAAAGATTCACAGTTCAGATGTTTGACTCATATAAAAGGGGTTGATAAATTTTTAGTTCTCTATGATCAATTGTGTAATAGTAATTGCCATAGAAACCTGAAGAAAATTTCAGTAAATTGATGAGATGCCTAAAACACAATCTATATGCCATTTATGTTGATATAATTTTTATGACAAAATTAAGAAGAATCCTTTGAGATAATTAAGAATAAGAAGGACTTTACATCTTTTAATTGAATTATTAAGACAGTTATAGATTCACACAGAAAGATGCATACAGCTGACATAACCATGATGTTGGCATTGATACAATCCACTGATCCTATTCAGATTTCCCCAGCTTTGCTTGTATTCACTTGTATATGTATATATGTAGTCCTTTCTATACAATTTTATCATATTTGGATGTTTATTAATTCACTACCAAGTCAAGTTATGAACAATTCCAACACCAGGATTCCTCATATAGCATCACTAATGTATCCTTTACTTCTAAAATGTCATTTAAAAAATTTCATATAAATGGAATCTTGCAGCATATATCTTTGGAGAGTAACTGTTTTTCACTCTGTATAACTGTCTAGAATTTAATCTAAATTGTCACCTGTATCAAACTATCAGTAGATTCTCTTTATATTTCTTAGTAGTCTTATCTGGAATGTTTGTACCTGCTGAAGGACATCAAGGCTGTTTCCAGCTTTTGCTTATTACAAATTAAGCTGCTACGGGCATCTTTGTATATGTATTATGTAAACATAGTTTTTGTTTTCATCTGGGACAAACATCAGAGAGTACAGTTACTGAGTCTCATGGTAATTATGTGTTTAATTTTATAAGAAATCGCCAAATTTCCAGAGTGGCTGTACCATTTTAAATTCCCATCAAGAAATTGTGAATGAATCAGTTTTTCCTTATCCTTGCCAGCATTGTGTGGTATCACTATTTTTCTTTAATTACGCCATTTTAAAGGTATGTAATGATGTCATTGTGTTTTTTTAATGTACATATCCCTGGTGGTTAATGATGTCAATATATTTCTGTGAGTGTGCTTTTCATCTGTTTATCATTTTGGTGAAAGGTCTATTCAGTATTCTGTCAATTTTCCAAATAGGTTTTTTATATGTTGAATTCTGAGATTTCTTAAATACTAGTCTTTTTCCTAACATTTTCTCCCAAAGTGTAGCTTGTCTTTTTTTTCTTCTTCACGTGGGCTTTCATGGAGCAAAATATTTTTATTTTGTTGAAGTCAATTTATTAATGATATCAATTTATTAATATTTTGATTCATGGATTATTCCTTTGGTGTTTAGTCTAAGCACTCATGTTAGTTCATTTTAAACTAGCATTTCTTTTAAAAAGCTATTACTTAGACCATTGCTTTCTAGACCTTTGCATGGATAAAAAACATTTCTTGGAAGACTGACTTCTGGAATACACCTCTAGAAATTCTGATTTGGTGGGTCTGAGATTCTAGCTGAAGATAAGCATTGTAATAACCCCACAGGTGATATAATGCTGCTGGTCCTCAAGAAATATTTTGAGTATCCATTTCTTCGATTTCTAGTCATTCAGGTTTCATCAGAGACCAAGAATGGAAAAACTGTTAACAAGTATGATAATACAAAACAAGCAAAACATTCTTAACAGTTCTTAAAATATTTTATCTTTTAAAAAACTTATTATCCAAAGAAGACATTGTTTGGAAATCACTTTATTTGGTAAAGATTACTTAGAAAAAAACTGGTTGTATTTATATTATTGTATATTATTATCTTATCCCCTGATAGAATTGCCTTTGATTCCACAGAGGATTCACCTAAATTGCTATATGATTCACAACCACTGTTCTCCTGTAACTTAAAGCTTGCAAAAAACATTATCTTGATTTGCCTTCTTGCAATATGGAGCAAGGAGAATATCACCTAACATTTTGTAGTGCTTATTATATGTTCTCTGCTAGATGCTTTATAGCCTTTAGGTCAATGAATCCTCACAATTCTAAGTATTGGTTAGTGTGGAGAATACAGAGAGTCAGAATGGGCTAACAGGTGTCTTCAAGGCCACACATCTAATAAGGAATAAAACATGATTTATGCATGTGTGTTACTCTATTCTCCATGCTCTCTTTAATAGATTATGTTACACCACAGTATTTTTAATTTAAAAAAATCACGAGAGAAATTTAATGTTAACATTTTAAAAAATTCATAAAACAACTTTAGAATGAAAAGTATAATGATCTAATTGTATACCTTTCTACGATAGTGAGAAAATATATTCTTTTAAAAAAGTATTGATAAAGGTGAAAGAATGTAGTAGGTATAATTAATTCACATGTTACAACCGTCTACCTTCTTATAATGTCAATGTTGGATAATTCACACATTGTACCTTTCCCTTATTTGTGTTGCCATCAACACTAAGCACTGGATTTTTGCTGGTGCTTAGCTTTTGCTCTGATTTCATGGTGCTGTGTGAACACAATTTTTGGACTTTGGAATCTCAACAGAAATTTAGAATATCAGAAATAAATCTCACAAGAAAAAAATTTAGAAATATTTTAGTCTTGATATTTCAAGACTAAATTGCCTGAAAAGCTTTATTACCACCTTCTCTTTGAGAAATACCAATAGGTGTCCTTAAGAAGATTCTTATTATTGTAGGAAGGACAATGTTCTCAAACATTTTAATCAAAATTAAATTTTTAGAATAAACATAAATTTCAAATTACCCTTTCAGAATTCAAACTTATTATCATCATACTGGCAACACAGGATTTAGTTTTTATGACAAAGCTCTTTTCTAGAGGACATTAAATTCCACATGTTCTTTGATTCTTTGCATTATCTATAATCAAAAACAGTCCCTGTCCATCTTTGTTTAGCTTGTTGAATTAAAAATATAAATTTACAATTTTGAATATGAATAATAGTAGGTAAATTCTATACTAAATTATATAAAATGAAAGAGAAACAAAAATAACATTAAAATTTTCACAAAAAAACATTTTTAATTTCAATAGAAATACAACTTAATTTTCAATTAGTTGTGTTTCTATGATGAGAATAATTTCTAGGAAAATAATGCTATCTATAATATAGCTTCCTCAATTAAATTTACCAAGCAATTAACTGAAGCAAAATGTGTTTTAAATTTTCATGATTTACTACAGATAAAAAAAACCACTATTTTATTTTAATATACAGAACTAAAGAATAAATATTATTTTGTATTACTGATTTGTGATGAAGTGAAGATGCCTGTAAATCTCATGAATTCTTAACCTGGAAACCTCTGGAAAATACTCCACAGTATTCGGAACTCATTTTTAAGAAAGAATGTGGATTAAGGTTTTCATATTTTGTATGTGCCCCCTCCTCTTCCGCCAAGCACTGCACTCAGTCGGTGCTTAATGAAATATTCAACATTGCAGAGAAAAAGTTGGGCTAATATAATCTGGTAACTGGAGATCTTTTCCAGGTAAAGTTAAGGGGACAATGAAGACCATGACATGTTGAAAATATTTCAAGATGAATAAATTTTTCTCAGTAAAAAAATCAGATTATTGCTTCCAAAATGATAATCTCTTTCACAAAGATTTTTTTTTTAATCTTCCTTTGACACTCCCATTCCAAACTCAGTGGAAGTTGTATTTAAATGTTCTTACGAAATGTCCCTTGGTTTTCATCAAAATAAGTTTTTTTCTCATTAAAGTGAACTGTGGTATTCCAAAGAACTAATGGAGAGAAGGTGCCATTTTTATTCTCTACTAAATTCCTTTCCCAGTTTCTTAATTTGAAGCATTGGATCTGAATACATTTGGCAACAACTCACAAAACATGAAATTTGTTGGCTGAGAAGTAATGCTATCTATTCCAGCCTAACTACAAACAGAACAGTTCTTTGTGGGGCTGCTATGGAAAAGATATTTTGAGCAGCTGTAACAAAGATTGCAATAAAAATTCGAGGTCAAATTGTCTTTATTCCATATTAGAGAGCTCAGCATTTTTAATGCTCAGCACTGAGAAACAACACACCATAATAAGCTTTAGGTTTCCTGTTTGCAATTTCCCCCAGTGCCAATTACCATCAGTGCAGTGGTGCACTCAGTGGATTATTTTGGGGCTATTTTAAAGCCAGCCATTAAGAAACTTCTGAATTTCGACTTCTTTACCTAAACCATACTACTACTACCACTACTAATGACACATATTGCTTAATATTAAGAACAGCAGCACATATTTTTGAGCACCTGTTGTATGTCAGATACTGTGTGGAGCATATTGTATATTACATAACTTAAACCCATAAGTTAGTTTAGATTGATATCCCTATTTGAAAGATAGAGAACTTGTGGTTAAAAACAAAGTAAATTCATTTGTCATTAACCAAAATAGTCACACTGATAATATGCAACGTAGTTTATAGTGTAGTCTATGTGTTTTTGGTATTTGTTTTCTCTTTATATTTCCTTCTTACCTGTTTTGATGACCCCCTTCTCTGAACTTCTTTGGTATATATAGGCACACAACCTATGTAGATGCTTAATCATAAATTGTTCTTTTTTTCCCCTCATTCTTTGGGTAAAGAATAAAGCACACCCCACCCACCCCCCCACACACACATTCTCCTTCTCTTTCTCTCTCTCTCACAATTATTGGAGTATAGACTAATAATAATAGGAAGGCAAGGAAAAGCAGAAAACTATGTTTTATGGATCAAGAGTAAATATATCATATTTTTCATTATATTAAGCACTAGTAAAAATGTTATTTCTTTTGCTGTCCAGAACATCACCTTCCTCCTAAGCACCTTGATATCCTTTGGGGAAGTTGCCTTTACTTGGTTGGCATGCCTTCTTGATGGAGAGTGGTAAGAGCAACTAGATCTTATTCCTCCATGCCTTCAGAGGAGTCACAATACCTGGGGTGTTTGTATTGTGAATGCAATGAGACCCTATTCTTCAGAGCTTATTCTTTGCAGCAGCCAGGAAGCTGGAGTCTAGACAGACAGTTCTGCTGCTCTTTCATTTTTCAGAGCTTGATTGGTTTTTATCGATCTCTGAGTTGGCTTCTTCAACCTCCCAGGGACTCTCTGAAACACTGATAACTTTTCAGTAAATGCCCCTAAGCTTATACCAGCCACAGTGAAACCAGAAACCTCACATGCAGCAGGCTTTTCTTCTGCTTGATCAGATCTTGAGTCATATTAATAAAGAGCTTGAACTTTGGGAGGCTGAGGTGAGGGGACCACTTGAGGTCAGTTTAAGACCAGCCTGGCCAACATGGCGAAACCACATTCTACTGAAAATACAAAAATTTGCTGGGCATAGTGGCACATGCCTGTAGTCCCAGCTACTTGGGAGGTTGAGACAGGAGGATCACTTGAACCCAGGAGGCAGAGTTTGAAGTGAGCCGAGATCATGTCACTGTATTCCAGCCTGGGCAACAGAGTGAGACACTGTTTCAAAAAAAAAAAAAAAAAACCACATAATAATAATGATTATAATAAAGAACTAGATTCTCATTAGCAGTTACAAGTGTACTGTTAACTCTGGGGGCAGGGGCAGAGGAACCACGGTATACGGGTTCCTTAACTTTTCTTATGAGCTTGAATATTAAAAGGTATGTACTATTTGACAAAAGACATGTAGTTGAAGGTTAAAGAGATGTTTTAAAGCAGTAAAGAGAGAGTATGTGGTTAGCAAATAGCAGTCTGTGCTCAAGTCAAAGATTTGTCACTTATTTCAGGATAGAACATTGGCAAGTCTTGTTATTGCTAGAGTCTATTTCATAATCCATGTAGCGATGGCAGGGGAGTTAGTTTTTTTTTTTTTAATGTCAGGCCTTAATAGATTTATCATTCATTATTAAATGTTTATTGAAGAAATCAGACTGTGTTTTTACCAGTTGAAAAACATAAATGAAAATTTATAAAGTATATTAGCTATGTTTAAAAAAATATTTATGTTTGACCCTTGAACAACACAGGAGTTAGAAGCATTTACTCCCTAAGAAGTCAAAAATCTACACATAAGTTATCTCACTAAAAACTTAACAACTGATAGACTACTGTTGACCAGAAATAACATAAGCAGTCAATAAACACATATTTTGCATGTTATATGTATTATATACTGTATTCTTAGTAAACTAAAAATATTATTAAGAAAATAATGAGGATGAGAAAACATATTTACAATTTATTAAGTGAACGTGGATTATCATTAAGCTTTTGATAAATTTTGACTTTCTATAACAAATTTGTATGGATTTTAAGGTAGTAAGTGATTAAAAACACTAGTATCTACATATATTTTATGCATTCATGACATAATTTAATATTTTAGTCTTGGTAGTACAAATACTTAGTGAGACAATTTGTAGGGAATTTTGAAGTTAATCATCAGCCTTTAAATTCAAGTCAAAATATACTGTATATACTGAAATTGTTGTAATTTCAAACAGGTTTGTTAAATTCTGGATGCCTGATGCAAGCTCTTAGTGCTCCGTGCAACTGGACATACTTCCATGGGATCATCTCTCTCCATTGAAGACCCCTTTTCAAAGATTTATATTTGAGGCTAAATGATATCTCTTAATTAACAGAGAATACCACTCTTTGCAATCTATTAAGTAAATATCCTACTAAACAAATATCATGCTAAACAAATAAGTGAATGACCTACTAAATAAATATATTTATGTGGAAGGTCTATTATTATCCATGGAAAAATGTAAAAAATCAATTTGATTGTCATATTTAATATGTTAAATATTAAGGCTTATTTTTTGCTGGTTGTAATGGAGAATCAAAGGTGCTAGATTGTATTCTTGTACTCAGTGAACCTATCTTCTATTTGGAGAGGCACCCAGGATCACAAACACCCTAATATGCCCCCTCCACCAGCCAAAAAACAGGAAATCCTTAATGCTAACTCACAGGAAGAGAGAAGGCTTTGTGGATGAAGGACTATTAGAGGTAGTTTTGAGTGGGTAGAAGTGTCATAAGAAGAGACAAAGTGTAAGGGGAAGAGACATTAGAACACAAATACATAAAGATGCATGTTTATCTGGGATGCAACATAGTTCTAAAATGATGAACAGTAGAATTAGAGAAGCAAGTCTTAATAAGATAAGGTTTTTGAACACAAAATAAGTACATCTTACATGTAGTTTAGCTTAGATAAAAAAAGGTGGAGTTGCTGAAGATCCATTAAGACAGATTTTTTTAATCTAATAGAAGAAACGGTGTTAAGAGTATCTGCTAACCCTCAAAATTGTAGGTAAAAATTTTTCTTTGAATTTTTCAACTTGAACTCTTCTATGAGTTGAATGTTTGTGCTCTTCCACATCATTCAACTCGTAGAAGAGTTTTTAAGATGTGGGGCCTTTAAGATGTGAGGACAGTGTTTCATCTCTTTTGACCTTATGTTATCTGAGGACACAAGGAAGCTGCCATCTATGAGGAGCCAGCCCTTACTAGACACTGAATCTGCTGGTGCCCTGAGGTTGGATTTTCAGTTTCCAGAACTGTGAGAAGTAAAATGTCTATTGTTTATAAATTACCCTGTCTGGTATTTTGTTCTAGCAGCCTTTGACCTCTCAAAATTGTAAATAACTGCTCTAAGGTCATCCAGAATCCGCAAATGGGAAAAATCAATCTTAGTATATTAAATGTTTGGTAACTTAGTTGTCAAAATCATACATTTGAGAGTAAATCCTGACTCTCTGTTCTAAATCACTGAATTATCTCCTAATGGTTGTATCTCTTGCCCATTTTCAGTGTACTTTTTAAGGAGATAAATCAGCTCCTAACTTGCTCCTTCTTAAAATTCTTCAATATCATTATTTGATTTACAATGCAATTCAAGATCTGCAACAGGACAACCTATTAATCCTACCTTGCACCACTTTTTCTCTCCCTACTCCACTCCAGTAGTAATCTGAGTTAGCTTTCATTTCCTCAAACACTCATTATAATGTAGGGCATCTGCCTTTTCTGCTTCTACTGCAAGCCTGTTCTAGTTTAAACATTACTTCCTCAGAGGCTCTACTTTAAACTCAAGTCTAAATTACCACTTGTTATGAATCAGAACACTCTGCTATTTATCTTTATACTATACATCATAAAGGTTACTATTGTTATGTTTGTCTTCTTTTAAAAGAAGTCCAGGTAAGACAGGCTATCACCACCCATATTTCATTCATCGTTTGATATCCAACATCTACCGTAATGCCAACTACCCACTAGATGCTCAGTAAATGTGTACACTCGAAATAACTGATAAACTTGCCTTCCTCAAATCTCTCTAATTGCTATATTGGCAATGCACATTAAGAGACAATATCATCCATTTGTAGTACCTTTGAAAAAGGCAAGAATTCCCTAGAAGACATCCATATTCTAATCTTTGAAATCTGTAAATATGCTATATTAGATGGTTAAAGGGACCTTAGAGCTATGACTAAGGGTAGGGACCTTATAATGGGGAGATTATCCTGCATTATTCAGATGTGTCCAATATAGTTACAAAGCTCCTTAGAAACAGAGGCAGAAGAGGACAGTCAGAAGAAATGCAAAGCATGATTAGAGAAAGACAGGCATCATTGCTGGATTTAAGAATTAAGGAAAAAATCATGAGCCAAAGAATGTGGACAACTCCTAAAAGCTGGAAAAGATAAGGAAATGATTTTCCCCTAAAACTTCCTGATATAAATGCAGTCCTGTCAATATCTTAATTTTAGCCCACTGATATCTATATTAGACTTCTACCCTTCAGAACTATATGATAATAAATGTGTTTTTGGAGGCTTTATGTTTGTGTAATTTGTTACCGCAGTAATAGAAAACAGAAATAGCACCTTTAATTAAATGCTTTCTGAGTAGTCCTTCATTACCATATATAGGAACTCCTGAACCTTTTCTCATTCTCTAAGTGTAAAAATACTCAGCAATAAAGCTCTAGTATCATTCAAGTCTCTCAGTCTTGCTTTATATATATTTTTAAGTTCCTGGCACTGGGCACACCTTGGCCCTAATTGTTTACACTCAGGTTATTTCAAGGCAAATAAAACAAGTTACTAGCTCATTAGCTGATTGAAAATTAGATACCTGTTTATTTGCACCTAGTATCCAGGTTAAATTATAACTGTTTAAAAGAGAGGCAGCCAACAGCTGAAATTCTGAGCACCTTTTGCTATTGAGAGAAACTATACCTAATCACTAAGCTACTCTTGTCAAGAATGATCACCAAAATAATCAGCCACAGAGTATCACCTACATTTTAGAAAAGGTGAACCATTTGGGTCAACAGCAGAGGGGAGCTTGGGAATGTATTTGCTCTCTTTTTCCTCCTTATTTTTATTGCTTTCTTTGCAGATTCATTGGAATCTTATTCTGCTTTAACTTGCTGCACTTTACAGAATAAATTTCAAAGAAAAAATAATGATGGAAGTATTTCCATGCCTTCTTCCTTAAAGGAGTCTTCTGAGATCTCTCTGAAGTGCTTCCTCTGTGGGAACAACACACAGTATAGATCTTAATGTATTCAACAGAAAGAGATATTTCATGAAGACTCACTCTCAACTCCTGTTCCTAAGTGCTAAATTCTTTATGGCACCTTTTCTCTTAAGCCTCTGCTGGCCACTCAACACAGTCAAAACTTCTGTAAAATGAAATTTTATGGCCTGAATTAAAAGAGGCCTTAGAGAATACATAGTCAACCCCATAAGGACTTCTAAGGACTTTCCATTTAATTACACTTGATGAGAGAGAAGAGTCTAAACCCAGAGGCCTGCTCGGATATTTCTAGAAAGGCTTATATTTTCCTCAAAAATTTATAAAAACTTTGACATCCTTGACAGTATATATTGGTGTCTGCTTTATTTTAACTTTAGTGCCTCCTCTGTCTCCTTCAAAATTTTAGGTTTAATAGTTTCTAAGATGACACACCACATTTATCTTACATTTTTTGATATATTACTGCATTATTCAATTTGAAAAACATTTCCTTATATTAATATGTGTCATGAACTGACAAAAAGTAGTATGTATGACTGAGGAGGTTGTGTACATCTGATCCATAATATAATTACAGAATAATTGAAACATGTAATGATGTTAAAAAGTCTACCATTCCAAATCTAACAAAAACAAACAATGGGGAAAGAATTCCCTATTTAATAAATGGTGCTGGGAGAACTGGCTAGCCATATGCAGAACTGGACCTCTTCTTTACACCTTATACAAAAATTAACTCAAAATGGATTGAAGATATCACTATGTAACATAAAAACCCTAGAAGAAAATCTGGGCAATACCATTCAGGACATAGTCATGGGCAAGGATTTCATAATGAAAATGCCAAAAACAACCACAACAAAAGCGAACATTGACAAATTGTATCTAATTAAATTAAAGAGCTTCTGCACAGCAAAAGAAACTATCCTTAGAGTGAACAGGCAGCCTACAGAATGAGAGAAAACTTTTGCAATCTGTCAATCTGACAAAGGTCTAATATCCAGAATCTAGAAAGAACTGAAACAAATTTACAAGAAAATAAAAACCATTAAAAAGTGTGTAAAAGACATGAACAGACACTTCTCAAAAGAAGACACACATGTAGCCAACAAATATGCAGAAAAGCTCAGTATCACTGATGATTAGAAAACTGCAAATCAAAACCACAGTAAGATATCATCTCAAGCCAGCAGAATGGCAATTCTTAAAAAGTTAAAAAACAGAGCAGATGAGGTTGCAGTAAAAAAGGAATGCTTTACACTGTTGGTGTGAATGTAAATTAGTTCAGCCAATTAGTAAATTGTGGAGACAATGTGGCAATTCCTCAAAGATCTAGAAGCAGAAATAACATTTGACCCAGTTATCTCATTACTGGATATATACCCAAATAAATAAATAAAAATCATTCTATTATAAAGATACATGCATGTGTATATTCATTGCAGCACTGCTGACAATAAGCAAAGACAGGGAATCAACCCAAATGACTATCACTGATAGATTGGATAAAGAAAATGTGGTACACATACACCATGCAATACTAGTCAGCCATAAAAAGGAATGAGATTATGTCCTTTGCAGGGACATAGATGGAACTGGAAGCCATTATCCTCAGCAGACTAATGCAGGAATAGGAAACCAGACACTGCATGTTCTCACTTATAAGTGGGAGCTGAATGATGAGAACACATGGACACATGAGAGGGAACAACACACACTTGGACCTGTCGGGGTTGGGGAATGTGGGGAAGGACAGCATCAGGAAAAATAGCTAAAGGATGCTGGCTTTAATACGTAGGTGACAGGATGATCTGTGCAGCAAATCACCAAGCCACACATTTACCTACACATACCTGCACATACTGTACATGTACCCCTGAACTTAAAATAAAAGTTGACAAAAAGTCTACCATTCATGGATGAGTACTAAGCACTAAACTATTATGTTTCCATGGGTCTCAGATTTAAATGTGAATAATTTTTACAAGGGTAACATATGAATATAAATGGGCATTAATACAGTAGTATGGTTTCATTTTTCAGAATTAGCTGAAGCAATGAGCAAAAAAAAAATGAACATAATGTTGAAGAAGAAAAGGGGTGTCTAGCGATTTGAGATAGTCACACAATGGCATTGGTAATTCACTTGAAAGTGAAGGAGTCATTTTAGTTTTGACAGTTAAGGACCTGTGATACTGACCTGCAGCAGTGGTTCTCACACTATCAAAATAGATCACACAGCATCAGAATTGCTCAGGGTTCTTGTTCCTGGATTCTATCCTTGGGGTTTCTGATTCAGTAGGTGTCAGGTGGAGATGAAAACTGGCATTTCTAATGAGTTCTTAAGTGGTGCTGACACTGCTTTTCGAGAGATAACACTTTGAGAAATACTAAGCTACAAGAACTGAGCAGACGAATTTGGTCTGGGTCTGGTTTATTTTTAACTATGTAATTAGAATGTCCAAGAAGGAAAAAACAAGGTAGTAGCACTGACAGGTAAAATACAGTATCTGTAATCGAAAGTATAGATTGGTGTCACATTAAATGGAATAAAATAGACCTTCAGTGATACAGATAGATAGATAAATCTATCACTGATAGATATCACTGATATATATCTATATATACACATATCTGTTGCTAATACACACATATATCTATATCACTGATTGTAAATCAGTGATATAGATATTAACAGATATGCAGAGTTAAAATGATAGTAAAGATGCTATTTATCATTTTATTTAATATTTGATGTCTAAGATTTCAAACTACTAAAGGCATGAATAAGGCACTCTATTTCTTTTTCAGAAATAATGTTACCTATTTATTTTCATAACAGTTTTATTTAATTCATTTGTAGTTTCTAATAATATTTACTTATCATAAATTCTTTGGAATAGATTTTTTTCTTACCTGTCTGCTTTTGCAAAGGCTGAACTACATCATGTGGGAGGATTCCAGTTTTATCTTTTCAAAGTTTACTTTCCATAAAATATGTCTTTGACCAAGAGGTGATATATGTTAACTCCTTTCTTGTACAGTACTTTAAGGTTAGTGGAGAAATATATTTCAAAGCCCTGATTCTCATGGTAAACTTCTCTTTAGCTGTATTTACAAAATACCAAGTCCTAACTGTGGTCTTTAATATTGTAATTATCCTCATAGATGAATGAATTTTTACCACTACTCATCCAGGACAGTACATTATTAACAGAAAAGTTTCATCTTCAAGAGTAGTTAGTGATATGTTAATGTTTTTATTATTTTTTAATGCCAATTGTAGAACTACAGTAGCCTCTCATTGTCCTATACCTATAACTGAAGAACTTTAGACATACAGGTGCAGCCCCCATCTTTCTCTAAGTTCCCAAGGGAGGTATGTAATGAAGCCCAGAAGGCAGAACATATCCTAGTTGTCATAACCCACTCACAGCATGGAAGCCAAAGCAATTCCATCTCATATACTAATCCACCATGTTGTCTTCTGAGGGACCCCAGTTCTGAGACAGCATCTAAGACTTCCAGTTTATCTGGTGTTCCTTATGTAACAGCACACATTTACCATAAATCCTGCCTTTGGTCAAACAATCTTGATGTTATTATATTTCAATTGTCCTAACATCCCGTCTGAATCACCCTTTCTCTATCATATATATAAGCCCTGGTTCTGGGGGTGTGGCATGGGGTCCACTATCTTATCTCATTGTAGCCCTAGATACAGACATGGCTTCTGTTTGTAGCCCTAGATACAGACATGGCTTCTGTTTGTAAGTCTCTGTTAAAGGTTTATTTACAAGTAAGTGAATATGTCAGCCTCTTTTTCTGACCCCTCAGCTTCCTTGGACTTTGGGATAGATTTGCAGACCTGCCCCTGTGGAATACACAGGAATCTATCAGATCCAGTGGCCAGCAATAGCTTATTAGCAAAAAATGCAAAAGAACTGATTTATAGTGTACAGTAAATAGAGATATATTGCCTCTACTTTCCACTTTCTCAGTCTTCAATATCCAAAAGTAATCTTGCAATATAGTTATTAGTTATTGCTTTTATTTAGCGCCTAGAAACAAAGTTTTGACCTTAGGTAAGCATAACTTAACTGTTTGAAATCATGTCAGAATATGAAAAATTAATTGATTTTAGATTCTTTTATGTAGATATGTCTACAGTTATGTAGTCACAAATCTATTTTTCAGAACATCTCTGTGGAGTTGAGGCACAAGAGACAATTCTGTAAATCATATTCTCCTATGACTATTTGATATGGTCTTCCTTACATGAATTTTTTTTTTTTGCCTTTGGTCAGTTTTCTTATCTATCTATATTTTATCAGTTGAAAAATTAATTTTCTCTTTTGGGCTATTTTCATACTTATCTCAATGTTAAAGTCACTAACCCTATAAATTTATACATAAAAGATGATACATGCACATATACCAATCTAGTTTTTCTGCTAATGATAATGAACTCATAATGCTGGCATGAGTTTGTCTTCTGGGCACAGAAATTCTTCATATTTGCATTTTAGAGAACATTCTTTTATAATTTGAAAGAGAAAAAAATTTAAACTATTTTTATTCTTAGGGCAGATAAAAATATTTAGAACTGCTGTCACATGACCATGAGGTAAAACCAAGGAATTCTAATAGGAGAAGAAGTATCAGAGCAGAAGTTAAGTAACTATGTATCCAGACATGGCTGTTTTCTTATGCTTAGGCTTTATAAACACATTATAGACAAAATCCAAATATATTCAAAGCCATTTTCGAAACATTGACTTTGTAGTTATTTTTGTTTTTCATTTGAATTGAACCTTATGGAATTCTAAACTATTGAAGATTCAAATATGCCATTTTACATAGAATCTATGGCTGCAAGATTAAAATGAATTGCATATATTCAAAGAGTTTATGTCATTCAATTGTAAGATAAGTACATATACTATTGAAAAAGGTAGAGTCTAACAGAATTAATCAGACACCAATTATCATGTGTGAGCTCCACTGTCTCTCAGAATTATATGAGGAAGGTGGAAGGTGAAAAAGAAACAGAAAGAAAAATCCCCATGTGAATTTTTTTTCAGTAATTCAAATAAACAAAATTAAAATAAAATGGCCTTTATCCAGGTTACTTATATCACCATGCCCTGATGTGTTAAAACTGTAGATATATTATAGCCTAATTATCATTATATCAGTAGCTACTATGTGGGTCTAGAATAAAATTAGCTTTTCAGAATTTTTTTTAATATGCAAGTTAAGTAGAAATCATTTACTGTACTATTTCTTCTACATTTGTATCGAACATTTATACATAGTTAAGTCACATAAACACTGAATTCAGCCCTCTAGAATTTGACCTTTGTGATCTTAAAGCATCCGTGTGACTAGTTCTTTGTGTGGGTTAACATAACATGAATAACAAGTCACACTAAAATATTATTAAAGTTTTGCATGCCTTACTCTCTAACAGTCAATGAATACCACAAAATGAAGAAGAAAAATAAGCCTCTGTTATCCAACAAGCTCCTGTAAAATAGACTCTCCTTTGATAAAGTAAAAAATAGGATTTACAATTTCATCTCTGACCAGTTATTGAATGTCAATTATTGAGTATCCTGTTGTGAAAAAATCTTGTCTATCAGGTTAAATTTCAGTTTGCTGATTGCATAAATAGTGACTATACCTTAGATATATGTAATCAATGATCTAATTTACTCAGGCTATGGAGAATGGACCTGAGAGAAAAAAGAAAAATCTAGGTTTTAACAATAAAGGATATATGATGGTGTTCTGATTTGAATAAGAAAGCTTACCAAAATGCACTTATTTGAGGACTTCCAGATTAACTATTTTGATGGAGATGACTGGTCTATTTTAATGAACTAGATTAATTTATCCAAATATTCAATTTCAATTGTTATTTGCTTAACTTATTGATCAGTAGAGAATGATTCAATTATAAAACATAGCAAAGAAACCATTATAGATGCAAACACATTCTTCACAACAAATTTTTAAAAACACATCTAAAATGAAAAACAACATAAAACTGTTGCCCAGCTTCTCCCACACTTTGAAATCTGTGTTCCTAAATGTTTTCTCATTTTAATGCACATCATTAATGCTAATGTAAGAGTAATCACACTTTTTTAACTTTAGCATTCATCGTATATTGACTGCTTTATAAATTACATATAAATAAAATATTAAAGTTTCACACACTCATTTGCAAATTAGCATGTGTGGGGGGGGCGAGTGTGTGTGTGTTATACTTATGAAACAAACTAACAAAATTCTTGAGGTGGCCACCCTTGTTTACTGAAAAAATTCTAAATGAAAAATTTTCTGTGTTGAAATAATTATCAAGACAAATATAAAAGAGTCATTTCATGTTGGTCAAACCTTTTTGTTATCACAAATCTTTCTTTAAAAAAGATGAGGCTGAAAAAAAAATGGGATTAGCGATTTAATTTTTAGCTTATGCCCATTTTCTCACAATTACCAGTGTACTCATGCAGGAAACTTGGTCTATTCAGAAAAATAGAGTAGACAACAGTTACTGATTTGTTAGTAGGAACACATTGATAATTAGCTGGATAATCAAACAAACACATGCCTAGATTCCCTGAAAAATGGTTCAATAACACTGCCCTTTTATCATACAGATTTAGGCACAAATTTTCTTTAAAATTTCCTGTTCTTTTTTATATATATTTTAACTGACATTGTTACTTGAACTTTCCCACTGCTGCAGGACATCAATAAGTACAGCATCGGCTATTGCTGGGCTCAAGTATTGATAAGATTGAAGCATAACCCTGGTGTAGAGAATCCTCCATTCAGAGATTTCCTTACTCCTCACCATCTCCTTCACCCTAACCTCATAGCCTTACCCAACTTTAGTTCATGTTATTGCAGTTCTTCTGCCTAAACTTCTTCCACAGATAATACCTGACCACCAATTCTAGAAATCTTGACCTAATTTCCATTCCACAGGAATGGACTTCTGAAATGTAGTCCTAGCCATTGGTTGAGACTTAGCTCTCATTTTCTTAGCAATTGCCATCTTAATATATGAGTCCCACAAACCGTACCTGACTTTTAATTACTGTGAAAATCTTGAGAGAGTCTCCTAAATTCAAATAACATATTTTGTTTTCTATATCACTCTCCTTTTAGTTGGTGACTCTTCCTTTGGTTTCTAGATATCTATCATATTTTAGAAAGAGACTCATTTATCCCTTTGAAAAACAGAAGGAATCTAAGGATGATAGATTCGTGAATTTTTCAATGTGGATCTTTAGTAACCTTTTAGCTTCTGCCCTTGGATTTGAAACTGGTGGCACGTCTCTTTTCCTTTAAAGGTTCCATCAACTTACTTTGTGTTGCTACTGCCAGTCATAGACAATGCTTTAAACTTACCTTCTTCATTTCCCCTTTGGAAGAAAATACAGTAGTAGTAACTAATATTTATAGATTATGTTGTAGTTTCTAAATGTGGATATTGCATCTATATTAGTCTGTCTTCACACTGCTATAAAGAACTGCCCGGCCGGGCGTGGTGGCTAATGCCTGTCATCCCAGCACTTTGGGAGGCCGAGGAGGGTGGATCACGAGGTCAAGAGATTGAGACCATCCTGGTCAACATGGTGAAACCCCGTCTCTACTAAAAATACAAAAAAAATTAGCTGGGCATGGTGGTGCATGCCTGTAATCCCAGCTACTCAGGAGGCTGAGGCAGGAGAATTGCCTGAACCCAGGAGGCGGAGGTTGCCGTGAGTCGAGATCGCGCCATTGCACTCCAGCCTGGGTAACAAGAGCGAAACTCCGTCTCAAAAAAAAAAAGAACTGCCCAAGACAGGGTAATTTATAAAGGAAAGAAGTGTAACTGACTCGCAGTTCACCATGGCTAGGGATGCATCAGGAAACTAACAATCATGTCAGAAGGCAAAGGCGAAGCAAGGACCTTCTTCACATGGCAGCAGGAGAGAAAAGAGTGAGTAGTGAAGGGGGAAGAGCCCCTTAGGAAACCATCAGATCTTGTGAGAACTCACATTCATGAGAACAGCCTGGGAAAACTGCTGCCATGATCCTATCACCTCCCTAGACACTGGGGATTGTGGAGATTACAATTCAAGATGATTTGAGTGGCAGCATAACCAAACCACATCAGCATTTCTACTTTTCTATTGAGTATAATTCCTGCACAGATTTACAAGTAAGCATTATTATTATTATTTTAAAGATTAGGTAACAAAAATTCACAAAAATAATATTTTCTCAAGATCTTAATGATAGTAAGAGAAAAATCAAAGATGCATATTTGGTCTTATCTTTGCTGATGTCATGCTCTTTCCATTACACATTCCATTACTAATTATATTAATGTTAATAAATGTTAATGAAAGACAGAATCGTAGAGATGCTGGTTGCCTTATGTTATTAATCTTTTATAGTTCACCTTTCCTCCCAGAAATTCCAATCCATCTCCCTTCCCCACATGTGGGAAATCTCAAACATTTGTAACATGTCGACAGCATCAATTTTATTTTTTTGCATTGGGGGCCATGATGTTTTACTTGGAATACCACATTTAAATTCAACATCAGGCAAAAGATTACATTTTTGAATTTCCAAACCAATTAGATTCTTATCCCACATGACTCCTATTCCAAAGTAACTAGAAATTAAAGAGACAATACTTTACCAGAATAAGTAGAATACACTGAACATTACTGATGAAATAATGGGTGTGGGAAGAGCTAATAAAAAGGCTTGTTTGGACTTTTAATATATTTATAAAAGTGCAGAAGTAGAAATAAAAATGACAGAGTCCTCTGTCCTTAGGCCTTTGTGTATCCCCTGGCAGGGACATTCTATCCATCTGGAAGTACTATTTGGTGGACCTCTCCTTCAATACCTCTTTCTGACTTCATGAGAGTACATTATAAAGAATCTACCAGCAATAAATGATGCATGGGTAAGCCCTGTAATGATGTACTACACATTCCAGGAACCATTCATCTGCTCTTATTGCTTACAAGCTGAACCAATTTGGGGATAAATATTTCAACACTTCTTAACACAGTTTTGCTGAGCTCAACAATTTGCCAACTTAAGCATACCAGAGACTCAAATACTTTTTATATATTGGGTGGAGGGAGCAGAGAGAAAAAAAGAGACAGAGGCAGAGTGGGAAAGGAAGAAGGAGAGGAATGAAAGCAGAAAGAGAAAGAAAGAGAAATATTTCTGGATGAAAATGACCATTTTACTGAAACAAAATACATAATAGTTTCTCCATTGCACTGTACTTTCTAGAATTCTCATGCAGGCTCTTTTTCACTAATTTTCTGAAGCTGAGTGTCCAGGGAACATCTTTCGTTGGTTCACACATTGGCTTGTTCATGCCGCACAAGTTATAGGACTGAAGCTCCATTAATACCTCAATTACTTTTCAGCTCTGGATGGTTATGCAAAATTCAAGAGATAAGAAATGTGGCTCCATGATGGAATGAATATAAGCGTGTATCCGCTAAAAAAATGTGTTCTAAAAATTTCATCTGAAGTTTTCTCCACATTTTGCTTTCCTATTTTTGTGTTAAAAAATTTTTTTTCCTTTCACTGAAAAGCAATTATCTTATCCGGTGCCATGAGACTTAGTACCTGTTTTTTTCTTAAACTTTTTAAATATTATAATATTTTATATAATTTTATTTGTATTAAAAGTATTTGTACAAATAATTTAATGTGGTTAATGATACCTCAAGGCTTGTTCAGAACAGAGTTGGCACTGCTTCTCTTTCTCCACATCTCATTCCTTACAGGCAGCACCTTCTTTTATGATTCTTTTGGTGTATTCTCCTGTATTTGCAAAATATGTACCTATGGGACCTTTCTCTATGTATCTCTCTCTCTGCGTCTCACTATTTCTCTCTCTGTCTCTCTTCCTTTTTCTTTTCAATTCAATTAAATCTGTCCGGTTTCCAGTAAGGAAGTTGAAACCTTCCCAGTTATAACATATGCACTTTCCTCTTCCACGCCTTTCAGTATAATAATCTTAAAATTTTAGGTTAGAAAACATTCATTGTTTTCATTATGAAGACGTAACTATCACTCACCACTGAGACATGGAATATGCACAACACCTGTCTATCCCTATGCACAGTTTTATTATTATTTTCTTGATTGATTTTTGCATGCTTATGCCAAACTCCCCTTCAGTTATCTAGATCTTTTCTTAATACTCTCTACCACACTGGGGTTGCTATTGGTTTCACTTTGAAAAAAAATCCATCCCAATCTTTGACTGACTGCATTGAGACCTTCCCAGGCCCATCTCAAGGGTCACCCTTTTTGCTTTGGCCTTCTTGGTAATCCATGAGACTCTTCAATTCTGTGCTTATTTAAAAATGTTCTATTTCCTCTATTTGATGACTTTATTTTCTTCCTTGATTTATTTCCTCTTTTTGGTTGAGCACATCCCCTAACAGCTTTCTGCAAAAGAATGCACAACAAGTTAATTATTAGAGTCTTTGTCTGCAAGAACAACTTTTCCCTTGGATATTTGAAGGTTTGTTCAATTTCTAGCTTTCGGTGTTGCATATGAACATCAGAATCATTAATATTTCTTATCTTTATGTGTGACTTCCTCAATCTCTGAAAGCCAAGAATTTTATTTTCTTTGAACCAAGTGCTTTAAAATTTCACGATGACTATCTTGACTTATGTTGATATCCATCCATTGGTCTGAGCGTTCATTGATCTCTTTCAGTCAGAAAATTCATGACCTTCAAGTCTTAGATGTTACTTGAATTAATTTTTTGACGACTTTTTCTTTAAAAGAAATTAAATGATAAAATACATATAACATAAAATTTACAATTTTATCATATTTAAATATACAGTTCAGTAGTGCTGAGTATATTTCATATTGTCATGCACTCAATTCCAGAATTTTTTTATCTTACAAAACTGAAACTCTGTATTAAGTAAACAACTCTCCAAGCCTTCCCCCACAGCCCCTGGCAACAACCATTTTATTTTCTGTCACTATGAATGTACTGCATATAGGTGGATTTATGTAGTAGTTGTCTTTTTGTAACTGGCTTATTTCACTTAGCATAAGGTCCTCAGGGTTCATCCATGTTATAGCACGTGTCAGAATTACTTTTAAGAGAGAACAGTATTCATCGGTGTATATACAACACATTTGTTATCCATTCATCTGTTGGTCAACATTTGGGTTGCTTCCACCTTCTGGCTATTGTGAATAATGCTACTACGAAGATGGATGTACAAATAACTCATTGAGATGATGCTTTCAATTCTTTTGGATGTATATTCAGAAGTGAAATTACTGGATCAAATGACAATTCTATTTTTAATTTTTGAGGAACCACCATACTATTTGTTGTAGCAGCTGAACCATTTTAGTTTTCTATGAAGTGTAGTATTGGGGTACAGGGGTTCAGGGTGCCCTCAGCTCCCCTGAGAGGACATTTTTCCAGGATCTTGGTCTCCTGCTCTCTCAAGAACAAGAGAGGGGACCACTGCACAGTGTGCAGTAAATGCTGGACTCAAGTGTTTGTAGAAAGTGATTTATTTAAAGAGAGAGAGAAACAGGAGAAGGAGAAAGAAACAGCTAACTCACACTGAGTGAGATAATCCAGAAAGATGGAATCCAGGAGAGGAAAGCAGCTTCCACACTGAGTGGAAGGGAATAGAGAGAGAGAGATGGAGTTTAGGAGGGGAAGACAGGCTTCCATGAGAGTGTAGAAGGGAACTCCAGAGGGGAAATCCAAGGGAGAGAAAGATGGCTGCCACAAAGGGAGTGTTTGTGGAGGGGGACCCAAACATGGAGTCTGAAGGGGTGTGGAAGAAGGGGAATTCTAACCTGGGAGGAACCCTCACCTTCTCCAAGACCCCTGGCCAATGAAAGGAGTTCCTTAGAACTTCCGCTGGAGTGACTGACTCTTAGTTTCTTCCCGTGCCTGCAAAATTTAAACATAAACCATTAAATCTCCTGGATGGAGAGAGATGGGAGGGGGACATGGTGCTGGGAAATTCTTGCTCTTAAAACTACAGCCTGTTGTGGGCCCTGGAAAGAGAACTCCCTGCCTCTGAACAGGAAAGCCCGACTTCTGTTGGAACACGGGTGTCGATCCTCTTTAACTACTTCCTGCTGAAATGGGCATAGAAGGGGCCCTGCAGTTGAGGTGTCCTCCAGAGGGGAGCTTTTCAGGGGTACAAGTTGATCTAAAGGTCGAGGGGAGCTTTTCAGGGGTACAAGTTGATCTAGAGGTCCATGATGGAGCCCATGAGCCAAAGACATCTGGGGTTCCAGTGGCAGGATTATTTGTGACCTTATGGTTTGGTTTACAAAATAGCAGCAGTTTACCTAGAAAGAGGCAGGTTCCCTTCCCACTATGAAAAGGATACTTGTAGCTCGAGAGATAGCAGAGTTGAGGGTTATAGTCCTATTAACTCCAGGATATAAACTAGACATGAGTGGTTACTTCCCTGAGGATCTTGTTGGAAAAGCATATGTAGATCATCTAATGGCTCACAGGGATAATGAAGGGTTGTCTTTTGGAACTTCAGGCTGTGGAGTGGAGGGTTTATGATTTTCCTTAGGAGGTATCCAAGGCTTTTGTGATGAATTCATGAGTTAATTTCCACTACCTTAACTGCAGTTGGGGTAGACAGAATAATTGAAAGTAGTTCTTCCCAGGTTGGGCATAGAGAGGGACAGTCTGAGGCGAGAGAATTAATAAGCACCAAGTCTCCAGGGCAGAAGAGAAATACTGAGAAGGCCATACAGTGTGCAGAAGATTAACTTCCTGGACTTCTATGGTCAGCTTTACCCGGGGCTCTGTGAGGGTGACGGCTCGTACTGGTACTTGCTCCAGGAACCCTCAGTCCTGCCATTGGGTCATCTGGTCAGACACCTCAGGCCCTGAGAACCTTCATCCCCTGGGGCAGTGTGCTTTCCAGTGATTCCCTTGGCACAGTGGGCATGGATGAGATGATGGTCCATTCCTCTGGGGACAAATTCTTATAAAATGTCCCTTCAGACCACACTGGTAACAAGTTCTGCCAGACTGGCGGCTAAACCAAGGCTTTCCCTCATTTGAACCCCTAGGGTCTGCTTGACTGAAAGCCATGACTAAGGTTGAGCTCTTGTATTTCTTTCAGCCTGTTCCTCCTGGTCTCTAGTATAAAACACCGAGGTTGCCTGGTTCAGTAATGATTCTAGGCTCTGCTCTGCTCCCAAAGCCAGCTTCTGGAGCTTCCTCCTGATATCTGCTGCTGAATAAGTAATAAACTTGTCCTTTAGTATTAACTGACCCTCTATGGAGTCTGGTGATGGGGCGGGGGGTGGGAAGTGAACTTCCTTAAGCCTCCCGCAATCACGCAAGGAAAACTGTTGGGTTTTTTTTTCCTTCCTTTTGGGGGTTAGGTTTTCCATTCAGCAGAGGGTAATCTGGCAGAGAAAAATAAGCCGCTTCTTCTTTAAAGACTGTGCTAAATTGGTCCCAATTTTCCAGTATATATTTTAATGGAGACTTGAGCTTGGGAACAGAAGCACCCATCTGAAATTGAACACAAGGGATGCCTGCACCCCTGGTTAAAGAAATTATAGCCGCTTCGACCTGAGGCACCCCACAGGTAAAATGGGTACTGAAATGAAATGTCTTTCAGTCAGTACCCCGAAATTTGTGTGTCCAAGATGCATGATCCATCTTATCAGAGGGTCTCCCATGTACTGGATTCCAATCACGACCGACCAGCGTCATAGGACCACTCACTGCTGGCATGACCTCCAGTGACTACCATATAGGCATGGAATGAGAGGAGCTATTGGCTTGGGTAGTAACGTACAAACGAGCCCCAACGAGGCCAGTGAGTCTCAGGAAATAGGTACCAATATTTGCCAGCAAAAGTCCAATTTACACACGTCAGATTATAAAACTACCCCAAAAGGGTAAACTTCTGGGGGGGGAGGGCAGTTAGAGCACACAGTCTAAGGAAGGCAGGCCAGGCGTGGCTGAGGCCGGAACAATACCCTCAGGACCGGGGACTCCTCTCCCCTAACCTGTATTCCATTGTAGGAAAATGCTCTTAAGGTTGTGAGACCTGCCATTGACTATTTGGGGCCTGGAACCAGTTCAACTATAATCTTTTAGATGGAAAAGTTCTGCTGTAGAGAGAGCCAATCCTAAGCAAGACAAATTACTCACCAAAGACAAAGTCCCAGAGTCTTCACCTTCTCAAGTTCCCCAAAAGACTTTACTAATTCAGCAACTGTCTCCACCAGGGTTTTGAACCAGCAACCTTACAGTTGCAGGCCCTACACCTTAACCAACTGTGCAAACGGACCACTTGTGTTAAGGGAAGGCAGAAAGTTTTCTTAAACCCTGTTTTAAATGAGAATGCTGCACCCTGAGATGCTGTAGCGCCTAAGAGCCGGGCCGGGCTGACGGCCAGCACCCGCTTCTGCTGCTTCCTTTCCCTCAGAGCCGCACAGACAGAGGAAAAAAGCCGCTTGCCATCAGTTTAAAAGCCGTGTTTGCAGCCGCTCCTGGGCTGCCATGAGTTCCCTCGCCCCCACAGCTTTAGGTCGCCATGTTGACCCCGCCAGAACCACTTGCATACCTGGGCCACTTCGGGAGCTACTGCCCACACGGGGACCTGTGGCTGGCAGCCAAATGCCTGGGGAGCCTTTTTAACCTTGCTGCCTGGGACTGTGGAATGCTGGGGAGGCCTGCCGGACCTGTGCGCCAGGCTGCCACCCTCCAGGTGCCCGCAGGCTCTGCCGGTTGTAGCTCACCCCTCCCTGCTGTTTTCTCCAGCCTGAGGCTGCGCACGAGGTTCCGCCCCTGGGGCTGGGCTGTTCCCAGAGGTCAAGGAGCGAAAGGGGCGGGGCCCGTGCTCGCCTGCTCTGTCCCACAGGCTCCCTCAGGTTTTGGTCCCAGATACTATCTGAAGGATAGAGAAGGAGACGGAAAGCAGAGAGAGAGCTTGAAGGTAAAAAAACTGTGCTTTTAATTCCGACCAACCGCAGAGGCTTAGCAACCTGCTCCAGTTCCCTGCAGCTCGGCCGGGCTGCGGCTGCCTCAGGTGTTCTTAAAGACACAGGACAGATGGGGCCGGTTTTACTCATGATTTTGAAGTTTTCTCCTCTGGCTGTACCCCTTTCCTGGCTGTACCCCTCTTTCTGGTGTACCCCTCTCCTGGCTGGCTCTCTAAAATGTAATATTGGGGTACAGGGGTTCAGGGTGCCCTCAGCTCCCCTGAGAGGATGTTTCTTCAGATTCTTGGTCTCCTGCCCTCTCAAGAACGACAGAGGGGACCACAGCGCAGTGTGCATAAATGCCAGACTCAAAGGTGTTTGTAGAAAGTGATTTATTTAAAGAGAGGGAGAAACAGGAGAAGGAGAGAGAAAGAAACAGCTGACTCACACTGAGTGAGAGAATCCAGCCAGATGGAATCCAGGAGAGGAAAGCAGCTTCCACAGAGTGGAAGGGAATAGAGAGAGAGAGAGAGAGAGAGAGAGAGAGAGATGGAGTTTAGGAGGGGAAGACAGGCTTCCACGAGAGAGCTTGGAAGGGGACTCCGGAGGGAAATCCAAGGGAGAGAATGACAGTTTCCACAAGGGGAGTGTTTGTGGAAGGGGACCCAAACATGGAATCTGAAGGGGTGTGGAAGAAGGGGAATTCTAACCTGGGAGGAACCCTCACCTTTTCCAAGACCCCAGGCCAATGAAAAGAGTTCTTTAGAACTTCCACTGGTGTGATTGACCTTTAGTTTCTTCCCGTACCTGCAAAATTCAAACATAAACCATTAAATCTCCTGGATGGAGAGAGATGGGAGGGGGGCATGGTGCTGGGAAGTTCTTGCCCATAAAACTACACACCCTTGTGGACCCTGGAAAGACAACACCTTCCCTCAAAAGAGTACATAGGTTTTCAATTTCTTCACTCTATTATTTTCTGTTTTTTTGTTTGGTTATTTGTTTTGTCTTTTTGTTTTTAATAACTGCCATTTAAATGAGTGTAAGCTGCTACCTCACTGTGGTTTTGATTTGCATTTTTTTTAATGATTAGTGATTTGGAGCATCTTTGCATTCTCTTATTAGCCATTTGTATATTTTTCAATTCCATTTGCTGATCTTTGTTTTGATGATTTTCTTGCACTCTAAAGTTGGATCTCTTGCAATAGTATACTTGGTAGTTTTTGCTTTTGGGTTTTTAAGTCTAATATTTATCTCTTTTTGTGCATCTACACTCGGCTTTCTAGATTTCTTCAATTTTACCTTCCAAAAATTCTCGAAAGTTTTGTTTCTTCTATTATATTTTGAAATCTCATAGTCTCTTTAAATTTGTTTCGTAATGATCTTCTCTGTACCCTCTTGGCTACTTTTTATAGGTACAATTTGGCAATTTTTTGACCTTTTTTCTCATAAACTGTTTGCCCCTTTGGGTTTCTTTCTTTTGTGTTTACTTAGGCTCTGCCTTTTATATGTAACCTTTTATCTGATGCATCTCGATTCTTGACTGTCTGCTATGTTTATGAAAGATGAGATGATGATGGGAAGTCCAGTAAATAGGGGTAGGCTTGGTGGTTCCCATTCTAGGAAGATAAGTATGTGCTGTTCTGTGCTTAGTTTCTGAAATTAATCTCTTTAGAGTCTTTTTCTAAATATCTGTACTCTATCAAGTCCCTGCCCATTTTGTGCCTGCTTGAATTTTCTCTTATGAATATCATCTTCATAATATTCCTTCTCCCCCTTATCATCTCCAGCTTCTAATCCAATGTGTTTGTTTTCTAATTTGCAAAACAAAAATGTGTATATGTTAAATATATAATATATATATTGCATATTATATATACCAGATGAAAAGAGAGAAAGTAAGATATTTCTTTAACTTTTATTTGACAACAAAATAGGTCAAAATAATTTTAAAGGACTGGGCTATATATTACTCAGTTTATCTTTAAAAGAGTTGGGATATATTTGGTGACAATAACAGGATTCCTGACTATAACAGTGGCTTAGTTACAAATAGCATATTTTTCTCACATCACAAGATAGCTGCGGATAGACTGTTCCAGGCATGTTCATGGTCCCAGTGATGCCAGGGTCTCTTGGATGGCTCTACCTCTATTCATGGTTCCATCCTAGCAGCAGCATTTCATAACCTATTTACAGAAAATTATGTCCAAGTGAAGAAGAAAGCTAAGGAGTGCTGGGGATATCCTTTTGCATCTCTCTCTCTCTCTCTCTCTCTCTCTCTCTCTCTCTCTCTCTATCTCTCATACAGGGGTAGGGGTGGCAGACAGGAGTTTCTTCAGAAGCCCCTTTAGAATTTTTATCATGTCTTATTGTCAGAATAGGATTACATTGCAAATGCCAAGATGTTGAAAATACTAAGAGGATTTTGTACTTTCTGGACAGAGACTTTACAGATATAATGGCTGTTCTTTCTGTCCTTCCACATATATACTCATTGTCTCATTGCATTTGTCCAGGGTCCTTTACTTCCGGCCTCCCTTGTTTGATTAGAGAAATAATCAAAAACATATTACTTTAATGAATACATTAATAAAATAGGTTGCAGGTTTAAAATGCCATTTTGATTGTTGTCATTTAACAACAGGCATGGAATGATGGAAATTCAGCTTGAGTAACAGCCATTCTGGTGCCATGACACTGCCGTACACATAAACTTAACAATCAAGACATACTTGTATGAAGTCTCAGGACATTATTATGAGTAAATCTTATTACATATTTAGACCAAACAATCTTTGACTAACTCATTCAAATAAGAAATATTTAATGAAAAAAATTACTCTCAAAGAAGCAAAAGCATGACTCAACAAATACCATATTTTGGACCTATTAAGTTCAGGAGAATCTTTTTGTGGCAAAGACAAACTTAAAGGAATTTATAAAGGTTGGCTTTTATGACAAAGTCACTAAGTGATAGAAGAGCTGCCCCAGTGGATGATATATTTGTGTGTGTGTATGTGTGTGTGTGTGTGTGTGTGTGTGTAGAAATACTGTATATAAATGTATATATATATATTTACTTTTTTCTTCTTTCTGCTTATTTTCTGGATACTAATTGAAATTTGTGGGCAGAGATTATTAAACTCTTTGCCAGAGGATAATAATGAATATTCCATATATATTCATTGCAGTATTGTTGAGAGGATAAAATGAAAATGCACATGACTCTCTTCATTAATGATATTTTTATAAATAACATCTCTGTGCTAGCTGGATGGTGTTTTCTATTTAATCCCTTTACTTGTAAGAGTAGGTGGACAAAAATGTGAGCATAAGAGATTCCCCCCAAAGACACAAAGGGAGGGTGAGAGAAGAATATTTTCATATAGAGATAGGAGTCAAGAACTGGGAGTACATAAGAGTATCAATGACAATTCAGGGATTTTTAGAGTAAGCAAAATATTCTTAGATGTATTTTACTAGAGTTTTTTAATTTTAAAAGTTTTCTTAGTATGTATTTTACTAGAGTTTTTTAATTTTAAAAGTTTATATACTTTTTTAACTTTCAAAAATTTGGAAAATTCTTATCCAAATTTAAAACTGAAAGTAGAAGAAAAACAAAAAGATCCTGGTTGCCTGCATGTGAGAAATGAATACAAAACTAAGAGCTTCCTGCAACTAGATGGATGAAACTTCAGGGAAGGATGTTGGACAAGATTTGTTCAACTAGACTTCCCATATAGAGTGACTTTCCTTAAAAGGCTGCATCTGCCTTTCTCTCAGATATGATTCATTTTAAGGTATTGATGTTTTGCCTTTTTTTTTTTTTTTTTTTGACTAAAGTGTAGTGGCATGATTTTGGCTCACTGCAGCCTCCACCTGCTGGGTTCAAGAGATTCTCCTGCCTCAGCACCCCAGAGTAACTAAGACCACAAATGCCCACCACTAGGACTGGCTACTTTTTATATTTTTAGTAGAGACTGGGTTTTACCATGTTGTCCGAGCTGGTCTCAAACTCCTGACCTCAGGTTATCCACATGCCTCAGCCTCCCAAAGTGCTGGGATTACAGGCATGAGCCACTGCGCCAGCCTGTTTTGCCTTTTTGAGAGTGTGTCCCCTAAATATCTAATAAGGAATGATATTATCTGAATAAACAAGCAGTGTTCATTTTTCTTTACTGTTTTTAATTATGTAATCTTTTCATCTTTTTTTCTATTAGTTCCATTTTGTTCACAGCTAAATTTAAAAAAATATACAAAAATTACATTCTGGTTAAAAACATAACTTCAAATGAAATTCATGCTTTAGTGATTGATATCCAGTGACATCTGGGTAGTGTTTTCAGCTCACAGTGATTAGGAAAAAATAATGAATATTAAGTGAGCACACTCATCTGAAATAAAATAATTTCCCACCTAGTCTCATTTTTTAAATGATAATTAATGACCTTTCAAGTTTTGTGATACATAAAACACTACCAATGACACATAGGGCACCAAGAAATTGGGAGGAACAAAAGACAGTAAAAAGAGATGTTGACCTCTATGGTTAGTATCACATAAGAAAAATTTATTAATAGGAGATTGGTTGGCAATGATGAAATTATAAGTTAGAAGAGATGAGTATTTGTTATCTGCTAGTTTCCTTAAAGATTTCCATTTGTACAATGTCTTAAAGTATATAAGTTGCTGCTGGATGCTATCTCATATGGTCTAAATTTTTACAAATATCCTGGGAATAAATATGGTGACTAAGTACACAATGTAGACAATATTATCTTCATTTTCAGAGGAGAAGGCTGATGCTTTGAGATATTATGCTGTTTGTTTGGGTGATGTGAATGCTTTGTGCACTTTGAGAAATTGAATGGAAGCTTTGGATTCTGGGCTTTCTTTTCACTGCCTCTGGGTGGAAGGGGTATGGTTATGATTCTCTCTACATTTTCTGAAATTCTATAGCAACTATCATCTGTTTGAGAAACTTTCTGAGAATGTAAACATTGTGAATATTATATCTATCTACTTAGCTTCAATAAAGCAGTTATTTATTGAGAATCTAGACTGTGCAAAGCAATGAATAGTGAATTTTTCCTGCCCTCAACAAGCTGTCAATATACCAGGGAAGATAAAATGTAATATTAAAAAATAGAAAAATGCAATATGTTGAGTAAAAAGTAGAGGAAAAGTCACTTGCTCTACACATAACATGAGGAGGGAACCTCCAAATAATCAAGGAAGAGAAATTTTATTAAATGATAAAGCATCACAACTGATAAAGAAAGAAAAATAAGAAAAATATAAACATGGAATATGATGACCATGTTTGCAGGCTGAAAGAATCGCAATAAAAACCATGGAAGCAGGAATACCTGAGGACAGTTTAACATGAGGATATAATATTTAAAGGCAAATAATAGTAAGTAAACTTAGAAGGAGTGATCAATGCTTCTATGTCTTTGAATATCAGGGTGAGTTCACATTCAAGCAGGCATGGAGAGTTGAGGTTTTCTGTTTTGGGGGGCTTTTCTCAATGAGAAATTACATGATATGGTTTGGCTGTGTCCTCACCAAATCTCAACTTGAATTGTATGTCCTAGAATTCCCTCATCTTGTTGGAGGGACCCAGGGGGAGGAAATTGAATAATGGTGGGCTAGTCTTTCCTGTGCTATTCTCATGATAGTAAATAAGTCTCACTAGAGCTAATGGGTTTATCAGGGGTTTCCGCTTTGGCCTCTTTGTCATTCTCTCTTGCTGCCACCATGTAAGAACTGCCTTTCACCCTCCTCCCTGATTATGAGACCTCTTTGGCCATGTGGAACTGTAAGTCAAATTAAACCACCTTTTCTTCCCAGTCTCAGGTATAACTTTATCAGTAGTGTGAAAACCACCTAATACAGTAAATTGGTACCAGTAGAGTGGGGTGCAGCTGAAAACATACCCCAAATGTGTAAGTGACTTTGGAACTGGGTAATAGGCAGGGGTTGGAATAGTTTGAAGGGCTCTGAAGAAGAAAGAAAATGTGGGAAAGTTTGAAACTTCTAGAGACTTATTGAATAGCTTTACCTGAAATGCTGATAGCAATATGGACAATAAAATCCAGGCTAACATGGTCTCAGATGGAGATGAGGAACTTATTGGGAACTGGAATAAAGATAACTCTTGTTATGTTTTAGCAAAGAGATTGGCATCATTTTGCCCATGCCCTAGAGATTTGTGCAACTTTGAACTTGAGAGAGATGATTTAGGGTATCTAGGGGAAGAAATTTCTATGCAGCAAAACATTCAAAAAGTGATTTGGGTGCTGTTAAAGGCATTCAGTTTTAAAAGGGAAAGAGCATAGAAGTTCAGAAAATTTGCAGTTAGACTATGTGATGGAAAAGAAAAACCCATTTTCTGGGGAGAAATTCAACCTGGCCACAGAAACATGCATAAGCAGCAAAAAGCTTAATATTTATTCCCATACCATGGAGAAAATGTCTCCAAGCCATGTCAGATAACTTCACAGAGTCCCCTTCCATTACAAGCCTGGTGGCCCAGGAGAAGAAAAGCGGTTTTGTTGGCCAGGCCCAGGGTCCCTGGGCTTTGTACAGCTTAGGGACTTGGTGCCCTGTGTCTGAGCCACTCCAGTCATGGCTGAAAGGAGCCAATGTAGAGCTGAGGCTGTGGCTTCAGAGGGTGAAAGCCACGAGTCTTGGTGACTTCCATATGGTGTTGAGCCTGCGGGTCCACAAAGGTCAAGATTTCAGAGGATGTATGGAAATGCCTGGATCCCCAGGCAAAAGTTTACATCAGGTGTGAGGCCCTTATGGAGAACTTCTGCTAGGGCTGTGCAGAAGGGAAATGTGAGATCAGAGCCCACACACAGAGTCCCCACTGAGGCATCACTTAGTGGAGCTGTGAGAAGAGGACCTCTGTCTTTCAGACCCCAGAATAGTAGATCCACTGACAGCTTGAAATGTGGGCCTGGAAAAGCCATAGACACTCAATGCCAGCCCGTGACAGCAGCTGGGAGGGAGGCTGTACCCTGTAGAACCACAGGGGCAGAGCTGCCTAAGACCATGGGAACCCACCTCTTGGATTAGTGTAACCTGGATGTGAGACCTGGAGTCAAAGATCATTTCGGAGCTTTAAAGTTTGACTGCCCTGCTGAATTTCAGACGTATATGGGCTCTGTAACTTCTTTGTTTTGGCCAATGTCTCCCATTTGGAATAGCTGTATTTATCCAATACCTGTACCCCCATTGTATCTAGGAAGTAATTAGTTTGCTTTTGATTTTTACAGGCTCATAGTCAGAAGGGACTTGCCTTATCTCAGATGAGACTTTGGAATGTGGACTTTTGGGTTAATGGTGAATTAAGACTTTGGGGGACTATTGGGATAACATGGTTGGTTTCTAAATGTGAGGACATGAGATTTGGAGGGACCAGGGGAGGAATGATATGGTTTGGGAGTGTTCCAATCAAATCTCAACTTGAATTGTATCTGCTAGAATTCCCATGTCTTGTGGGAGGGACCTAGTGGGAGAAAATTGAATAATTGGGGGCAGGTGCTAGTCTCATGGTAGTGAATAAGTCTCATGGTAGTGAATAAGTGCTAGTCTCATGGTAGTGAATAAGTCTCACAAGATCTGATGGGCTTATCAGGAGTTTCTGCTTTTACTTTTGCTTCTTCCTCATTCTTTTTTGCTGCCACTATGTAAGAAGTGCCTTTAGCCCTCCGCCATGATTATGAGACCTCCCCAGCCATGTGGAACTGTAAGTCTAATTAAACCACCTTTTCTTCCCAGTCTCAGGTATGTCTTTATCAGAAAATTAAAAATAAACTAATATATTACATATTATAACACTTTGTCAAAACAAAGAAATAAAAATGTTCAAACATTGTTTTGGGTTAGAAAATACAAATAGCTTGGAATTGGAGAACCATGTTAGGTAGCAATCAGCACTTGCATTATAATAATCTGGGCCAAAGGTCATCTTTCCATACTAAAAAATGGAAACATTAATGTGAGAATGGAATTGCTACTGCTGTTGAGGTTCAATTGAGGACATTTAAGAACTGATTAGACATCAGTACAAGAAAGATGAAATCATTGATGACTGATTTTTCTTCTCTAGTTGAATGGAATAATTGCTGCTTTTAATAGGAACTAAGGGTTTTTTCTTTTCATTAGTTAGTTTGTTTTTTTCCTGAGGTGGTGGCTTAGAGGCTTTTAGCCTGTCTCAGCCATTTGGAAACAGCAAGAGAGTGCCTGACAGTCTACTTTGTGAACTGTAATTGTAAAAGGAAAAGGAGAATTCACTGTAATTGTGAAGGACATCTCCTGATGCTGGGGAGGAGAATGTAAGCAATGAGCTCTCGTATTGTATCTGGCTAATAAAAGTGAGTGAAATTCTAGTACATGACAGAGACAGAGAACCTCCCTCTGTGACTCACCTTTCCACTGAGGATCTGAGCAACCCCAGTAGAAGGCAAGTTACAAAGGGAGGGAGGTGAGTCACAGGCTGAGGGAGAACACTTTCTTTCCCCCAAACAATGGAACTAACCTGGAGAGAGACTTGGAGTTGCTAGGAAGGGATAAAATAAAGAAAAGCTGCAGACATTTTCCCAGACCTGGGACCAAGACCCAGATGCCATTTTTAATATAGGCACATACAAAATCAGCCATTCTTTCATGACCTGGAAATGGGGCTATGTAGGTAGGTCCAGTCTGGGGCTGGAGATTGAAGTGCCTGCTCTGGAGCAGTGTAGGGGCTTCTGCAGCCAGAACTGTGAAAAATGCCTTAACAATAAGTACTGGGACCGTGATCTCCTGTATCACAGGCTTAGGGCAGGAAGAGAGCTGCTAAGGCTATAGTTTCTCCTAGGTAATGAGACCTGCAGCCAGGGACAGCTTGGTGATCTAGAACTGGGCTGCATGTGTCATTGCTAGGTGCTCCATCCTGCTCCCCAGAGATCATGTTGCAACAAGGCCCTCTCTACTCCCGCCCCAGAGAGAAATCCAAACATCTGGAGCACCTGCTTGCCTGGACCAGCAGCCTGAGCCACCCCACCCTTCATAGACACAGATTGTGGTAGAGTGGGGCCCTCTCTGCTCCACCCCAAGGTGAATCTTTAATTATTCAGAACACCCCTTTACTTAGATAAACAGCCTCACTTGCCCAACCCTTCCTGTGCATACATTATGGTGCAATGTGGCCCTCTCCACACCACACATAGGCATATCTCTAGGCGTTTGGATTATCCACTCACATGGACTAACAGCCTGAGTCACCCAACCTTTCCTAGGCATAGACCATAGTGCGTCTGGGCCCTCTTTGCTCCATGCCCAAGCAGATCTCCAGACGTTTTGAGCACTTGTTCATCTAGATTAGCAGCCTGAACTGCCCCATCCTTCCTTTTTATAGATCATGGTGCATGGCGACCCCCTCCATTTAACACCCTGGCATTAAAAGTACCTGCTTGCCTGAATTGGCAGCCTAAGCTGTCCCACATTCCCTCTGCAGAGATCCTGGTGGCAGGGGCCCCTCTTCATTTGAGGCCCAGTCATATCTCTAGGCATTCAGAGCATCTGCTTTTTTGGTTCAGCAGCCTGAATCAGCCTACCCCTGATGTGCAGAGACTTTAATTCAGGGGCACCCTCTGCACTTCACACCCAAGCCGATCTTCAGACATTTGGAATACCTGCTTACCTAGAACAGCAGTGTGAGCTGCCCATCCCTCCTATGCAGAGATCCTTGTACAGCGGGGTCTTCTCTGTTCCATGCTCAGGCAGATCTCTAGGCATCTAGAGTACCCAGTCTCCTGGATTAGGAGTTTAGACTGCCTGGCATCCCCATGCTGAGAACCTGGGGCCAAGGTGTTCGTTCCATGCCTAGACACACTCTAGGTGCTGGTGGCTACCTTATAGATTCTCCCTCAGTGAAGGTGCTTGTGCCTGCCATTGGGGGACCTGCAGGTGGACCTACCCAGGCCAGCCTTGCCCATCTTTCCCTGTGTTCCTTCATGGGTCTAAGGAGGGAGTTCAGACCATTGTGAACATCATGAACTAAGTCCACTGCCTGAAGCAACAGAAAGTTTCTCCCAGGAAACAAGGATCAAGTGTACTTCCAGGAATGTTAGTCACAATTGGCTTTTACCCATAAGCTCCATCTACTGACCTATAGGTCAAACTGCACAGCCTAATTTAAAACACACACACACACACACACACACACACACCCCTGCCCACAGAAGTGCTTAGAGCTATAGAAGCAAAGCCAAAGAACAAACCAGCATTCTTTAGAGTCACACCTGCTAGGGAATGGGAGAAAGGTAAAAGGAAAATAGAAAAAGACAATAACATTATAGAGAAAGAGAGAAAAAGAAAAAAAAAATACCCACATGAGAATAATTACAAAAACCGGAAGTGCCAATGTTTCCAGAAGAGAAGGAAACAGTTTCAAATATTCCGTCATTATGAAAAATCTGAATGCAGTGATATCACCAAAGGATCACACCAGCTCTCTAGCGATGGTCCCTAACCAAAATGAAAAAATCAGAAATAACAAGTAAGAATTCAAAGCATGTATTGTAAGGAAGCTCAATGATATCCAAGAACAAGGTTGAAAATCAACATAAAGAAACTACTAAAGCAATCCAGGAAATAAAGGATGAGATAAACATCTTCAAAAGAGATCAATCATAGCTTTTGAACCTGAAAACTCACTTAAGGAATTTCAAAATGCAATTGAAAGCTTTATAAGTAGACTTCACCAAGCAGAAGAAAGAATTTCAGAGCTTGAAGACCAATCATTTGAACTAATCTAGTCAGATAAGGGCAAAGACAAAAGCATTTTTAAAAATGAACAGTGTCTTTAAGAAATATGAGACTATGTAAAGTGACCAAACATACTAATGATTGGTATTCCTGCGAAAGACAAAGATAAAGAAAAAACCTAAAAGACATATTTGAGAGAATAATTTAAGAAAATATTCCTAATGTTACTAGAGAGGTAGACATACAGATACAAGAAATCCATAGAACACCTGGAAGATGCTATACAAAATGAAAATCTCCAAGGCATGTAGTCACCAGATGGCCCAAAGTCAATGCTAAAAATTAAAAATATATATATTGAAGGCAGCTAGTGAAAAAGATCAGATCATGTACATAAGGAATCCCATCTGGCTAATAGGAAACTTTTCAGCAGATATCTTACAAGCCAAGAGAGATTGGGGGTCAATTTTCAGCATTCTTAACCGTTTCCCATTTAGAAAAAAGAAAAAAGAAATGTGCAGCTCTCTGCCAGTGATTATTTAATTTTACATAAACATGTTCTTTGGGCTGAAGCAAACTGATTTTCTATGTGATAATAAAATATAAATACTGCTCTTAGAGTTATTTCTAAATAGAATCAACATCAGAATTGTCTGAACCATTAGAATCAACCATGTCAAAAAAATCAGATTTATTAATCGAATCTTTGGCCAACAACTGTTTGAGAACAATGGTAACATCATGTATAGAGAGCCTATGTTTTCTAGGATTTGACATTTTCAGTATTTGAGAATTATTATATTTTGTAAATGAAAATACCACTACTGAATACAGAATGCTATAAATAGAAGATGTATTTTGTTTCTAAAGTCGATATACTAAAGTGATGTGAAAATAATAATAAAAGCAAGACATTTTGTGGCAAATTTTTCTCAGAGTAAATGCTGCAGCTGCAAGCACTGCTGGCAAGAGTTCTTGGGGCAAACAGGAAAAGAGTTAAATAAAAGAAATTCCAGTTGATAATTTTATATCCACCAAATTAAGTTTCATATGAAAAGAAGAAATAAAACCATTTCCAGACAAGCAAGTGCCAGGGAAATTTGTTACTTTAGGCCAACTTTATAAGAAATCCTTAAGGGAGTTCTAAACATGGAAACAAAAAATAATATCTGCTACCACAAAAACACCCTTAAGTACATAGCCCACAGACCCTACAGAATAGAAACTACAAGTAGAATAGAAACTACAAAGCAATGATTTAACAACTTCACAATGGAACTGAAACCTTACATATCAATATTGGCCTTGAATGTAAATTGTCTAAATGCCTTGGTTAAAAGGCACATAGTGGCAAGCTGGATAAAAATAGAAGATCCAACTATATGCTGTCAATTGAGTTATCACATACATAACTATGTCTATAGACTCAAGATAAAGAGATGATGAAAGAAGAACTATCATGGAAATAGAAAACAAAAAAGAACAGGGGCCACTATATTTCTATAAGGTAAAATAGACTTTAAACCAACAACAGTAAAAAAAAAAAAAAATTGGGCATACATGATGATAAGGGGTTCAATTCAACAAGAAGGCTTAACTACACTAAATATATACACAGCCAACCTTGGAGCAGACAGATACATAAAGCATGTACTTCTAGACCTATGAAAAATTAGACATCTAAATGATAATTCTTGGAAACTTCAACACTCCACTGACAGTATTATGCACATCATCAAGGCAGAAAACTAACAAATTCTGAACTAAAATTTGACACTTGGTCAATTATGCCTAATAGACATCTACAGAATACAGCATTCATCAACCAGAGAATATACATTCTTCTCATTTGCACATGGAACACACTCTAAAATCTACCACATACTAAGCCATAAATCAAGTCTCAATAAATTCAGAAAAATTAAAATAATGGCAACCATACTCACAGACCACACTGGAATAAAAATAGAGATCAATACCAAGATCTCTCAAAATCACACAGTTACATGGAGATTAAACAACTTTCCCCCAAATGACTTTTGGGTAAACATTAAAAAAATTAAGATAGAAATCAAAACATGATTTGAATTAAATGAAAACAGAGACACAATATGCCAAAATCGCTGGAATACAGCAAAAGGCAATATTAAGAGAAAAGTTTATAGCACTAAACATCTATCTGAAAAAGTTAAAATGATGTCAAATTTATGATCTAACATCACATCTAGAGGAACTAGAAAACCAAGTGCAAACTAACTGCAAAACTTGCTGCAGAAAAGAAATAACTAAAATCAGAAAAGACATGAACAAGACTGAGACCCAAAAATTTATATGAAGAATCAAGGAAACCAGTGTTGGTTTTTTCAAAGGATAAACAAGATCGATAGACTGTTAGCTAGATTACCAAAGAAAAAAAAAAAAGAGAAGATCTAACAAGCACAATCAGAAATGACAAAGGTGACGTTACCACTGATCCCACAGAAATACAAATGATCTTCAGAAAATGTTATGAACACCTCTATGCACATAAACTACAAAATATAAAAGAAATGAATAAATTCCTGGAAATGAACAATCTCCCAGGATTGAATCAGAAAAACATTGAAATGTTGAATAGAACAATAATCAAGTTCTGAAGTTAAATCAGTAATACAAAACAAACCATGTAAAAAAACAAAAACAAAAACAAAACAAAACAAAACAAAAAAACACCTCTGGACCAGATGGATTCACTGCTGAATTCCACCAGATGAACAAAGAAATGATAGTACCAATCTTACTAAAACTATTCCAAAAAGATCAAGGAAGAAGAACTTCTCCCTAACTTATTCTATTCAGCCAGCACCATCATTGCCCTGATTCAAAAATGTGGCAACAACACAATGAAAAAAAAAAAACCAGGTCAACATCCATGATAAGCATAGATGAAAAATCCTCAACAAAATACTAGCAAACTTAATCCAGAAGTACATCAAAAAGTTAATTCACCATGCTCAAGTAGGCTTTATTCCTGGGATACAAGGTTGCTTTAACACATGAAAATCAATAAATGTGATTTACCACATAAACAGAGTTGAAAGCAAAAGCCATATGAATATCTTAGTAGGTGCAGAAAAAGCTTTCAATAAAATTCAGCATCCCCTCATGATAAAATCCTTTAAGAAACTAGACATCAAAGGAACATACCTCAAAATAATAAGAGCCATCTATGGCAAACCCACAGCCAATATCATACTAAATGGGTAAAAAATGGAAGCATACCCCTTGCAAACTAGAAGAAAAGAACGCTCACTCACCATTTCTATTCAACGTTGTACTGGAAGTCCTTTCTGGAGCAATCAGGAAAGAAAACGAAATAAAAAGGCATTCAAGTAGGAAAAGAAGAACACAAACAATCTCTTTTCACTGATGATGATGATTTTATACTTAGAAAACCCCAAAGACTTCACCAAAAAGCTCCTGAAACTTATAAGCAATGTAAGTAATATTTTAAGATGCATTTGCATTTGGTTGCATTTGTATGCATCTATAACATTAAAGCTGAGAGCAAACTCAAGAATGCAACCCCATTTACAATAGCTGTAAAACAAAACAAAAAACTAAGAATGCATCTAACCAAGGCAATAAAAGATCCCTACAAAGAGAACTACAAAACACTGCTGAAAGAAATAATGCATGACACAAACAAATGGATAAACATTTTATGCTCATTGATTAGGAGAATTAATATTGTTAAAATGGCCAAAGCAATGTATATCTTTAATGGTATTCCTATCAGGCTACCAATGTCATTTTTCACAGAATTAGAGAAAAACTCTTTTAAAATTCATATATGGCCAGTGAAGTTCACATATCCAAAGCAATTCTAAGAAAAAGAGGAAAGCCAGAGAATCACATTACCTAACTTAAAACTATATTATTAGGCTACAGTAAGCAGGACAGCATGATACTGGTATAAAACAGATGCATAGACCAGTGAAACAGAATAGAGAACCAAGAAATAAAGCTGCACACCTACAGTCATTCGATTTTTGACAAACTCAACAAAAGTAATCAATGGAGAAAAGATTTTCCTACTTAATAAATGATTCTGGGATAGCTGGTCAACCATACACAGAATGAAACTGAACTCGTACGTTTTACCAAACACAAAAATTTACTCAAGATGGATCAAAGATTTAAATATAAGACCTCAAACTGTAAGAAGCCTAGAAGAAAACCTAGAAGACACCATTCTGTACATCAGCCTTGGGAAATAATTTATAGCTAACTCCTTATAAGCCATTGTATTAAAAAAAAAATGGACAACTGGGACCTGATTAAACCAAAAAGCTTCTTCACAACAAAGGAAACTAACAACAGAGTGTAAAAACAACTGACAGAATGAGAGAAAATATTCACAAGCTATACATCTGGTAAAAATTGAATATCCAGAGTCTATAAGGAACTTAAACAATTGAACAAGCCTAAAATCAACAACCTTATTAAAAAATGGGCTAAAGACATGAACAGACACTCCTAAAAGACATGAAAGTAGCCAAGAAACATATGAAAAAAATTATCTACATCACTAATCACCAGAAAAATACAAAGGAAAACCACAATGAGATACCATTTCACAGCAGTTAGAATGGCTATCATTAAAATGTCAAGAAAACAGAGATGGTGGCCAGGCTGTGGAGAAAAGAGAACACTTACACATTGTTGGTGGGAAAGTAAATTAGGCCCGCTGCTGTGGAAAGCAGTTTGGAAATTTCTCAAAGAACAAAACTAACATTTAAAACAAATGGTAGTCTTGTTTTAAACTACCATTTGACTCAGCAATTTTATTTTTGGGTATTTACCCAAAGCAAATAAATCATTCTACCAAAAATGCATACCCAGGCTGGGAGTGGTGGCTCATGTCTATAATCCCAGCACTTTAGGAGGCCAAGGCCGGTGGATCACCTGATGTCAGGAATTCAGACCAGCCTGATTCACATGGTGAAACCATGTTTGTACTAAAAATACCAAAATTATCTGGACGTATGGTGCATGCCTGTAATTCCAGCTACTTAGGAGGCTGAGGCAGGAGAATCTCATGAAACTGGGAGGTGGAGGTTGCAGTGAGCCAATATTATGCCATTTCACTCTAGCCTGGACAACAAGAGCAAAACTCCATCTCAAAAAAAAGACATATCCACATGTACATTGCAGCACTTTACAAATAGCAAAGACATGGAATTAACCTGCGTGCCCATCAATATGGTTTGGATAAAGAAAATGTGCTACATATACACCGTGGAATATTATGCAGACATAAAAGAAGTGAAATCATGTCATTTGCAGCAACACGTGAGGCCATTATCAAAAGTGAATTAACACAGGAATAGAAAACCAAATACCACATGTTCTCACTTATAAGTGAGAGCTAAACAATGTGTACTTATGTACATAAAGATGGCAACAATAGACACTTTGGCTTCCTGGGGGGTTAGGGAGGGAGGCAATGTTTTTTTTAACCATTGGGTAACTACTGAGTACTGTGCTTAGTACCTGGATGATGGGAGCAATTGTCAGTATTATGCAATATAACAAGGTAACATACCTGTCCATGTCTCCTGTGATTCCAAGGTAAAATCTGAAATTATTTTAAAAATCTACTACTTCCCTACTATATTAAAATAAGATAATTTAAAATAAAAAAGGAACGAAGTAATAGTAATAAGAATATGTAAATATGAATAGGAATGGAAAATAATGTATTACATTTTTGGCACACTAAAAATAGAAAGAATATGTTTAAATATGACAGGATTCATTCATAATTATTAATTAGTATTTTTCTTAAAATGAAGAGGTTTTAATTAGGCGACAAGTGAGAAAACTGAATTCTAACTAGTTTCAAAGGAAAATCTCATCGAGTTGTATTTCTACAGAGAGGACTTGGTAATGTTAATTGATGTTTTTATTGACAGACCCAAAGTAAATGCAGCATTTATCTAATGGGTGATTGATGAGTTTGCTTTCCAAATCTAAATTAACTACTTCCCACATTCTACTGCATTCCTGTTTTAGATTTAAAGCACAGAAGTGTATTTCATTTTTTTACCATTGTGCCAAATGGGGCTTATTGGAACATGGCATTTGGGATCCCTGCCACAGGCCCATCTTAAAGCTGAAAAAGCTTTATAATGAGGTGCTTCTGCTGCCAGGAATATGTTCTTCAATGAGGACTAAGCAGAAAGGCATAATGCCAAATTTCACACCAATTCAAATAGTATTTGGACTAACCTTTAGGGATGGAATTGATTTTCTGTAACAAAGTTTTACCACCACTGAGAATATTCAAAAGAAAACACTGTAAGCAATTCTAAAAAGAAATTCCTGAGCTGTTTTGTGCACGATGACAACCTGATTGGAATAAGTTTAACACTTCCCGTGGTGACTACTTTAAAAAATCAAATAGTCTCTGGACATAAAATTTCTAATACTTCTGGTAAAGAGTTCATTTTGTGATTTTATTGTAATATGTATGCATGTAAATGCAGGTCTGTCTGTACATACATATGCCCCTGAAAACAAGCTGCTCCATTTGATATTTGACAGATGTCATATTATTTTTTCAAATGTTTTTAAGAATAGCAAACTAAAACATATCTGTTTTAGCATTCATCCCATGTGAATTTTAAGGAGTACAAAGTCTACCTTTGATTCATTTCTACTTTAACTCATCAAAATGTCATGCTAATAAGAGACATTTGATGTACAAAAGACAGCTGGGTATCTCTCTGGTCTTCGGTTTCTTAGACACAGAATAAAAATCTTAGCTAATTATAAGCAAAGCTGCTTCTTGTAGGATTTAGAGCAATTCAAAGCTCAGGAAAAAAAAAAAAAGATTATTTAAATGTGCTCTGTGGTGAGAGACCAAAAAAGGAAAGTAAGTAGAGAATATCAGAACTGAACAATTGCCTAGTCCCTTGCACGCAATTGTTAAATGAAGAAAGCAAGGAAAGAGGCAAAACTGAAGATGGGTGATTTATCCAGGGTAGTATTGTAGCTGTGAGTCAGAGGCAAGCAAGAGCAGAGTTGAGGCCTCTTTTTAACATAGAATTCTCTTCCACCGGATAATAATGACTTTTTAAGGAAATCTTTATATATGTGCACATACATAAGCAACCACACACACACACACACACACACACACACACACACACACAAATATATGTTTGTGCAGGAGATAACTATCATCTCTCTCCCTGTCTCTTCTATATATGAGGGGCAGAGAAAGAGGAGGATATGCATATGTGTGAATGAATAGATAGACTGATTGATAGACTCACCTATGGGGGTGAAATTTCTTTTTTGGAAGAATAGACAGACTGATTGATAGACTCACCTATGGGGGTGAAATTTCTTCTTTGGAAGAAAGTTTCACCACCACTGAGAATATTCAAAAGAAAAGACTCTAGGCCTTGCAAACAATTTAATGTATTTATGTAATTAATGTAGCATTCCCATAATTCATATGATATGCATATAATTCATGTAATGTTAATATAATTTCATGTATGTGAATATAAAATAATTTAAAAGATAGCATTTTAAAAACATCTTCTCAAACCGTTTTACATTCAGACTTTAATGAGATATTCTCTTAGCCAGTTTTTTTGGGGGGGTTAGGGGACAAGTGTATTTGTGAAAATCTTGATAGCACTGCTATAGTCTTTTTTTTTTTTTAATGAAATGTGGTATTTCAGTCAACCTCAGAATACAGTAGAATGCTTGCTTCGGTTTTCATTGTTTGTTTTTACCTCTCCATACTATTACCTACCCTGACACATTACGTGTTTATAGATCAGCTTTAAGATTTTAATTTTAAATATGCTAAAGAAGACCTAAATGTTAGCACCTTTATAATCTAATTTTGTTTCAATTTCAAGCCGAGTGATTTTTCAATTTTGATTGAGGTCTGAGTTTTTTAAAGTTGAGGTCATTACTGCTTATTAGTGGAAATGAACATGCTTTAATTCAAGAGGTAGGTGAGAATGCTGTCTTTCCCCCAGACAAAGCATTAGCACGGCAATAATAGTAGAAAGAATTTTATCAGAACTATGGGGTTTAGCAAATTACAAGATCATAATTGAACCACTATAAACTTATGTAGGTTATCAATGAAATAAATCCCAAAAATTGTATTACAGGCTGAATGTTTATGTCTGCCTCAAATTTACTTGTCGATATTCTCATTCCCAGTGTGAGGATATTAAAAGGTGGGGCCTTGGGAGATAATTAGGTAATAAAGATGGAGCCCTCGTGAATAGGATTAGTGCCCTTATAAGAAGAGACCCAAGAGCTTGCTCTCACTCTCAGCTCTCTTCCATGTGAGGATACAAGGAGGAGACAGCTATCTGCAAATGAGGAAATGTAACCTCACCAAACACCAGATTCCTCAGTCTCTAGAACTGTGAGAAATAGGGTTCTGTTGTTTAAACCACACAGTCTATGGTACTCTGTCACAGCAGCCTGAATTAACTAAGACAGGTTGTTATTTAACCATCTATTAGAAGATTCTCACTCTCCCTCTCATTCCTCTCCAAATACTCATCATAGTGATACTCCTCCCAGTGGTGTCTATGAGAAAGAAAGAGAAAGTTCTTTCTTAAATGTTGTTTCCTGATTGTTAGCATTTATACTTCAGTAAAATCTCATTTGGAAACTTTAACTTGGTCATTTATTTTTGGTTCAGATCACAAGCTTTAGAATGAGATCGGGTTTGGTCTAAATTCTGGCTTGGTATTTATTAGCTGAATGATCAGAGTAAGTTTTATAGCCAGAGACTAGCTATACTCATATGTGGAATGGAGAATGAGAATTCATTACTTCATGCTTTATTCAAATAATAGTTTTTGCTTCTACAGAGTGCTTGACATGAGCTAGGCTCTCAAGATAAAAGGGTGAAACATGAGCACACACTGCAGCCTCCCAGAGATTCCCCTAGGCAGAGTGATGACTACACTCCAGGAGTCATGGGAGTGATTGTAAAGTTGTGATTGGGATGAGTGTGACAAAGGAGAGCTACTCATGATACAGGGAATGGTAATAAGAGAACTGGGTGCTAATTAGGTGTATCAGGCAAGGTATTTCTGTACTATTGTTTTCAACAATGAGCTGAGATCTGGCGGAAAATCAGAAGTTAACCAATAAAAGGGAAGTAAAAATCTTTTGCTTTAGGCAACAACCACAAAGACCCTTACAAATAGTGTTGGCAGATAAGAGGAACAGAAAGTAAACCATCATGCTTGAGAGAAGGTATACATATGTGTGTGCCTGTATATGTGTGTTTATACTTTCATATATGTAAAACATATGCCATTTAAACATAAACTAGAATCATACTTTGCAAATTTTTTTGCAAGTTGCTTTTTAAAAAATTATATATATACACATATATATATCATAGTTATCTTTCCATGTTCATTCATATATATTTTTTCATTTTAATGGTTGCCTTGGATTCCATTGAGTTTAGTACCATAATTTAACTGTCCCACTACTGATAAAAATTTAGGGGCCCGACGCGGTGGCTCACGCCTGTAATCCCAGCACTTTGGGAGGCCAAGGCGGGCGGATCACAAGGTCAAGAGATCGAGACCATCCTGGTCAACATGGTGAAACCCCGTCTCTACTAAAAACACAAAAAAATTAGCTGGGCATGGTGGTGTGTGCCTGTAATCCCAGCTACTCAGGAGGCTGAGGCAGGAGAATTGCCTGAACCCAGGAGGCAGAGGTTGCGGTGAGCCGAGATCGCGCCATTGCCATTGCACTCCAGCCTGGGTAACAAGAGCGAAACTCCGTCTAAAAAAAAAAAAAATTAGATAATTTTCTAATTTATTTTATTACAAAATACATTACTGAATGTTCTTGAGTTTATATATTAGCTTAATATTTTCATATTTTAGTAAGATAGAGTCCAAATCTTACTTGTAAATATGCTCTGAACATAGAAGGCATTGTCTGTGCCCTGTTGGTAATTAAAATATTGAAAGACATTCTGAAGAAACAGAAAAACTCTTTATAAGCCTGCAAAACTTGCTATAACTGGTGCGATGAGCCGAGATGGCCTCTTTTAAGGTGAAGCTTAGAGTAACAGAAAGTCACTGCGTTACTTGGGATTTGTGCAGGATACCTGAAAAAGAGAAAAGGCCCACTTATCTGCAAAGGTGACTGAAGATCAGAGCAGGAGGGTGTTGGTTTAGAGAAACATTTATACTAGGAGTGTGCTGTACCTAATGAGAATGCTGGGAAATGAAGAAGACAGAAGCAGTTCTCAGCCTTGCGAAGTCCTGTAATCACAGTTACTCTGTGTAAAGCAAATACTGGTTCCGTTTTATGCTTTTCTGTCCCATTTTAATCATGGAAGTTGGCTATCTAGACAGCTGTTTTGAATGTGTTCTGTATCATTTCCATGTTTACACTTTATTTTAATTCACCCACTTGCAAAGACCATAAGCTGCACATACAATCACCAGGGGATTAAAGGAAAACACACACACACACACACTCACACTCACTCACAGGAAATATACTGATGCTTTGGCCCACCTTCATAAGTTCTTATCTATTCAGTCAAAGGCAGATGTGGGATTAGAAAAAATTATTTGATGTGATAATTATTTTCATCTGTCAGCCTGACTAGGCCACAGGATGCCCAGATGTCTGATTATTTCTGGGCATGTCATAGGGCAGTTCCTGATAAAATTAGTGTAATGGTTAATTTTAGGTGCCAACCTGACTGGATTAAGGACCACATAGATAGCTGGTAAAGCACTATTAAACAGTGTGTTTCTATGAGTGTTCTGGAGGAGATTTGGTGAACTGAGTGGGAAAGATCTGCCCTCGATATGCACCATCCAACTGGCTGAATGTTCAGATAGAACAAAAAGGCAGAGGAAAGGGGAATCCTCTCTGTTTTCTAAAGCTAGGACACCCTTCTTCTCCAGCCTTTGTGCATATGAACTCCAGGTTCTCCAGGCTTTAGACTTTGGGACTTATTAAAATAAAAATCTTCAGTTGAATTAAATTTAAAGGAGTTTAATCAAAGCAGATTCAGAGGGACTCCAGGGATGCCTCATGGTCAGTACAAATTTATAGAAAAAAAGGGGAGTGACATATAGAAATAAACAGTGAGGTGCAGAAACAGCTGGATTGGTTACAGGTTGACATTTGCCTTATTTGAAAACACTTTGAACACTTAGCACTCTATGAGTGGCTGAAGTATGGCCACTGAGATTGGTCAAGAATCAACTATCTTACATGTGCATAATACTAAATTTTGGGGTTGACTGTTGTTGTGAAGGCACAGTTTCATTCTGTCGCCCAGGCTGGAGTACAGTGGCACTATCTCAGCTCACTACAACCTCCACTCCCAGGTTCAAGTGATTCTCCTGCCTCAGCCTCCCGTGTAGCTGTGATTACAGGTGTCCACTACCATTCCTGGCTATTTTTTTGTATTATTGGTAGAGATGGGGTTTTGCCGTGTTGGCCAGGCTGGTTTCCAACTCCTGACCTCATGTGTTCTGCCTACCTGGGCTTCCCAAAATGCTGGGATTACAGTAAATTATGTTTTTAATCTTGTCTGCCTATTAAGCTAGATTACAGTTTTTCCACAAGTACTCAAATATAGAATTACGGAGTCCTTCTCAGGCCATATTTAGTTTGCTTTAACAGATTTGTACAGTGTCCTGGCTTCCACTCTGAAGCTCCTAGGTTCTCAGGCTTTTGGCCTCAGATTGACAATTACGCCATCGGTTTCCTCAGCTTTCACACTTGGACTGAACCACATAACCAGCATTCTAGATTGCCAGCTTGCAGACAGCCTGTCATAGGATCTTTCAGCCTCCATAATCATATGAATCAATTTCCTTAATAAATATCCTCAAATCTATCTATCTACATCTAGCTATCTTTGTTTGTTCTGTCTCTCTAGAGAACCCTGACTAATGCAATTATCATTTAAGTTGGTGGACTCAGTGAAGTAGATGGCCCTTTCCAATGTGATTGGGTATCATGTAATCTATCCAGGGGCTGAGCAGAATAAAAAGGTGAAGGAAGTTTGAATTCACTCTCTGTCTGACGAATTGAGCTGGGAAGTTGATCTTCTGCTCTCAGCACTCCTGGTCCCAGGCCTGCAGACTCAATATGAAACCTATATAACTTTGTGGCTCTCAAGCCTTAGAACTACACTACCAGCTTTCCTGGGTGTCCAGTTTATAGACTGCAGATCATAAGACTTCTCAGTCTCCATAATTGCATGAGTCAATCCCTTATAATACATCTTTTTTTAAACTCTGACTAATATACTTGAGAAGAGCTAGGTCTGAGAACTAGTGCTCTAAGACAGCACTTCTCAAACTGCAATGTGCCTATATAGATTATCAGGATCTTATAAAGTGGAGACTTTGATTTTGTAGGTTTGGGGTCAGCCTGAGATTATGCTTTCCTAACATCCTCCTTCTTATACTGAAGCTGTTGGAATGAGAATCACATTCTAAATAGCAATGGTCTAATGTACTCAAAATTGAGCTCATCACCTTATGATAAATAGCCCCATTGATCACAGGCAGAGAAGGGGAGAGACAGAAAGAGATGGGACATAGAGTCCCATCATATTGACTTATTTACTTATTAATACATTATAAATAATATTTACTTATTAATCTACATGATATATAATTTTTATTAAATAATCTAAATTATTTTAATCTATAAACTTATAATTTTTGTCTAAGTCATTTTAACTGACTCAATATTTTTAACTTCCTAATCAAAGTTCAAACATCTTAATTTTTTACTTGCAAAATAATAAAAAAATACACATTTCTAAGACCTCTCTGGAAGAAAAAGTGAGATAGAAATATAAGTATATTTATAGTATATTGTTATTACTAGTACAGTGGATAAGGGTAATTCTTATTGTCATTATAGGGATCAATTCCTGAACATCTATTGTGTACCACACACTTTTCCCACATACTGACTTTAACGTTATTATCCCAGATTTTGCTGAGGAATTATCTGCCTGCATAGGTTAATTTCCTTGCAAACTGGTTAAAATATTACAAATTTATTTTATCATTATCATCTTCTTTTCAGATTCATGGATCACTTTGATTTAATTGGCTCCCATATCTTTCTGATTTACAGCTAGGATTCCTTGTGCTTCTATTTTTACAGTCTGGTCAACTATTGCCCTCCAGAAGGGAAAAGTTATCTTTCACCAAGGCTTTCAGGATGAAAGAAGGGATAAAATGTATCGAAGAAAATGATTCTAATAAGAAAAACAAATCTCCTCTGCTTCCCTCCTATTTTCTGTGGTGTGTTTGTGCACACACACATGCAGACATTGAGATTTAGCTCCAATTCTTTCTACTGCTATTAGCCTCACAGTTATGGTCTTTAAACAAAATTCTCTTTCCAGCATTGTCCACAAAAAAGTTACTTAACTCTTTTCTACCACCACGCATGAGTTAAACCATTTGTTTCAAACAACAGTATCAAGAAAGATCAGGACATATACATGATACATACACAAATACTTCTAACATTTATTCTACATTTACTGGCTTTTAATATTAGCTCAGCTGTGGCCTTTTCTAGTCAAACTATGTAGGTTTAAATGATTTTAATATGTCTATATTTTAAAATGTTGCCATTTAAAGGAAGAAACTGATAGTACTTACATAGACTTCACAGCAAAAAGGCGAATGAAGAAAATTCTGACTTTTGGAATTCTTTGTTTCCTTCTTGCCTGGTTTGCAGGTGTTCCATGGCATTTAGATTCTTATGGTCTTGGCATATCTTCAGAGCAGAGAGAATTACTGTTTTGTAAAATTGAAAGCACAAAAATGTAATTAACATTCCTGTTTTACAGTGTTAGTGATAGCAGAGAATTTATTATTTTTTAGGCATAAAATTATATATTAAATTGGTTATAAAACCTGAAAGGAAAAAGAATCCTCTAATTTCTTATAGTTACTAAGTCATGTTTTTAATATTTTACACATTAACCTATTCTTCTATTAAAAGAATGACTTTTTTCTTTGTTTAAAACCCCAAACATAAAAAATCCTATTATTAGCTTGACTCTATGTCAGTTTTTCTCTGCTTCCTCTACCTACTGTTTACATCTTGGCTTGGTTTCACACAGCTTTACAGGCAAGAGAAAAAAAATGTTAAAACTATGAGAGAATTGAGTATATGAGTATGAAGACTTTCAACTTTTTTAAAGAGGAGAATTCCACTTTACTTGATGACAAAACATTCAGAAACTAGATTTTGAAAAACTAACATTTCTATGTTTCTTTGTGTTTTGAAATGTCTAGATAACCATAAATACTTCAAGAAGTAACTTAATTTTCCACTTTTTATTAGGGCATATAACAGCTTAGACAAAATGATGCATTTCCTGTGGGATTTTGTTTTTCAGAAATAAAAAATGTTCTTGAAAGTAGGGTATCTTTAGAAATCCAAAGAATTTTGCATACAGTCTTTACAGAAACACACACACAGACAAAGAGACAAAGAGAGAGAAAGAGAGGTCATATTCATACATTATTCAAGAATTAAGCAAATATTATAGCATAAACTGAAGTGCTGAAAGATTGAAATGCTGTCTAACCTGTAACAGCATTTCACGTCAGCTTCTAACCTAAAAAAGTGATAGGAATTCCATCTTCTTACATATTTTCAGCATGTTTGAGCACGTTTTGAAAATATGATTTTCTTGATCAGGTAAGGAATTATAAATAGAGAACTAAGCTGAAATTATGCCAATTTTCTTTAAGTGATGCTATAAATTTTTGTGCTAATGTGAACAGAATTATTAATAGAGAACTAAGCTGAAATTATGCCAATTTTCTCTCAGTGATGGTACAAATTTTTGTGATAATGTGAACCAATAACATAAATTCATAGGGTGTAAATATGTAACAGTTGTTATTGGTTGACTTCGGGAGATTGGAAGACTGTGTGGCAAATGACAAATTACAAAAACAAACCAACAAACATACAAACAAAAAAGCAACAACAAAAAATAGGGTCTGTTTTTACCAAGCTTTTTACATGTCCCAATGTCAGGAAAAGAGAAATAAACTATTACTGAGAGTTTTGTTCAATGGATTAGATCAGCTAGTCAACAAGTTGACCTCTCAGGGCAAAAGGTATGGCATAACCACAGAGTGAAAGCTCATAGGTCAAGAGCACCTCAGTTGTAGAATTAAGGGGTGAAGAAAGGAGGATTGTTGGACAAAGGTCAGTGTGAATATGAGCAAGAAAACATCAAGAACAGAACATTTCCACCAAGAAATTAGGAATACCTGAAGGGTCTTTCAGGAAAGAAGACAGAACTGATCCATTTGACAGAGATCTCAGATAACTAAACATAGAGTTCTGAGTAACAAATGCATAATGTGGTGGGAAAGAAAAGGGGGGCTTGCAGTAAAATAAATGAGAAAATACAAATTCCAAAAGAAAGGATTTGCTTTTGGCAAGTTACAGCTCTTTTTGCAGCCAGTCCAAAAAGATGATATAGAATAGGTATAATGGTTTATTTCTTCATTCTTTCTTGTCCTTGAGAATTTGAAAATACTTGCAAGTTGTAATTTAGGTGTTGCTATTTTTTAATATTCATCATGATAATCATCAGTATAAGTACATTGAGTCCCTGTTGTGTTTTGCGATATTATCTGAATCATGACTTACCTATAACAAAATGAACTAACTAATCTGGCATTAATTGCATATTTAAGGTTAAGGTAATATTCTTGGTTTACTCCATTGTAATCCACTGACATCTTCAGTTTAGCATATCTTAGAGCAGTTTAGATGTATATTGGGCTGGAAAAAGAGGTGTGGGTCAATTCAGCTTAGGGCCTGGCTTCAAAGCCAGTCCATTCATGGTGTAATGTGTCTAAACTTCCTTCATATTAGAACTGGAATTTGGTAAACAAAACCTACTGAATGAAAGAAGGAGTAGAAGTGGGGATGGGGGTGGGGATTAAGGCATTATATATAATTTGGCTGCCTGTATAACCAGGAGCAAAATGAGAAAGAAAAGTGAGTGCTGGCATATGGAAAGCAAAGTCTGGTAATAATTAATTGATATAAAACAGCTTTACCAAATTGTCAGACATTTCAATATCCTTGTATTCAAAGGGATACTGAATTTTAAAACTATAGCAATTTATTGTGTGTCACATGTCCCACTTGATCACACATTATGTTAATGTTCTAAAATACGGACAATTAAAAAAAAGATTTTTTTAAACATTTCATTTACTTCAAATAATTTTCAAGAGCGAGTTTTTAACCAAAACCAGCTGTATCTTCAAGTTTCAATCATTATTATGGAGTAAATTCTAAGAGTGCTTTGATTGCTTTAATGTGGTTTAATTTTGAACATTCTAGTAACATCTTATATAGCACACAAATGGAAAAGCCTAGTCAGTCTTAGAAAAGCCTTTAGAGCGTTATTTTCATTATTATTTTTTTTTGTATCCTTCCTTCATATTGAAGTTCCTGAATTCATTTAAGGCATTTTCCACCAAATAACTTTCTTCAAGGTCCTTGTGAACAGCGGACAGCCAATCAAATGTTTTATTCAGCAAATGCATGTTAAACACACTCCTTTAGACTTGAAGTACCTAATAATGGTAGGAGGGTAAAAGAAGTATTTTTTTTCCTACTTGGAAGGGAAATTGAAAGGTAAGTAATTCTATGATCAATCCAAAGTCTGCAATTGATGCACCGTCTATGCCACAAGTGTCAATTGATCAAAATTTTTTTAACGTTTTATTTTTTTTTATTCTAAATACATGGAAAAAAGAGAGTGACATAATTTAGTGAAATAACATAAATTGAAAGTTAGATTTGGGCCTGGATATTATTTCCACGTTGCAAGAATTTAATTAGCAGATTTTCATTTCCTTCCTCTATAAAATGGGAATACGTCCAACATTTTTAAGTAGTTTTGAGGATAAGAAAGGGTGTAAGTGATAATAACATACTACTGTTGTTAAAGTAAATTAAAACGGAGACCAGGTTTGAAGAATTCCTGAGCAGACAAAAACAGTTAGGTTTCATAAGTGACCTAAACATTGCTTGACTTGCAAACATAAGCAAAACTTAACTTGAGTTTTTTCTTGTAAATGCCTATATTAAAGAAAAACAGAACATAAACTCAACCAATCAGAAGTAGCCAACAACCATATAATCAGGACATTTCAATGGGGCAGACCAAATAAGGCAATTTTATAACTGTAACCAATCAAATATTCTCTTTGCTTTACTTCTGTGTCCATCCTATAAATGCCTGCTGCTTGCATTCCCTTGGTGGTACTCCTGAACCACTTCTGGTTTGGAGCTGCCCCAACTCATGAATTGCTTCTTACTCAAATAAACTCCTTACCATTTTATTGTGTCTTAGTTTACTTTTTAACACTGTTTATTATCCATCTGGCACACAGTGATGAATATCATCTGGAATAAAAGTAAATATATAAAAAGTAGAATTTCAGTAAAAGGAAGATGTAATTGTATTTTCAAAAATCCACTTAAATAGTGCTTTAGCCCTAAACAACAGTGTATCATATGACTTACTTATAACTGATGCTGGACTGTCTAGAACTGTATGCTAACTTGATTCAAGTTATCATTTATGTTTCCTGATATCCCAGGAAATAAGTTTTATTTATTTTACTAATGCAATATTTTGAAATACATATTTTTTCTTTATCTCCATTTCCTGGCATATAGTTCCTAAAAACGCTTAGACCCTCTGGAGTGATGAGAGTCTTTTGTATGCTAATGAGATGACTAGGAACTGGGAGCCCCTAGATGACCTCATAATGGGGGCTGTCTACCAGGGGAACCAACCATGTGATTAGAAGGTTGGAACTTTCAATCCATTCCCCAACTTTGTGGGAGGGGAGAGGGGCTGAAGTTTGAACAAGTAAACCAATGAGCAATGATTTAATCCACTGTGTCTACTTAATGGAGTGTCCATGAAACCCCAAAAGACTGAGCTCACAGAGCTTATGAATGGCAGAACATGTGGAGGTTTCTGGAAGGTGGTGCTTCTGGAGAGGACACAAAACACTCTGAGCCCTTTCTCCCATACCTCTCCCTATACATCTCTTCCATCTGGCTCTTCATCTGTAATATCCTTTACAATAAACCAATAAAGGTAAGTGTTTCCTTGAGTTCCATGAGCCACTGTAGCAAATTAATCAATTCTGGCTGGTTAGAAGCATATGTCATAACCCATGCTTACAACTGGCATCTGAAGTGGGGGCATTGGTTTGAGACTGAGCTCTTCACGCTGTGGGATGTGATGCTATAATTCAATTAGAGAACATCTCGCTGGTGAAAGGAATCATTGCAGGAAAATTGCTTGTGTTGTGTGGGGTAAAAATACACACATCTGGGAAGAAACCTACACACCTGGTATCAGAAGTATTGTGCTATGACTGATGGATTAACAAAAAGTAATTATTTTTCTATATCTATCTCTAGAACTACTAAGTTAGTCACATCTCCTGGCAGTGCACAGTCCATTTAGGGACTCTTCTAGTTATAACTTCACTAAAGGAACAGCTCTAGTTACTGTATGCCAAAGCAGAATCTCCTCGTAATAAAAGGCTCTGAAGTTAACCTAAGACTCACACTTTTTATCAATTTAAATGTACATTTTTTTTTTTTTTTTTTTGAGACGGAGTTTCGCTCTTGTTACCCAGGCTGGAGTGCAATGGTGCGATCTTGACTCACGGCAACCTCGGCCTCCTGGGTTCAGGCAATTCCCCTTCCTCAGCCTCCTGAGTAGCTGGGATTACAGGCACGCACCACCATGCCCAGCTAATTTTTTGTATCTTTAGTAGAGATGGGGTTTCACCATTTTGACCAGGATGGTCTCGATCTCTTAACCTCATGATCCACCCGCCTCGGCCTCCCAAAGTGCTGGGATTACAGGCTTGAGCCACCGCGCCCGACCTAAATGTACATTTTTTATTTGACTTCAATGTGTTCTGGCATCTGGAATCTCAAGAAAGTCTTCTGCCCTTACTTTGATAGCACGTCTACTAAAATTGGAACAATACTGGGAAGAGGAGTATGGTCCCTATAAATAAAGAAAAATAATCTTTTTGGTTAGGTTTAAGAAAATTTCTCAAGCAAGTGAAGAGGATTTTTTTCTCTTCTTTACTAAAGCAGTCCCAAAGAAGTTCCATGTATTTTATAGGATCAGTATTGACGTTAAAATTTTTGTTATGGGAAATTTAGTTATAGACCCAAATATCTTCTTCAGAAAAACTAAGTGCTGGCTTCTGACCTAGTTCACACTAAAGCAGCCAATGCTATGAAAAAACTTTAAATGGTAAAGGATTTTGACCTAAAAATACAGACAGTTGGAACATCTAGTGGTAGAAACTGAAGTTAACAAGAAAGGAGGGGTGAGTAGCTACACAGTCATGGGATGGCCTGATAAGCCAGTTATGAGGACTTAGAAACCACTGGGAAATAAGATGAGTCTATGGGATCATGGGGTATGGGTGCAGCAGGCCATTGAGTTCAGTCAGACTTCTGCTGGCCACATTTTTAGCCATGATAAGCACAGAGGTGGACAGGTCACTTCTTTTCAAAACTGACCCCACTACTAGGTGATAAATTATATAGTTCGTTTACTTAAAATTGCATCATTTTTCTAATTCTTATTAAGATTATCCTGATAAGAAAAAAAATGTGTACAACAAGAGAAAAATAAAGTGACTGAAAAATAAAACAATATGCACAGTATGCAGGGGCAGGGAACAGAAGTAATCAGAAGGTCCAAATCACATTCTTGATGAACCCTGAAGTGAAGATCTTCAGTTTCTTTTGACAGTGCTCCTGGAATTACATTGGTTTGTTTCTGTGATGGTTAATTTTATGTGTCAACTTGGCTTGATGACAGTGCCGAGATATTTAGTCAAACATTATTCTGGATGTTTCTGTGAAGGTGCTTCTAGATGAGGTTTTCATTTAAATCCCTGGATTCTGAGTCAAGAAGATTACCCTTCGTAATGTGGGTCAGCCTCAACTAATCAGATGAAGGCTTGCATAGAACAATAGGCTACCTCCCCAGGCCAAAGGAAATTCTACCTCAGCTGGCCTGTGGACTCTAACTCCAGCTTGCCAGTCTACACCATCAGGTTTTGGAATTGCCAAACCTCCAAAATCACGTGAGCCGATTTATTAAAATAAATTATATACTTATACACACATACACATGCATATACCCTATTTGTTCTGTTCTCTGTAAAATCCTGACTAACACAAGTTTTGGTACTGAGGATGAAGGGCAGAATCACATTCTTGATGAACCTTGAAGTGAAGATCCTTAATTTATTTTGGCAATGTTCCTAGAATTACATGAGTTCATTTCCTTTTCCAAAACTCTGATCAGTCCTCAATGATGATTGGCGATAACAGATTTCTGGTTTCTAATTACAGTAGTTTGCTTTATTTGCTCACATATACATTCAAAAACTTCTCTTTACTAGCCTCCGTCATTTTACTCAAGTTATATATAAGTTTTTTCCCCTACTATAACAATAACCTAACTAGAATACCAACATTCACTGATTTCTACAACAGTCTTTATTCCAACTGTGTGTGTGTGTGTGTGTGTGTGTGTGTGTGTGTGTGTGTCTAAAGGGGAAGATCCATTCTTTCTTATCTGTGGAGTTATTATGAGTTTCAGACAATTTGCCTTCCATAATTTATTTTGTTTTTCTGTCACATAAAATTTCTTGTATGCATATTTCACCATGCCAGCTGGCTCATCAACCAGCTTAGGCAAAAACAAACCTTAGCGTAAAGGAGCTATAACACTGACAATTGGGTTACCTTTTGAGACTTAATCGAATTCAGAGAATAATATGTGGTCAAGAGGAATTATAAATTTATTTGTTAAACTATTTTGCTGCACCAGTATATAACTTGGAAATCAATCAGAATAAACATACTCTGGAGGCAAAAGATGTCGGGTGAATTTGAGACTCAGAAAAATAAATTATATAATCAGCTTCCACACCCGTAAAGGGCTGGAGTTGCACCAGATAGCCTCTAAGAAGTTCCTTCTAATCTAAAACAACATAATATTCTCTTCATTTTATAGAACAAGGTGAAAATCAGTCAAGGCAAATACTGACAATTAATTTGTCTGCATTATTTAGTTAGATTCCTAGAGAACTAGTTACAATACTTATTATAATCCTAAAATAAAATATGCCAAGAATAAAGTGTTGCAGTTCTCTGAAGCTTGTTGCAAACAGATTTTGTTCTACAGGGATTAAGATGATGCTTGAGACTGATATTTGTAGAAGACCTGACCTAATGAGATATATGCAGGGTGTCCTGCTTATAATATTTTTCTAATAAATATGCCCATTGTCCTCAAGGGAAAGCATATATCGGAAATTTTACGATACAAAATAATGGGACCTAATATGAGGTGAGTAGAGTAGGACAATTTCAGAGCAGACTAGGCAGTAGAAACAAATAAGAATAAAATAAACCAATAATTGAATATTCATTGGGACCCACAATGTGCTCAGCATTTGTGTCCATAAAACTCCAGGGCAAGTATAAAAATTCACCTCTGCATTTGATAAGATTATATTCTATTAGAGAGACAATGATGATGATTATACTGATAGTGATGATAATGATAGATATCAAATTTGTGTTAACTGCTTACTCTGACAAACACCTTTCATACAGCAAGTTATTAATCCTAATGAGCCTACCAGTTAAGTACATTCACAAAAATAATAAAAATTAATGCATAAAAATTAATTTGCCTTAGGGTTTTGCTAGGTTAATGATTGATAAAAACAATATTTTATAGTAGATGTAACTAGAGGCTATACACTTAACTGTGGTTGTACTATACTAACAAAATGAAATAGTAAAAAACCCTTTTTTCCATTATGCATTATATTTGGTAATATATTTATTGCTAAAAAAGGTTACAAAAGGTGAATGCTATTACAAGCCAAGATTTCATGGGGAACATGGGCTATGAGCCAGCCTTTTAGTGATAACTATGATTTAGACCATCTAATGGAAGAAGCCAGAGTATTCTAGAGTAAGGGATGGTGGGAAGACTAGGAACAAGGTTATAGATAAATTGATATGATATGTATGGGGTACAAAACCAGATGGCATGTTTCAAACAAGGATGCGGACAGTTTTTTTTTTTTTTTGAGACGGAGTTTCGCTCTTGTTACCCAGGCAATGGCGCGATCTCAGGTCACCGCAACCTCTGCCTCCTGGGTTCAGGCAATTCTCCTGCCTCAGCCTCCTGAGAAGCTGGGATTACAGGCCCGCACCACCATGCCCAGCTAATTTTTTGTATTTTTAGTAGAGACGGGGTTTCACCATGTTGACCAGAATGGTCTTGATTTCTTGACCTCGTGATCCACCCTCCTCGGCCTCCCAAAGTGCTGGGATTACAGGCGTGAGCCACCGCGCCCGGCCCAGGATGGGGACAGTTAATGTGAATTAAGCTAGATGAATATGTTGCAGCTACACAGTGGAGAACTTTGAGGGCCAGAGAGAAGCCTACATGGCAGGTACATCTTAGATCGATTTAAGGAAGGGTACACATGTGTTCTTAGAAGAGTAGTATCATGTTACAAGTCATGCTAAGGTACACAAAAGAGTTGGCAGCAGAAGGACCCAAAGTTAGAGAAAGCAGTTATCAGTTTATTACAACAACTGAGGCATAAGGTGATGAATGAAGGTCTTGAATAAGAATATGATCAGGTAGATAATAAAGAAAATTTTAAATGAGTTTTTTAAATTTAATGGTGTGGAATATTTTTACCAAAAAAAAATTCTAAACGGATTTAATATTTACTTTATCCCCATGGAATTCTGTTAAGGAAATTAAGCTTTAATGTTGGCAGCTATAGCATTCAAGCAAGAAAGAAAGCTTTCAATAATTGGAACACATTCAACTTTTTTCAGGACATCATAGTTTTCACTGAAATTGAATATTCTCTACTATACCAAATTTTCTTAAAAACTCAAGGCCCCTTGAGTGCATTAGACATTTCTGGAAAAAAGCTGGGATACTAATACCTTCAAAGAATACAAAGCTCATTTTATTGAAAAGAAATTACACTTATTGAATTGCCATTGTATTAACCTGAAATAGTCCTAATGACTTTTATCAGCACATAATAGTTTGAAAGAGGACGAAATCAGTTATTATAGATTTAGCTTTAACTAGTATTTTATCTTATGATTTGTGCAATATTTTAGTTTGATAATTGTTATGTGCTTTATCCGTCTTCATCTGCCTTAGTTGAAAGATTCTACATTAAAAAGCCAAAAAAAAAAAAAAGTATTGTAGCATGAGAACTTGTGTTGAATTGTGAGAAAACAAACCACCCAAAACAAAATGGGGATAGTAGCAATGTTTACATGTAAATTAGATATGAGGCAGATGTGTTAGCAGATGTGTTTTGTCTTTTTGAGTAGCCTAAAACATTTAAATTCAACTTGGTCTTTAAATGAAAAGCCAACAAAAGGTTGCTATTTTTCTGTTATAATGGATGTCTTTATCTTAAATGTAATTTGTCTTTTCAAAAGGGCTTTATTTTATAACAAATTTATTACTGTTGTTTAAAGATTCATGAAAACAGACTTTTCTTTAGTTAATAGAAAAATATTTTCGTCACATTTTCTACAAATCTGAAAGAAGGAAAATAAAATTTTTAAGAGTTTAAAAAAACAATTTCTCATTGTACAATGGACATGGGTGCAATGTGGACTGTTGCTGCCACTGGAAATCCTGCTGCATTTGCCTAGTAAAGCCTGCAAACTTTAATATGAGCATGGATAATATGGGACTGCACATTTTGCATTTCTGACACATTTCCAGGTGCTATTGATGAGGCCGATATTTGGGCCCCACTTCCATTAATGAGGCTTTAAAATACGGTTTCTCAATCTTAGCACTATTGACATTTTGGATTATATAATTCTTTGTTGTTGGGATTGTCCTGCGCACTGTAGGATGTTTGGTAACATCCCTGGCTTTCAAAAGCAAAGTGTCTGTAGAAATTGCCAAGCATATCCTTGTTGGGAAGTGTGGTGGGGGGGCACATAAAACCCTTGTGAACTGAGGAAAAGGGCCCTAAAATATTCATTCGCCCTGTCTTCTAAACCAATATGCACCCCAAATAGTACCCAAAACTTTGCCATGACATTGATAGATCTAAACAGAAAAAATATGGATACATATCTTCTATGTATACTCTTCCTTAAAATGATCTAAGGACATGGCTATCATGTAAATAGTAGGTAGGTTTTCCTTTGCTATTCTATCTCACATGTATTCTCTATCACTTGATAAAAGGTTCCTCTCACAACCGCTCTAAATATCTCCATAGATAAAACTGCAGACACCAAACTAAGTGATGATTTTAGAATTTAAAACCTTGGTCACAAGAAGCCTCCTATGACCAAGGTACCTTGTTGGGATACATGTGTTGTTCTTTTTGACATTATTCTAAGGACAATATATAGTGTTAAAAACAGTGAACTTTGGCTAACAGTGACATATTCTAAAATCAGACAGTAATGTGTTATAAATATTGTGGTAAAAGCACTGGCAATGCTTATTTCACTACCTCACCTCTTTCCCTCCTTGCTGTTGTCAAAGACAATTGCTCCTGAGGGACAGTTTCTTGAGAATGAATTAGACAGTTTTTTAAGAAATTGAAGGTGGCAGTGCCTTGTTCCTCCAGAGAATAAATTTATGGCCAGCACCTATGCTTTGTATTGATTTTTCATAGAACTAGAACTCACAGTGAAATAATGGGTGTCACAAGAATATGCATTAAAAGTACTGTTTGAGAACCGGGCGTGATGTCTCATGCCCGTAATTCTAGCACTTTGAGAGGCCAAGGCAGGCGGATCACAAGGCCAAGAGTTTGAGACCAGTCTGGCCAACATGGTGAAACTCCATCTCTACTAAGAATATAAAAATTAGCTGAGCGTGGTGGCTCATGCCTGTAATCCCAGCTACTCAGGAGGCTGAGGCAGGAGAATTGCTTGAACCCAGGAGTCAGAGGTTGCAGCGAGTCAAGATTGTACCACTGCACTCCAGCCTGGGTGACAGAGCAAGACTCCATCTCAGAAAAAAAAAAAAAAGTATTGTTTGAATTGAAAAATGGAGTCAAATTTTCCTGAAAAAGATATGTCAGCGTTAAATACTTGGTTAGAAAATGAAAACTTTTATTTCCAATTAGATTCCATGATTATGTTTCATAAACTAAATGAGCTAAAGCTATAGCTGTAAAGTTTTGATGAAAATATATTTAAAATGCACATTTAAAAAAAAACATTGTATTGAAAGTTTACTGTAAGCCAGGTGTGGTGGCCTGCACCTGTAGTCCCAGCTACTTGGGAGGTCATGGCAGACACAGAAGGATGGCTTGATCCCAGGAGTTCCAGACTTCAGTGGGCAGTGATCACGCTACTGTACTCTAGTGCCTGAGTGACAGACACTTAGACTCTTAAAAACAAAAACACAAAAATGCAAAGAAAAGAGTTATTAAGTTAGTAAATGGGTCACTACAGTAGAAGTATTTTGAATTTTTCAACTTTTTTCTGATGATTTAGATTCAATAGGGCAAGTCCAGATGAAAAGAAAAAGCAGACTTAATTAATTGTTATTTGATAAATCTTGGTGAAACATTTTTAGATTATTTCCTGGACACTGAGAAAGCAAATGACGCTAATGATTTGGGAAAAAGAAATTGCAACATGGATTTTTTTCCAATCATTTTAATTACAACAAAATTAAAGGAAAGCCTATTGGAGTTGTCAACAGATGGATTTTTAGATATAATTCTCAGTTATTTGAAATTATTTGATGTTTGATATATATTTGAAAGGAGGTACAAATACACTTATTTATGTGAACATGGTTTCTTAAAGTTTACAAGCATAAGAATGTGATGGATATTGAAATCTAAATCATTGCAATAATAAAGTAATATTTATCCACAGATAGTACGTTGACTTTGAAACAAAAAGCCTGTCCATTTTATTGAAAACATATTTTCGGTAATATTTTAGCTTGTATGTCTGCAGTAGTGATGGAAAAGTGCTGCCTGCCTCTCCCTTCGTGGAGGAATTTGCTGTCGAGCTGCACAACTTGCAGCTGTTGGTCAGCCAGTGCCTTCAGGAGCTGATGCTTTATGGTCAGCAAAGACCATGCTTATCCTGGGCAGCCCTCAGCCTATTACTGAGAAAGAGTTGGTTACTGGGGCTTGGCCTTCGCTGCTCAGTGCAGGCTTTCTCTTATGGGAAAGTTTTACTCTATTCCCATTGGGTTGGCAACACTTTGTCAGATATACACTGTGGTCTGAGGCTCTCCTACCCAATGTTCCTTCTTCTCCCTTTTAGTTTTCACAGGTGTTAGCTATTAGCCCCATCCCCACTTTACCCCCAATAAACCTCTTGTGATTTTTACCTCTTGTGATATACTGTTTGATAGCTAGGTAATAAAGTATGACTATATACCATAATTATATAATTTATTGTTCCATTTAACAATTGAATAGGAATACTTTTAAAGTTCTTTCATTCTAGGGGAATGTTTATACTCTTGAGTTACAGCACAGTAAGATTTTTGAAAACATTTCTATTTGTTTACTTAGTTTTGTTATAGAAAAGTGTAAGAGCATGAGAAACAAAATATCTTCAAGACTTAGAGTATCTCCTTAGGTTAAACTTTCAGAGTTTCATTTCAAGGAGAAAAGAAAATGATGTTAACATTTCTGATAGAGAAAAGATTATTTACATATAGTATTTATAATATTTTCTCTATCAGAAATGTTAATATTTATTATAAACATAAAATATATACTATTATTAAGTGGTGAGTGAAGAGTTTGGAATAGCTATATTATTCAGATTCCATTGAATATATTTTTAAAGTGATGAAAAACTATACATGTTCATATAATGTCAAAAATTTTCTTTTGCCACATTTAAACTTCTAAAGCTAAATTTTCAAAGTATGTTAAACTTCAAAACATTTAAGAGGAATCAATAGTGTTTCTTGAAATTCATTTGTAGGGGAAATCCAAGCAACATCATAAAGATTTTGCCTTGAATAATTTTTTTTTCAAATTTCTAGCTCCTGCTCTTGTTTTCATTAGCTGATAAATGTAATTCCATCTTCACTGAGAAAAAATAAGCAAACAGAACATTGTTCTCAGCTCCTTCCATTGGATTTGAGGCCCATGCATTGACTTTCCCTCTTGTGATCATACATGCTCTGTACTTGCTCTTATCTAACCCCAACCCAGCCATTTATGCACAAGATGTTATGTTTTAATATTTTCAGAAATTTCTTTTAGCCATTCTACTCTTTTTCTCACTATTAAAAACAAATCCCAAAACCTCTTGATTCAACAAGCCACTACAGCTACCATCCAATTTTTCTGCTCCGTTTAATATTCTAATGAACTTTCAACACCAGACTTCACCAAGCCTGCAATTGTCAGTTTCTCTAATGAGCTGCTAATTTTAAAGGTTGGTTCTCAATCCTCAGTACTTGATTTTTCAGTGGATTTAACACAGTTGATCATTCCCCTCTTTTGAAACACCTTCTTCACTTCCCTTCAGCTCAATAAACTCTACTGAGCTGATTGTTCCTTCTCTGTTGCATTTGTTTTTGTGTTCTGGATTTCCTGACGTTTTAAAAGTTTGAGCCACCCAGGGATCACTCTTGATCCTTCCCTCTTTGCTACCTACAAGCACTAGCTCGGAGCTCTATTTAATCTCATGGATTAAAATTAATGGATGACTCCCAATTTAAATCTCCAGCCTAGAATTCTTCTCTGACTACAGATTTATATATTTAAATTCCTACCTACCATCTCCACTTGACGGTCTGAGAAGCATTGCATAGATAAAAGTCAGAAAAACATTAGATTAGCTCTGTGGCTAATATCCCACTTTAAATGTATCTGCTACTTAAGTTTTCTCTATTTTCAATATATATATCCAGAATTTCACAAGTTTTATAAACTATAATGTAGGTTCAAAAAAAACGTTAATCTCTTGTTAGGTTTTTACTGCAGTGGTTTCTGTCTTGGTTCTCTAACCGACTATTACTAACACAGCATTTAAAGCTAGTTTATAAGAACAGAAGTCAAGTCATGGTTCTACTCTCCTCAAAATCCTTCCATGTCTCACCATCTGGTTCAGATTAAAGAACAAAGGCTCTCTGAGCATAAACTCTGCCCTCTACCTATAAACTATTCATCTCTGGGACATCACCACCTAATCCCATCTTTCTTGCTCAGTCAACTCCAGCCACATTGGTCCTCTTGCTGTTCTGTAACCATATCAGGCTTCCATTCAAGAGCTTTGCAATTCCCATTTCCTGTCTGGAATAGTCTCTCTTTAGATGTCTGGAAGACTCCCATCCTCTCTTTGTTCACATCCTAAATGCCACTTTCACAAGGAGGAGTTTTTTGGTTACTATATTTAAAATTGCAGCTGCCCACCACCACTCTAATGATACCCTTACCTTCTACCTTGCTCTATTTTTCTTCATGGCAGTAATCTCGACAGATATGTTATAGATTTTATTTATATAATTGTTTATACCTCCCCTTAGAGTGGAATATCCATGAGATCACATATATTTGTCTCCTTTTTCACAATATTGGGAGAGTATCTGCCTTGTAGAATGTGCCATTTAAATATCAGTTCAATGAATAAATAAATGGAAATCACATGAACAGAGCCAGAAATGACAACTCTTTCTTTACTTGTTTGTGAAAACTTCACTTACAGAAATTCCTTTGAATAAATCAGATTATGTCTTGGGTGATTAGAAATTAACTATAGGGGAGTTCTGTTGATTTAATGTGATGTCCTTATTTCATCAAGTACCTGCATAAAATAATTATGCATATATATTTATATATATGTAGTTGGCTGGCATTTTAGAGATAAAAAATTTAAAAATTTCAATTAGATTTGTAAACAATAGAATATTGAACTCATACCTGGTTTTCAGGATTTTTTCTTTTTCAATCTTTAATTCTTACAAGTATATCTTAGTTGTATGTATTTATGGGGTATATGAGATACTTTGATGCAGGCATACAATGCATAATAATCATATCAAGGTAAGCTGAATTTCCATCACTTTAAACATTTATCATTTTTTGGGTGTTATAAACATCCCAAATACAGTCCCCTAGTTATTTAAAAATGTACAATAACTATTGTTGACTATAGACTAAGTTGTTTATGCAACTAAATCCGTTCTAAGATTGTGTAGACAGGAGTTTCCTTATAGAATTGTTAGTGTTTACTATATAAATGTTAATTTTCATTGTGTGTCTGGTGCTAGTTTAAGTAGTTTTTAGACAATGAGAGATGATATCAGGGAGATAAAGTGTCATTGAAGTTCAGCTCACTCAAAATGCAATCTAATTTCCTTTTCAACAGTCTCTGGTAGAAGAATGGACTGCAGCAATGTCTGTAAATTTCCAGTGTAATGAATTGTATGTAATCATGAAAAGACAGCCTTTTCCTTTGAAATAATTTAGATGCCTCTCATGTAAAAATGTGGGATATTAAAACACTGGACACCAAAAAGTTACTTAATAGGTTTCAAGAAATACTACAAGGACTCTTTACTATAACTGGTGATAGGCTTGAATTTCTCCCATTCTACCAACTAATCCATTCTTCATTAAAGTTTAAAGAACCTGTTTGGCAATTGAAGTGCTATTGATTTTGAAACCATGGCACATGCAGAAATTGTTTCACTCGTGTTGTTTCCTGTATTTGCTTTAAAAAGTTGGGACACAGAAAGTAAAGCACTTTAATTTAAGGAGTGGATATAGCTGAGTCAACATTTATCCAGGGTACTTTGCTCTAAGCCCGGGATGACAGAAAGAAAACACAAAATTCTAATCATTAAGCTCTGGAGTACATTCCAATGAACAGTGACTAACTTCTAACACCACAGGGTAAAATTTCAGGACTTTTAAAGCATAAGAAAAGAATCGGCTTCTTGAGTAAGGAATGCAGTGTTTTGAAAGTGAATCCTGGATCAGTTTTCCCACCACCGTATGAAAGTTGTATATGTGGATAGGATAGAAAGGAATGAACACATTCCCTACTGGAATGTGAAGAATGCTCTTTGATTTCTCTCTATTCTAGCTCTATCCTGGGTTAGTCTCTCTGGTTCTCTGAGTACAACTTTTCCAGAAACAGAAACAAAAATATAAAGCATATGATTTAGAATCATTCTGTATCTCAGGAGAAGTGAATCATGCTCAGCCAATAGATTGTGCTTATAACGTGAGTGGAGGGGGAGCGATTCCTCTAACAGCTGGGGAAAGGGGATCATCTCTACAGCTGAAGAGGGAGAGCTGCTCCATAAACCTCACCATTCCACATTCCAAACTAATGGGCAAAGAATTAGCTAAGCTTTATTTTTTCATTTTAAACAGCACCTGGAATTCGTACTCCCTTCAATAAACTTCAGAACGTATTAGAATTTGTAATTTTCCGTAGACAGTTAAGTTCTTCACTTTGAATCTAAAAATAGAAAGGAAACCACTGATATTTCTTATGGACAAAATGTATTCATGAATCTATGTTATAGGAGAGTTTATAACCTGACACTAAAGTTTAATTCTGCTTGCTTTCTATTCCAAAGTTAAAGATTAAATATCACTTGAATAAAACCAGTTATGTTAATGACACTTACTGGTAATCAAAATCTAAATTCATGCTGTAAAGCTGCAATCTTCAGTGTGGTAGCTACTAGCCACCTGTGGCTATTTACATTGAATTTAGTTAAAATAAATAAGAATAAAACTTTTATTTTTTACCTGAACTAACCACATTTCAAGTGCTCCATAGCCACATGTCGCTAAGTGGCTACCACCTTGGATAACGCATATAAAAAATGTTTCTGTTGTCATCAAAACTTCTTTTGAAAAGCACTGCTCAAATACACACACACACACACACACACACACACACACACACACACGTGTCTATAAAATTGCCAAATAATACAAAATATTGCCAAATAATATTGCCAGATAATACAATTGGGAATACTAGAAAGAGAATGAGAAAGACAATTTGTTTCATATAAAAAAGGCAATTTAAAGTATTCATATATGTCTTTAAGACCTCCAGGTAAGGCAACTAAAAGTTTTCAAGTATTATCTAGATGTTTACTATGTAATTCATCAGGTTTGCAACAGTTTTGTAAAGTGTTTATAAAGGAAAAAAACCAGTTATTTCTACTAGAAGATAAAGATAAGTTATACTTAAGAAATACTATTAAAGTATGTCTCAGCTTTTATCTGTTTCAGACTAAACAGACTTAATATTATGAACTAAATTCAGAAAACCACATTCTTATTACTTTTGTCATAAAATTCATAAGTAGATATGATATTCCAATCAATATTTTAATTAGGAAGGAGTACCTGACCTATCACTGGCAACTTTTCAAAAGCAGCATGCTAAGTCTTAAATTATTCACCCTAATTTAATATTTGCACAGCAATCACGTATTTTCATATTTAGGTGGCTTGTCATTGAATATATAGGTCTATGTGGAGGCCACTTATAAAGTGCAAAAGTAGCTGTAGTTAGAATTAAAATATGGATTAAAATTGACTAATATTCTTTCCTGTTACTTTCTTTTTTTTTGAGATGGAGTCTCCCTCTGTGGCCCAGGATGGAGTGCAGTTGCATGATCTCTACCCAGTACAGCCTCCGCAATTCTCCTGCCTCAGCCTTTTGAGTAGCTGGGATTGCAGGCATGTGCCACCATGCCTGGCTACTTTTTTTTTGTATTTTTAGTACAGACAGGGTTTTACCATATTGGCCAGGCTGGTCTTGAACTCCTGACCTTGTGATTCACCCACCATGGCCTCCCAAAGGGTTGAGATTACAGGGGTGAGCCACAGCACTCAGCCCCTATTAGTTTTTTGTAGAGATTACTCTGGGATAATGGACTGAGTTTTAATAGGAGTCATATGTCTTTTCTTCCTTCTCTTTGTCAGTCTGGGTCTTAAGAAGTAATTGAAAGAAACACAAGCAGTAGAATTGAGTGTCAGGATGAAGAGACACAACACTGAAGCCTAAATAAATAGGACCACAACATGAAGTTGGTGCTATTGTTTTTAAGTGTGTTGGTATATTTGTTTATCTATTTCATTTTTTGCTCTTGCCTCATTTATTCAAGAAAAAGACACTTTAAAAAGTAAAATGAATTAAATTTGGGGAAACTGTTAAAAGGGAGTAGCCAGACCAGATCTTGATAGAAAAGAAGAAATATGTAGGAAATCAAGAAGACAAAAATAAATCAGTTCGTAAATGAGAGACTTTCAATTGAAGAATGGCCTTTCTCTTCATAAAATGTTTTGTTCTGTAAGACAGCTCATTGTCATAATTTTTGTAACCCATATTTCCCCAGGGCTTACCAACCTGTAGGTATAAACAGGCCATGTGCATACGAAGGTCTGACAGGATAAGTCTTAGCCCTGATGGGGCTCATTTCCAACCTGCAAATCTCCCTCATTTATTTCTGCAAGTCACTGAGTATGTTATGCCTTAAGAGCCCTAGTTAGACAACTATTCATTGCCTGCACTAACACTGTCATTTATAAAAATAATGTTAATGGCAGACAGAATGTTGGGGTGTCATTACCAAGTAAGTTTCTTTCTGGTCCATAGTAGGGATGGGTGTTTAAAAAGAAATATTTCCTCCTAAACTATCTCAAATACCATGGCATCTACAATGCTGTAAATTTATTCAGGAATTTTTTGTATTCCTGAATACAAACTAAACAATTCTCTCTCCACAGGACATAAAACTAGCCTTTCAGGCCAATGGAAAAGTGGTCTCATGCCATTCTCTTGTATCACCTCCTCTACCCTTCAAAGGCAAGAGTCATCCTTCTTATCAGATAAATAAATAAATAAAACAGAAAGATGATTGATTGATTGATTGATTGATAGATAGACAGATAGATGATAGATTGATAGGTAGATAGATAGACAAACAAATCCCTTATGCATATCATATAATACTATCCAGACAGACACCTGGGAGGGAGAGGATTAAAAGCTTATTAGCTTATCCAAAATATGGACACTACAGCCTGATCTTATCTAAGCTAATCATCTGCTACACTATCATTGACCTTTTTCCCTTTAGAGCAGGCAGGCAATGATGCACTTACCAGTCTAGATCCAAAAATTCTGCATATAGAAATCTGTCTCTCTGCATGTTGACACAGCTTTGAAGCTGGTCTCTGACTTACTTTTTTGTTGTTGTTATATATTTGGTGAGAAGTGATATTACTTCGTTTCTAGTTGCAGCATCCAAGCTTTGACTTTGAGGTGGATCATCCAGGAGTTATTCTAATAATGACTGCAACAATAAAACCTATTTTCCAATTAAAGATTTAGAAGATCTGATATGGTTTGGCTATGTGCCTGCTCAAATCTCATCTTGAATTCCCACATGATGTTCGAGGGACCTGGTGGGAGGTAATTGAATCATGGAGGCAGGTCTTTTCCATGCTATTCTTGTGATAGTGAGTAAATCTCACACGATCTGATGGTTATTATAAGGGGGAGTTGTCCTGCTCAAGCTCTCTTTGCCTGCCACCATACACTTAAGATATGAGTTGTTCCTCCTTGCCTTCTGCCATGATTGTGAGGCTACCCAAGCCACATGGAACTGTGAGTTCTTCATTAAACCTTTTGTGTTTGTAAATTGCCCAGTCTTGGGTATGTCTTCATTGGCAGCATGAAAATGAACTAATACAGTAAATTGGTACCAGTAGAATGGGACACTGCTGAAAAGATACCCAAAAATGTGGAAGTGATTTTGAAACTACATAACAGGCAGGGGTTTGAACAGTTTGGAAGACTCTGAAGAAGTCAAGAAAATGTGAGAAAGTTTGAAACTTTGTAGAGACTTGCTGAATGGCTTTGACAAAAATCCTGAAAGCAATATGGACAATAAGGTCCAGGCCGAAGTGGTCTCAGATGGAGATGAGGAACTTGTTGGGAACTGGAGCAAAGGTGACTCTTGTTTTGTTATCGCAAAAAAACTGGTGACATTTTGCCCCTATCCTAGAGATCTGTGGAACTTTGGATTTAAGAGAAGTGATTTAGGGTATCTGGTGGAAGAAATTTCTAAGCAGCAAAGCATTCAATAAGTGACTTGGGTGCTGTCAGAAGCATTCAGTTTTATAAGGAAACAGATCGTAAATGTTTAGAAAATCTGTGGCCTGACAATGTGACAGAAAAGAAAAACCCATTTTCTGAGGAGAAATTGAAGCCAGCTGCAGAATTTTGCATACATAATGAGGAGCCAAATGTTAATCCCCAAGACAATGGGGAAAATATTTCCAGGGCATGTCAGAAGTCTTCACAGCAGCCCCTCCCATCAAAGGCCCAGAAGCCTAGTAAAATAACGGTTTCATGGGCCAGGCCTAGGGTCCTCGTGCTGTATGAAGTCTAAGGACTTGGTGCCCTGTGTCCCAGCCACTTCAACCATAACTAAAAGGGGCCAAGGTATAGCTTGGGCTGTTGATTGAGAGGGTGAAAGCCCCAAGCATTGGCGGCTTCCATGTGATCTTGTGCCTGTGTATGCATAGAAGTCAAGATTGAGGTTTGGGAACCCCTGCCTAGATTTCAGAAGATGTATGGAAACATCTGGATGCCCAGGCAAAAGTTTGCTGCAGGGGCAGGGCTTTCATGGAGAACCTCTGCTAGGTGAGTGAAGAAGGGAAATGTAGAGTTGAAGACCCCACACAGAGTCCCTACCTAGTGGATCTGTGAGAAGAGAGCAGCCATCCTCCAGACCCCAGAATGGTAGATCCACTGACAGCTGGCACTGTGCACCTGAGAAAGCTGCAGACACTCAACGCCAGCCCATGAAAGCAGCTGGGAGGGAGACTATACCCTGCAAAGCCACAGAGGCACCGCTGCCCAAGACCATGGGAACTCACCTCTTTCATCTGCATGTCCTGGATGTGAGGCATGGAGTCAAAGGAGATTTAAGATTTGACTACCTCACTGGATTTCAGACTTGCATGGGGCCTGTAGCCCCTTTGTTTTGGCCAATGTCTCCCATTTGCAATGAGTGTATATACCCAATACCTGTATTCCCATTGTATCTAGGAAGTAACTAACTTGCTTTTGATTTTACAGTTCATAGATGGAAGGAACTTGTCTTGTCTCAGATGAGACTTTGGACTATAAACTTTTGAGTCAATGCTGAAATGAGTTAAGACTTTGGGGGACTGTTGGGAAAGCACTGGATGTGAGGCACTAGATGATTGGGTTTGAAATGTGAGGACATGAGATTTGGGAGGTCCTAGGGATGGAATGATATTGTTGGGCTGTATCCCCACGCAAATTTTTTCCTGAATTCCCATGTGTTGCGAGAGGCACCTGGTGGGAGATAATTGAATCATGGGGCGGGGGGTAAGTATTTCCTGTGCTGGTCTTGTGATGGTAAGTCTCACGAGATCTGTTGGTGATTATAAGGGGGAGTTTTCCTGCACAAAATCTCTTTGCCTGCTGCCATCCACGTGAGATGTAACTTGCTCCTTCTTGCCTTCTGCCATGATTGTAAGGCTTCCCCAGCCATGTGGAGCTGTGAGTTCTCAAACTATTTCCTTTGTAAATTGCCCAGTCTCGGGTATGTCTTTATCAGCAGCATGAAAACGAACTAATACAAGTTCCATATCCGTCCAGAGAAAAGGCAGTAGGCTTATACTTAGAATTAATTTATGCTAACATTTTTCTGGAGAAGACCTGGGAAGATGAATGTCATATGACAGAGCAAGAGTTTGAAAAGATTTATTTACTAAAATATAGTTTTCACCTAGTTCCTGAGTAGAAAAACAAAACAATGATAAATAATTTAAAGAAAACTGACAGCTAAAAAATGTTGACCCTATGAAGCAAATGTCTGGAAATAAAGCATTAACTCATTCCTTTCTTTATCATCTCACTTAAATTTGACATAACTTCAAGCTAAGTAATGACTCAGACTAACCTCTCTCTTTTTTAGGTATCACTATCTCAAACATCAGATAATCTCTTAGACAATTTTGTTAAAATAGTGTTTCTACAACTTCTTTCATTTCTCTTATTTGGGCTTACACTGCCACATATGCTTTCTAAACCTATTTCACATGCTATCAATTTTATCAAAAACATAGGCAAAAGCAATAACTAATTCTGTTTTATATAATTCATGTATGTTAAAACCCAAATAACTCCATGTGGAAATGTGATATATAAATAGGTAAAAAGGGAAAGAAGTAACTGATCCTATTATAATAGGTCATAAAGTAACACCAAACCAAGCACTATAGTCTCTATAAGTTAGTTGCTTGGCAGAGAGAAAGCATGAGATATTCTTAGAAGCAATTTAAGACCATGAACTTAGGACATTGTTGGGGGCTAAGAAGGAAGATTGCCTATGAATAAGAACTATGAAGTGATCTGTATGCTCCAAATTTATTATGCTTTCTTATAAGTTAGCAATCAGTTGCTATTCAAGACTGGAATCCTCCTGAGTATTGGGGGAAGAATTGAGATTGCTGCTTTGTGTGCATGCAGGTTTTTTCATTTTTGACAATGAGTTAAGAGTGTTGCATTGATTTTCAATCTGAAGTAGAGTTCAAATTACCAAATGCTGAATTGAGAGATAAGAGTAACAATTTTTTTTTCTTTCCTGCATTGATCACTAAATAGCAGTACAGTATTTTATGTGGTAACCAGGGAAATTTATACATATATAATTTTAGTTATATTTTATAAATTTTTAAACTTATTATATCCTCTATATAAGTTTTCTGACTTGGTCTTCGAGATCTTGCTACACAATACAAATTCACAAGTACAGTGTTCATTCATAACACCTAGAGAAGGCTTTGATCCTGGTCACTGAAAACACTTTCCTCTGAATATGTTACTGTACTGCCCTGCTTCAAGGAGAGATTGTCAATGCTTATTTTAGAAACAATAACAGTTTGGTGGTTTGGGGACTGATATGTGTATAGCACGTTGTGATTATACATCAGAATTTTACAGGACATATATTTGTTCAGGATCTGAAAGAACAGCTAATATTTTTTTTTCCTATTGTAGTATTCAAAAGGAAGAACTGAAGTCATTTTCCTGGAGTAGAGGTATTACGTAAATGTTAGAGCATGTTAATAACTTTTTAGGGCACATGACTGACACATGTTTGTGCATATAGACTTTTAAAAAACTAGACAACTGATAATCCTGATAGGTATCAGCCTAAAAATATTTATTGAAGTGAATTCTATTATATATGAACACTCAATTCCCTGATAAGTTGGTCTTATATTGACAAAGGTAATAATTGCATTAATAAATTACATAAATAAAAATGTGTAGATATTGGGAAAATCTAAAAAAGGAGGAAAAAATATACACTTTGACCTACTTCTCCAAGGCCACCATTGACACCTGCATGATCTATTTGCTGGAGATTTGACTTAAGTATTCTCTCACTGAGACTGGCCTGGTTCAAACAACTATTGCCTTAAGCTGAGACACCAATACAGCTATTCTTTGTTCTCCCTTCCTTTGGGATTTTGCCACTCTAAACCAGCCTACATATACAACACAGAGGAGTGTTCTTAAAAGGCTATTAGTAACTACTCAGTCAGCATTGGTCTTAATAGTTAAGAATGACAGGTTTAGGCAGTGAAGCTACAAAAAGAAAGGGTGGAGGTGTCTTTGATGGTATTTTGTTTTTCACAAAGATCACAGGAGGATGTTTATAGTACAGCAACCTCTGAAATGAACAGATGGTTTCCTGAGATTTGGTACAAAATAAATTTGGTTATGGGCCAAGGCATGGAACTAAATAGACCAAGGTGTGAGTTATGTCTAGACCAGTTGGCTTCATTTAGCAATAGCAAATGCCTACATGTCATGCTCATAAAGTTTACCTTGACTTCTAGAGAAACACCTTTCAAACATCTGCTGTGATTCCAAAGGAGGCTGTGGGTGGGGGGGGAGGATATTGATCAAAGATGCAAATCTCACTTCACTGTTGGAAAGTCACTTTGAGGATATATGCCACCATCCGTCGGCAGGCAACATGATGTCTGGATCTACATCTTCACACATTGTCTCTGAAAGGGAATGGAAACAAGCAAGTCTTATTAATTACTATGGATAGTAAATGATTAAAAATTCCTATATAAAAAGATGGAGTTAGCAACAAAAGATTGTGGCTCCTGCATCCTCACTGCCAAAATTATCCCACCTCTCTACGTTAAATTCCCAGTGCCTCATCTTTTTCTATAAGGTAAATATCTAGGATAATATATACTGCCCTTTAAAGCCTATTGAGCTATCTCTCAAGCTTCATCTTCTACCATTCACATTTAATTCTAAACCTACTGTAGTTCTTTGCATACATGGCACTATAACCTGTCTTTATGTCTTTGCTCATGTTTTCTCTTATTTAGTTCTTCTTCAAGAATCAGTTCAGTTGTCACTGCCTCCCAGAAGTCACCCGATTCTCCTCATACAGTGGATTCTGATGGTGTCTTACCCAGATCCCCTTCACTGCCAGTGTACCATTACCCATCATCCGGTGGGAATGTTGGCCAATAACCACTCAGTTACACTGTTGTTTAGAGATGTTCTTCAGCCAAATCGAAGCCAGTTTTTCCTACAGCAGATTACCGCAAACCACAACTAGCTTGTAGCTCAAATCCAGTCCGCTACTAGTTTTTATGAATGAAGTTTCATGGAAACAGCCATGCTCACTTGTTTACAGGTTCTGTTTTACACAGCAATGGCAGAGCAATTGCAACAGATGCAAAATAGAATGAAAAGAAGCCAAAAACATTTACTAATTAGACCTTTAATGAAAGGTTGTGCTGATCCCTAGAGGGAACAAAATGTGAGACTGATTTTGTGATGTTATTTGTACTCCCGCATCGATAATTTTCTCATACTATCATACTAAAGCTGACCTCCTGCCAAGACCACATTATTACTGTTTCACTTTTTCCTATGTCCTATTCTGCTTCCCTCATTCCCCTTTCTTGAGGGCACTGCTCTAATGAATCATTTAAATAAGATTCACTGATCCAGCCTCTACTCCTAGAAAAACTGGAATCATTTAAATGAGATTCACCGATTCAGACTCTACTCCTAACATATTTGATAGGATGGTCCTAGGTAGCAGACATTATGGATGGGATTATGGATTTCAGTTCTCTCTTGATGGATGGGAATTATGAGCACATCCCTGATGATGGTTGGAGTTTTGGTAGTCTAATGGTCCCTAATATGCTATAACTGTGTAATTGATAGGATTTTTGCATGTGGTGCGCTGGTATAGGGACAGGTGAAAGGAAAAGCACTAGCTAGTACAGTATTTTGGTATAATGGGAGGTGCTTTCACCTCTATTACTATTTCTATTTAGAAATAGAAAAGCATAATGATTATGGGATTGTGTAGCTAGAGCTAAACACTATGGATTACATGAAAAAAAATTAATAGGCTTGGATATAACAATAAGGAAAAGCACAGTGTGAAAGATAGACTCCTTAGAAGCAGTTATAAAGGATCTCTCTCCAAGAGGTGATGAAAAGACACAGCTGAAGATCAGACAGCTAAAGGATGGGTTCAGCTAAATATCAGAAGTCTTCAATTATGAGCTTAGGGAAGCCTCATATGGCAAAGTTACGATGCTGATAGAGAAGGTAAGAAGCCTCAGAATAGAGATGGAGATACTGGAGAAGGAAAATTGTCTGTATTTAAGAACCTTGCATCTCCAGTTTCCCCCAAATCTGGGTTGCAGAAGTGGCTCACTCACGCTTATTGGAATAGAGTCCTCCCTTTTGCTTGATGATTATGCAAAGGCCTCAAAGGGACCAACACATAACAGGACAATGCTCACACTACTGAGAATCTGTCACTATCTCACATCCTGGGGAGTGTTCCCATAATCAGAATGATACCGCAACAAACTCAACTGGAGAGTAGCTATTATATGAAGGTAATTATTTGCCAGTGGAGCTATAGGACTGGCCAGCATGTATGCAAAGAAACCCAGAGGATAATCTTACAAGTGGATCCTACAGATGCTGGTTCGAAAGAAGTAGAGAGAGCAGGTCATGAAACAAGAACAGGTAGCTCATTGATTTATTGATTTATTGGTGTCTCATGTGTTGTTGAGATAGCTCAAATGGCTTAGCTGGTTGGTCAGTGACCTGGCTAAAAGAGCAAGACTGGAGATCTGGGAGAGAGGCATGTAGAAAAATCTATGGGAGTGGGCACAAAGAATGAGCTTTATTGTACTAAGTACTAATGCCCACCAGAGAACACCCAACCCAGAAGTGGTACTAAATTAAGTGGACAGAATGACTCAGTGAGAAAATGTGAGCCAGTTCCTGTCCTTACCTAACTAATGGTTTTACAATGAACTTTTGAAAGGTAGTCATAGCAGCAGAAATTCAGACTTAATCATGAGTTCAACAAAATAGGGAACATTTCACCAAGTCTCACATTCTAGAAAGTCAAAAAATTCAGAATGTCATTTCTTCTTCTCGTTTATACTCAGATCTCCATCTTCTACACAAATTCCAAATTTAATAAAGATGTTTTAATTGTGTTTGTTTAAAGATACAAGGAATGCACAGTCTAACCCTCTCTAAATATATCTCCGGCACAGTCCTTGACATATCTGTGAAAAATGATTCTCAGCTTAATCTTCAACATTTTACTAATTCCTGCAACCTTACCCTGAGGTTGCACCATAAAATTAAATCTCAGGTTACTTGTTCTTTAAGCTTTATTTCTTTGATAATGTAGCATTTCATAAGGATAATAAGAATTTCCCTGTAATGAATTACATTTATGTTGAAAGCATCTGCAATATTTCTGTCAATAGACAATAAATTTAAGAAGATTATTGGTGCTAGTCTTGAATATTTACACAGAATAAAACATAAGAAGGGAGTGGAGCAATTCTGTTTTTATTAATCATCATTGTTCAGTACAAATGTCAGCTCTCCTTCCATCTCTATCCCATGTGGACTTTATCACAGTACTCTGCCTTTCATCAAATGGTCCTACACATTCATTCTTGTGCCCTAAAATGAGTCAGCCAAGGTCAAGTCCAAATTGTAATGGGGCACAGAGACAGAAGGAAGCCTGCTCTGTATCTACTTCCCTTTAGTGAAAGGTTGAAAGAATATTTTCTTCAAAGTAATAATTGGGAACACTCCAAAAATCTGGGTATATTTTCCTCATTATTTAATTATAAAACAAACAGAAGAAATATAAAGTCTTCTGATATAATTTAAGGCAATGCTGCTTTGTGAGATACAGAAGAAAAATAAGGAGCTCACATACCTGCCTTTAAAATATAAATAAAACATTTTAAGGATCATATATTCTAAAGCAAGATACAATGGGAAATATCAGAAGAAAACTGGTGTGCTAAAATCCGAGTTCTGAATCATCATGTGAGGTACATTTTATTTTTTTAACTTTTTTTTCTCTTTTTTGAGAATCATTGATTTCAGACTTTGCAAAATGTGTAAACATAATAAAATATTTTAAGGATATTTTTTTTTCAATCCAACTCTGTTTATTCAGTAGAATTCACCCATTTACAAATATGAATGAAGCAAGGATTTTGAAATTAGAATTTTAAATTCAAATTTAACAAATTAATACTTTCTAACTAAACTCCCCCTCACCCTCCGTTTCCTCATCTATAAAATGGGGGTACTCTATCTCAAAAAGTAGTGACTATGAAATTGATGACATATATGGAAGTACCTGATATGAAAATAGTAGGACATCAGTTGATCTTTATTTTTACTTTTCTTATTCTTTTCTTCCTTACCTTAAGAGAAAAGCCAAAAATGATTCTCAGATTATCAGTGAATTAATATGTGTAAGTTTTGCAACATTTTTTATAGTTTTCTGAAAATCCAATTTGTTTCTACATAGTTACTCTGACATAGATCTATGAAATATATTTTATGTAATACTGAAGTTCAGTTTCTGAAATGAACTCTCTCCTTCTGTCTCTCTCTCTCTACATGTATATGTATGTGTAAATATGTGTGTGTGTGTGTGTAGATAGACACACATATATAGCAATAGTTTTAGGGATTTTGCTTTTTGAGGTAGTCATAACAGAATAATAGAAATTATCTTGGTCTTCTATCAAGGTCTGGGTTTGATTAATAATCACATAAATCACTTAGCTTCAAATTCCTTACCTGGGAAATGCATACAATACGGTTAGCATTGAGTTAAAATAAGTTAATTATAAGAAGTGTTAAGAAAAAGTAAAGTACTAGGCATCATTGGAATAAAATCTAGCTACCTAAGTATAAATTAATTTCCCCAGATATTTTAATCCAAAGGAGTTATTAAACTGTATACTTTTGAAGGCTGTTAATATTTTGCCATTTTTTCTGTTTTAGTTACCCAGGTATTACGCCTAGTACCCATTCATTATTTTTCTGGATACTCTCCCTCTTCCAATCTTCCACTCTTAGGTAGGCCCCAGTGTGTGGTGTTCCCCTCTATCAGTCCATGTTTTGTCATCAATTAGCTGCCACTTATAAGTGAGAACATGTGGTATTCAGTTTTCTGTTCCTGTGTTAGTTTGCTAAGTATAATGGCCTCCAGCTCCACCCATGTTCCTGCAAGAAATATTATCTCATTCTTTTTATGGCTGCATATTATTCCATGGTGTATATGTACCACACTTCCCTTATGCAGTCTATCTCTGATGGGCAATTAGGTTGATTCCATGTCTTTCCTATTGTGAGTAGTGTTGCAATGAACATCCATGTGCATGTGTCTTTATAAAAGAACAATTTATATTCTTCTGGGTATATATCCAGTGATAGAATTGCTGGGTCACATGATATTTCTGTCTTTTGTCTTTGAAGAAACTTCAGACTGTCTTCCACAATGATTGAACTAGCTTATACTCTCACCAATAGTGTATAAGTATTCCTTTTTCTCCACAACCTCTCCAGCATCTGTTATACTTTGACTTTTTAATAATAGCCATTCTTACTGGCATGAGATGTTCTCTCATTGTGTTTTTGATTTGTATTTCTCTAATAATCAGCAATGTTGGGCATTTTTTATTTGATTGTTGGCTGCATGTATGTCTTCATTTGGAAAGTGTCTGTTCATGTCCTTTGCCTACTTTTTAATAAGGTTGTTCTTTTTATAAATTTGATTAAGTTTCTTATAGATGCTGGGTATTAGACCTTTGTCAGATACATTGCTTGCAAAAATTTTCTCCCTTTCTCTGTGTTGTCTGTTCATTCTGTGGATACTTTCCTTTGCTGTGCAGAAGCTCATTAGTCTAAATACCATTAGTCATTTTTTTGCTTTTGTTGCAATTGCTTTTGATGTCTTTGTCATAAAATCTTTGCCCTTCCTTATGTTCCTATGAATGATATTGCCTAGGTTGTCTTCCATGGTTTTTATAGTTTTGGGTTTTATGTATAAGCCTTTAGTTTTTCTTGAGTTAATTTTTGTATTAATATACGGCTTGAGGAAGGGGTCCAATTTTAATCTTCTATATAAGGCTATCCAGTTATCCCAGCAACATGTATTGAATAGAAATTTCTTTCCCCATTGCTTGTTTTTGTCAGATTTGTCAAAGATCAGACAGTTTTTTGGTGTACAGACTTATTTCTGGGTTCTCTATTCTGTTACTTTGGCCTGTGTGTAAGGTTTTGTACCAGTACCATGCTTTTTGGTTACTGTAGCTCTGTAGTATAGTTTGAAGTCAGGTAGCATAGTACCTCCAGCTTTGTTCTTTTTGCTTAGAATTGTCTTGGCTAATTCAGGCCCTTTTTTTGTTCTAGATGAATTTTAAAATAGTTTATTTTCTAGTATGTGAAGAATCTCAACGGTAGTTTAATAGGAAAAGCACTGAATCTATAAATTGTTTTGGGCAGTAGGGCAATTTTCATGATATTGATTCTTCCTGTCTATGAGCATAGAGTATTTTTCATTTGTGTGTGTGTCATTTCTAATATCTTTGAGTAGTGTTTTGTAGTTCTCCTTGTAGACATACTTTACCTCCTTGACTAGTTGTATTCCTCCTATGTGTTTTACTATTTTTGTGGCTATTGTGAATAGGATTGTGTTCCAGATTTGGCTCTTGAATTTACTGTTGTTGGCCGCATAGGAATGTTAGCGATCTTGCATATTGATTTTATATTCTGAGACTTTCATTATTTAATGGGTATAGAGTTTCAGTTGTGCAAGATAACATTTATTTTAGCTCTTTGCAATGCCTTCTTATTACTTCATTTTCACTCACTGATTCAGGGAATTTGATCAATAAGAACTTTGAGTTTTGTATTTCATTTTCTAGTGCCATTAACAATTCCTTTTGTTTCTTTTTGTTTTTGTCATCCTACTTTGATACCTAATGTTTTTGGAACTCTCCCTAATAGATTTGGTACACCTCTTACTTAGCCTCTCTCCTCTGAACCATGGTTTTATTCTGGACTGCATACTAGAATCATGATTAGAGCTTCAAAACACCTCTGTCCTTCACTCAATCATTTGAATCAGAAATGTTAGGAATAGGGCGAGGCCATTTTCATGTTTAAAGTCTTATCACATGACTTACATGCAGAGTGTGGATTGAGAACAACTGTTCTGTCTTTTCTTATGTTTCTTTCTATTTAATTGTAACTTCCTTCATTCCATTCCCTCGAGATCTCATTAAGAAAAAGGGAAATTAGCATTTTATTAGACCATTCTCAAGAGTTAATAATTGATATTATTAAAATAAAAGTATAAAACATAACCCATTAACATAAATAATTGATATTATTAAAATAAAAGTATAAAACATAACCCATTAACATAAAAGCATTTTATCTTTTTGAGAAACAAAAACCTAGACAGAAACATCTGTCTTAAGTAAAATATAATGGCAAGTAAAATATAAAGGCAATTTATGGTAATTGCTTGTATCAGAAAAATGCTACATTTATTTGGCTTCTAATAAAGTGAAGGACATGGTTTTTTTTTTTTTTTTTTTTTTTGCTTCTCCACACAAATATGGTAGAGAGAGTTACTTATCCCATCTATAATTAAGCCCACCATAAGGTGTATGTTTCCAGTGTGTCAGATTTGTATTACTATCTTTAAAAAAAGAAAAGAGTTACTGTGCATATGCAACAGCCTTTTCTAAACCACAAAATCAGATTCCTTGGTCAAATAAATATAGGAAAGCCTAGCTCCTATAATATCTTCCTGGAAATTACCATTGCTTATCTTGTAAAAAGACCCACAATCTCAACCAAACGCAAACGTCTTGGTATATCATTTAGCGTTCTCCCAACTTGTTTCACCAGTGTAACCTGTCACTAAAGTACATCTGGATACAAGTGCTCAACAGACTACAATTTGGAAAACGTTAGCATACAGTGTTGTTTCCTGAATACTTTCTCCTCTAAATTCATATGCTGAGGTCCTAACCCTCCATTACCTTAGAATGTAAATGCATCTGGAGATAGGATCTTTAAAGAGGTAATTAATGTTAAATGAGATCATTAGGATGGGACCTTATCCAGTCCCTGTAGGTGGTATCCTTAAAGGAAGTCTGACAAGACCATGCGAAGAAAAAGGGAGATGACAGTCATCTACAAGCCAAGGAGAGAGTCCTCAAGATTAAGTCTGTCCTGCCAACACCTTGATTCCAGCTTCTAGGACTGTGAGAAAATACTTTCTGTTGTTTAAGCCATTGAACCTAGTGTGTATTTTGGCAGTGTTAGCAAAATAACATATACAGTAAAGTCCTATATTACACATTTTTAGGCATTTGCTACTTTTAACAGAAATACAAATATTCATAATTAGATTGCAGTTAGTGATACTTTCATGTCAACAATTAAGGCATTAATACCACTGCATATGCCCAGTGTACTGCAGCCTATAAAACATAACATTCTTTATTAACCTCAATAACAAGGTAGCTAGCATTGTTGTTCATTTCATAAATGAGAGAAAAGTCTCTTAGAAGTCACAAAATTTATACAAAGCTATATGTCCATAGAGTACTGTTGATAGGGCCAGAATGGGGTCCTCTTATTCTATTCCAATGCTAAAACACAGAGTAATGCCATTATTTTAGAAATGTCTCATTATAAACCTTCAATAAAACCTTCCCAAATGGCAAATTAACATCCCACTTGATGTTCACTAAAGAAGCAGAACAGTAAGAATAATTAACAAGCCTCCATCTGTGGGAATGTTTTTCTGGAAGCAATGAATCTCTAAAAAAGTTTTAATCTCAAATTTATAGCGTACATAAGAAATACTGTGACTTCAGATTGCTTGCTCAATATACAACAGAATTCTTTATAATGGATTGATAAGTATTTTATGTGAAACTGGAAAGTACAATGCCCAGTGTATAAAGCATAAACTGAGGAATATGACAAAACTGAGTCTATATAACATGATTCCCTATAAGAGAATACAAAATATATCAATTAGGTATATAAAGAATAACAGAGATTGTGTGTGTCTGAAAAAATATATTGTCTAATAATATTAAATATGAACTATTACTTTATTTTGCCTAAAATGTTGGGGACTTGAAGTTATTTAGTTCAGCACATAGTACTTGAAAATATTTAACAAATCAGGATAAATTTTAGTTAAATAAAGCAAAATCCAGTAGTTTCATTCTAATAAAAAGAAGGCATATGTTCAATGTGGTTTTTATTATAACATCAATTTGCCATCATGATCCTGTTACTCTGATCTGTGCTATGAAAACAGCCCCAAAGATGACTGGTAATGCTGATACCTACATCTGTACTGCATGAATCAATAAAGGCACCATATAATTTATTAATATTTTGGTATTGAAATATTTAAATGACTGATACAGTTTTAAGTCATGGTAAATTATACGAGCCAACTAATCAATATATCATGTGTAAATAGAAAAAATGATATCCCCTTCTTTCCCATTCCTGTTAGTTTTAAGAGAATGACTTCATAGGATTGTCTCCATTTAAGTTCCCATATTTATAAGGATCAAAATTTCTTTGGTTTTGAAAAAATGCAGAAAGAAACAATAAAACAGATATGAAGATTATAAATGGTCTTAAATATAACACCTGTCTTCACAGTAAAGATTTTCCTTTAGATGAATTTAAGTCATACATTTAATTTTACCATCATAAATCACCGTCATTACTTACTCACTCATCTGCATTCAAATCATGACAGGATGAGGTGTCAGTGACAACATAAATATGAATATTGTGCACATAATCAAAACTGCACCATAATGACTAACATCATGCCTAAAGGGAAAAGCAAGACTTCCAGAAAAAGATCCATGAAGGGATTTGTTTCCAGTCACATTTTAACTAAAAAGCAGAGGTTATTTCTGAAGAGATCAGCCTTAATCATGCTGAAGTATTTCTAATCAGCATTAGATGATTTTTCTGGGCCTACAATTGAATATTGAAAAACGTTGGCCTCAAAGCACACTTGCTGTTTCATCATTACAGAACCCAGTAGCTTTTATTTTAATTCAGTGAAATATTGCCTAGTATTGATAGTTTTCCATCAACTAGTCTAAAAACTGGACTTACAAAAATAGTGTTTGCTTTGCTCCTGATTGTGTCAATTTAAATAGCAAATACAAAAAAGTAATAAATAATTTTTAAAATATCTTGCATATTAAAGCATTGTGTTTTAACTGTTAAAATTTTATAATCCACATGATTATTACAATTGTATTTACAACAAATGTGGAATAATCTAACTGTTGACAGAAGGGTAATAAATAAACATAGAGTGTTCATATTCCATATGATAATATTATCCTCATAATGTGTATGGGCTAACTCATTTTAGTAAGCTGGAAATATGCTCACAATAAAATGTGAAAAGAAAATAGGAAACTTTATGAAAATATGGGTTCAATTGTATGAGGAAAAATGCACTTGGACTTACACCCAAAATATTTTCAATAGTGTCTCTTTATAAAGGTTAAAGATGATTTTGTTTTCTTTTGAAATATTTTTTCATTTTTAAATTTTGCTCAAGGGTCAGGAATTACTTACATAATCATAAAATGTGTATTTCTATTGACAGCTCCCCTATGTAATCTCTGGCATGGTCTATTTAAATTCACTGAAGCACCACCAAAATCGAGTAACTATACATTCTTCCATGCTCAGACAAAATTCCAATTCCTTAGAAAACACCTTGAGCTTCATCCCACTTTTAGACTCTGCATTATTTTCATTCCATATGCAATGAGCAAAGATGGGATGTACAAGACTTGTCAGAGCCTGATCAGCATCAATGTCTTTATTCTATTCTCTTTTAGTGTCTGTTTTTTTTTGGTCTGTACTAACAGCATGACTTTTCTTGATGAGCATCTAACAAGAGGAAGATGATGGCTGTGCAGCAGGAGTAGAAGCCAGTTATAGTAAAAGCCTGATATACTGCAAGATGAGGCCAAAAGCCTGTGAGGTGGAGCTAAGAAATGGAAGCTTAAGCCTTATCCTGGTACTTATCCAGCCATGTGCTGGAGAGCACATCATTAACCTCTCTCAGCCTGATTTTTTCAGCAATATGAGGAAAAGATCATCTATATGAAATGCACTGTTTTGGACCTATCAGGACATTTCTGACACTGGGCAATTTATTTCCCATGCAGGTACAAGCAGCTCCCACAATCACAAGTCTGTCATTTTGAAACAGGCAAATATGAGGCTGATTTCTTGCTTTTAACCTGCAACTTATCATGCTGAGAATAGCTATTTAATATTAATGAAATCTGACTTTCCACTGCTTAATTTCATCTTTAAAAATAAACAAAATTATTCAAATCTTTTAACAAATTTCATCAACCTTCATGTTTGATGACTAACTCTGTCCCAAATATCTGACTGTATGTAAATGATTCCAAAACTTTAATATGATGAAGCCAAACAGCATTTGATCCAGATATAAAGAAACAAAGATAAAATGCAGGAGAATTCCAAATGAGATTGGAAAAAATATCTACAAAGTAATGTAACTTCTCTAGTAACAAGGAAATGAACTGATGAAACAGTAATCTACTAAATATGTTACCTAAGAGAAACAGCACATTAGTTGTCTGGCATCTCATAGACTTAACAGTTTGATTGGCAGAGATATTAATGTCAAATAAATGCTCCAGGTGTCCTGACCCTGCCTCTCAACTCCCTACATATTTTATATAAGACAATTTTTTTTTTTTTGAGACGGAGTTTTGCTCTTATTACCCAGGCTGGAGTGCAATGGCGCGATCTCGGCTCACCGTAACCTCCACCTCCTGGGTTCAGGCAATTCTCCTGCCTCAGCCTCCTGAGTAGCTGGGATTACAGGCATGCGCCACCATGCCCAGCTGATTTTTTGTATTTTTAGTAGAGACGGGGTTTCACCATGTTGACCAGGATGCTTGACCTCGTGATCCACCCGCCTTGGCCTCCCAAAGTGCTGCGATTACAGGCTTGAGCCACCGTGCCCGGCCCTATATAAGACAATTTTTAAACTATGTGTTAGATTAATTAATTTAATCATACTTCATAAGAAATAGAGAGTGAGAAAGATAGAATCATAGAGATTTAATGGCTGTTGGGTCTAGATTACAAGGAAGTATTTAATAAAAGACTTGGCAATGAGTGGAGATAGTGCTACTGCACTGCAGCCTGGACAACAGAGCCAGACTTTGTCTCAAAAAAAATGACTTGAAATTTGAAGTTATTTGTTTGAATAGCACATTGAACTACCCATTAGAAGACTGCAAGTGACTACAGCAGAAGGTTGCCGTACTGGTAATATATTCCCCATTACAATAATTTTTTTTAAGACAGAGTTTCATTCTGTTTCCCAGGCTGGACTGCATAGTATGATCTCAGTTCAATGCAGCTTCTGCTTCCTGGGTTCAAGCAATTCTCCTGCCTCAGCCTCCCAAGTAGCTGGGATTACAGGCACCTACCACCACACCTATTTTTTTTTTGGTGAATCTCATCTAATTAGTTAAAGATCTTAAGTGGAAAACCAGAGGTTTTCTAGAGCAAGAATTTAGCAGTTAGTTTATGAAGCTACCATGTGTATTATCTAATTTTAACAAGTATTTCTAGGATATAAGCTGTGTTTGTCCATAAGCAAAGTGTAAAATGAATTAGCAGTATCATCTGGTGTGTCTTGTCATTTGACCCCACAACCTAAGTTTTAGTGTCTATTTAAGAAATGCCCAAAATGTCTACATTTGTGAACTTCAGTAATGACGAATGTCTTATAAGACAAGTAATTGTACTGTATTTTAAATACTTTAAAATGTAAGTCTCAAAATAGTAATAGAGTGTACTAGTTTGTTCCTGCATTGCTATAAAGAAATACCCAAGATTGGTTAATTTACATAAAAAGAAGATTTAATAGCCTCACAGTTTTGCAGCCTGTACAGGAAGCCTGATACTAGCATCTGATCGGCTTCTTGGGAGACCACAGGAAACTTTTAATCATGGTGGAAGGCAAAGGGGAAGCAGGTGCATCTTACGTGGCCTGAGCAGGAGATGGGGAGGTGCCACATGCTTTTAAACAACCAGATATTGTGAGAACTTTATCATATAAACAGCACCAAAAGAATGGTGCTTTACCATTCACAAAGGATCCACCCCCATGATCCAATCACCTCCCTCCAGAACCCACCCCTAACACCAGGGATTACCATTGAACATAAGACTTGGATGGCGACATGGATCCAAACCAAATCATCAGCATAAAAAACAGGTTTGTTGTAGTGTTGAGTGGAATGTTATTACATTTGATAGGAAGTCATATAAAAATATACTTGTTATTAGAGTCAATGTAAATAATTAGAAAGAACAAGAATTCTTGCTTTTTATTAGACTTTCAGTTTAACTGCACGGATTCTGGCTTGCTTCATTTGTAATATTATGGGTTAGGGAGGTTGTAAAGTTTCATGACATAATTTACATGACAGCTCTTATCATAATTTATAATAGATGTAGAATTGGAAAATTATGTTTAATTCTTAATCCATTCTTAATTTTAAAAGCTAAAACCAAAGATGCAAGTTTTAAACTGACACAAAACTATGAGAAAGGAGTACACTTATTGAAATATAAATACATGTATGTATAAGTGCAAAATCTGAAACATATTTACTAGTTGATACCTTGATGTCGCCAAGAATGTAATTAGCCTTGATGTCATGAAGATTACTTCATGCCAGCTTTATACTTATTTAGTCCTAATATTATAAAGTTTATAAGAAGCTTTTGTGTGACGTTCTACCTTCACTACAAAATTTACTGTTATACATCACTTAAACCTAAGACAATAGTTCCTATTTATTTTTGTAGGGAATTATACTTACCCATTTTTGTTTGCTGTAGAAAATTTAATTTTATTATTTTTAGCTCATTATAACTTCACTGATTTTGTTATGACAAATTCGACAGCCAAAAGATATATTGGTAATCACCTGTTTTCTTTCACATATCAATCATACCACAAGAAAAAAATATGCTGATTGTGGCAAAGACATTTTCATAGCTCAAAACCAAGTTTTGACTTTTTCCTTGATAGTACCTACAATGCTATGAGTGAGCAGAAAATGCAAATTAACTGTATATTATCTCCAAATCTGAGTTCGCCATCTCAAAGAAACAGAAATAAAATTTGTATAAATGTCACCAATTGAGGTATTGTATTAATTTTTGTCGGTAAATTATAAAATTGTGCATACTGGTGTCAATTGTCATGATAATTTTGCTCACATCAGCATTTAATTTACCATTGTATTTAAGTGTGTTTTTAAATACCCAACTATTCCACTGTGAAAATTGGTAGCCTGTCTGAAAATCTGAACTTGTTTAAAATTCTACTAATGATTGTACTTGAAGCCAGGAATTTATCGAATGCTTACATTTTTCTCGTAGTGTTTGGCAATATTTGGAAAATATTTTACCATCACCACCATTCAAAAGAAAACCTTGTCTTTGCCTTTAATGACCAAAGCATTTACTTTTTCTTGGAAATGTTTTCAGCTGCAGAAAAAGGTTTTCATTTAGAAATGTAAACATTTCGGCTGTTAGGGTGGTACCAAATAAAAGATTCCCTGATTGCCTTAAATGAGCCATTTAGAAAACCCTTGCCAATGTAGACATAGTCAGTCGGTATTCTACAACGTGTCAAAGTATTTCACCTTCTTTGGTGCTTTGTAAATCACACCAGGGATTTGAGTAAATTAAGTCAGCTTTTTCACTAGAAACCAGATGTTGCACCTCCACTGAGTTTTACTTGGGAAAACAATTCATTATTAAAGTGACTATGAGCCAAGCAATCAGGAAGAAATATCGCATCTGGCTGTCAAAATGTATGCCAAGTTTCAACCTGCTGCAATAGAAAGTCTTCAAGGTAACACTCAAACCCCCAGAAATTAAATCTGGAATGACATAAGCTGATTACTAAATTTTTGAGATTCCAGGGGTGTGTGATAGACCATAGAGTATGGTGAAAAGAACCCCTAGTAGGGTTAGAAAATAGGCTGAGGTGTCTAACATGAAGCAGGTTGTGTATGTGTATGTATGTGTGGCAAGAAGCCCACATCACTAAATCCAACCTGAATTAGAGTCCTAACTCTTAGCCAGTGCATCCAGATGCTAGAGATAAGTAATCCAACAATGTAGATTATAAAAGAATGGGAGAACAAAAAAGAAGGCAGGTTAGATACAAGGAAGAATAAAGGAAAACAAAAGAAGGAAAGAAGGGAGGAAGGGAGGGAGGAAAGAAACACTTTGAAGTTGGAGGCTTATTTATAAACTTTAATGCATATCCAAGACCTCCAGGACTGTGGCTATAAATAATTGCACTTTCTCACCCGCAGGATTCCTAGCTACTAAGAGATTAATCATTTAAGAATACATCAGTTTTTCTGGATATTCTCAAAGGAGGGTCTTACATGAGCAACTTGTTGACTGCAGTCACCACTCAGGGGCCTCCCTGTTTCCCTCCTCTTGCCCTTGTATCTTTTATTCCCCTGCAGTGTCTGTGACTCCTAATGTTGGAGCCTTCCTGCCACTGTTCATTACATGACCTCTAAATTTCTTTTTTCCTAAGGATCGTAATTTATTTTCTACAAAGTATTGATGATTTGTAGGAAAGATGGGAGAATTATTTTTTTCTCTCATTCAATTTCATATTTTATGGGACTCTGGGCACAAGATGATTGTCAGCCTAGGTGACATAATCTTTGTTGAATGGTTAAGTCAGCTTCTGGCCCTTTCTTCTCTACCATAGGAAATCAAATCTAACCTTGGGGGCTGACTATGGGATACACAATTTCTTATATTTTACTTAGTCTTTCACTATTAGCATCATCCTCTGTTATAGTTGATTCTATGTGTCTACTTGACTGGATCAAGGAATATCTGGTTAAATGTTTTCTCTGGGTTTGTTTGTGAGAGTGTTTCTGGATGAGATCAGTATTTGAATAGCTGTACTCAGCAAAGTAGATTGTCTTTCTCCAGGTGGGCAGACATTGTTAAATCCATTTAGGACCTGAACAAAACAAAATATGTAGGAGGATGGACTTTTCACCCTTTTCCCCATGTCATACTTGACAGGAATAACTCTTTGTATCTACCCCTGGGATTGGACTGGGATTTAAACCACTGGCTTCCCTGGTTCTTAGGCCTTTGGAATTGAACTTTTGATTTGGACTGACACTGGGTTTTTTAGATCTACAACTTATACATGGCCAATTATGGGACTTCTCAGCCAATTTCTCACAATCTCTCATTCCCTCTCTCTTTGTCTCTCTGTCTCTTGCCCTCCTCCTTCTTTCTCAAACCCTAACACATCCCCCAATTACAAACTATTTCCTCTTTCAAGCTTTCAAAGAAAAAGTACCTCATATGCTAGTGCATGTATAAATATACAGGGGAAAAGATGCTTATGTGCCTGTAAGTTTGTAGTAAGAGCATCCCAGATCAGGTAACTCCACTGCATACATACTTATATATAATTATACACATATCCCTAACTCTAACTTTTTAATTCCATTCTTTTCATAATTTTAGTTTATGCATACATTTTTATACATGAAGTACTTTTCCTAATTGCCCAATTTTACTTTTATAATTTTTCCTAAAATAACCTTACCAGTTTTTATGAAAGGCAGAAAACATTTCAGCTGAACTACCCATTTTGAAGGGAGCAAAGATATTGAAAATCAACATTTAAAAAAAAAGATTATTTAATGTCTTTATTGAATTAATTGATTGTTTCAGTGGATGTACTAGTTATCTCTTGCTAACGGATTACCCCAACACATAACAGTTAAAAAAAATAAACGTTTCTTATTGCACTCTTTTTGTGAGTCAAGAGTTCAGGAGCCACTTAGTTGAGTGATTATGACTCAGGTTCTTTCCTGAAATTGTACTCAATATCCTGTTCAAGGCTTCAGTCATCTAAAGGCTTGGGTGGGGCTAGAAGATAAGCTTTCAATACGGTTCATTAACATGGCTGTTGTCAGGAAACTTTCTTTTCTTCTTGCCATGTGGACCCTTCCGTAGGACTGCTCCAACATCATCATAATATGGAATTCAGCTTCTCCAAAAGTGCTTTAGCCAAGACAGAGCAAGAAGGAAGGCAAAATGCCTTTTAGGACTTTGTCTCAGATGCAACACATCATCACGTCTACTGGTGTCTCTTCACTAGAAGTTAGTTACTAAATTCAGTCCACATTTAGAATAAAGTTGTATCTCTTGAAAAAAGAAGTATCAAAGACTTTTTGGATGCATTTAAAGACCACCACAGTAGGAATATTTAAAGTGTTTGGTAAAGGTTCAGAATATATGGCCAAGACTGAATGAGTCCTTCCCAACATCAGCATTTCAGTCTAAAATATTATTTTCTGAGAGAGGGAATATATCTTAGTCTAAAACAGTTTTATTTGGCTGATATGTACATTTGGATACATGCGGAAGGTTTTATTTTTTATCTTATTTTCTTTATTTTTTAGTGACAAGATCTCGGTATTTACAGTCATGATCATAGTGCACTACATCCTTAACTTTTGGTCTCAAACTATTCTCTTGTCTCAGCTGAGATACAGGAATATGCCACCACACATGGCTCTTTGTCTATTTGAAAGTCCATACCTGACTCAGAAGGGACAGACAGATTCTATTCCCAATCTCTTCATCTAATGAGAACCAGCTCAGCTGGGAGACTCCCACCCAGGAGGGCTGAAGGTATTGAGAGACAGTGAGAGGCAGACACCCAGACAGCCAACAGAGTGGATCTACTCTGGGGACCAACAGCCTGAGAGCCTGTGGGGCTTGCAGCATTCCAGGACTGAAGGCCTTGAGCAGAGATTCATCCATGTATTTATTTGCTCTCTGACAGGTGATTCTTATTAATCCACAGGTGTTCTACATAACTTCAGAATATACCAAGTAGGCAGCTATTACCTGCCTACCACTAATCACAAACTAAAAGTAATTTCCACAAGGGAGCCATGGTGGCAGGGTAAACTTAATGTTTCTCAACATTCATCCTTTTTGTGTCATGGTGATTTTGCCCACCATTTGTTTCCTACTAACAGATCAGAAACATCTTCATTTGAATGATAGTGCCTATATGGCAGATGGTACTTTGGAATGGCCTGGACAGGATGCTTTTATGAGACATAGGAATAGCATACATGATTTTCTGATTGGGAAAACATAATACTACAGATTGAACATATTGCCATTGGCAAAACAGTTCAAAGTACCCTAATGAGCTAGAGGAATGTTAGAACTGAATACATACCAATATAAAAATATTTTATGATGATAAAAGTCTGCCTCACCATTACATCTTAGGGATTCTTCAATGTAACAATAACAACAAGAGAAATAGGCTATTCAATTTTTTTATCCCTTAGATTAGCAGTTTAATGTGTATGTGGCAAGATGGATAATAGACATCTGCTTTAGCAGAAGTGAGCATCGACAGTAGCAGTATGGGCAGCAAATTTTTATATTAGCAATTCAAATTCACGTATCAGATTAGTGTGGTATTGGAATCATTCATTAAAATATACTTGGAGGCCAAAACTTTTCTCAGCAAAACTTTCAATGATTTTTAAGCAGAATAATATGGTGTTTGTTAATGTATGTATTAAAACATGCTATCCAATGACATTAAGATGATTTGATCTTCATCCATAAATTTAGTATCATAATATCAAAATATATTTGAACTGTGGGTAAAGCAGAACATTCTAAAATTGCAATCTCACTGCTGTTCTTTCAAACTTAATACAATCATGGCAAATCCTCTGATGCCAGCATTTAAGAGAAAGTTAGGCTTTCATCTATTTTAATTCAACCTCTAACTAATCAACATGGAACTTATTTTCTCTTAGTCACTGAAATATACCTTTGAGGTATATAAAAATGATTTATCATCATATTCAATTATATATGGTAAATTCTAGTTTTTCTTTCCTGTCAAACAAGTGAGACATTTTATTAATGAGGTCTTTAAAAGCAGCCATTGCAAAATGACTTTTTTGTATTTGAGTGCAATATTGACACTTTAAAAAGCTACCTAAATTTATGAAAACACAGTTATAGCAGGACCTGTTTTATTGTTTTCTGTAGTGCCTCAATGTTGGTTTACTTTTGCCATATAATAAATTGCACCAATACTTAGGGACCAAAAATAGAAACTGTCATGTATTTGATTCATAATTTTTTGAGTTGGTTAGATGATATCTCAACTGAGCCAGCTCAGCTGCTAGGTTTTGATCTCAATCATATATCTGTAGTTATTTGGTGGGTTGACTGAAGGCTGGATGATCTAGGATTGTGTCATTCCTATACAGATGGTAGTTGGTAGCCAGTTACCTCAGTTAATGTGGGGACAGGGCCACGTGTTTCTTACCATTGAGTAGAGTGTCTGAGCTTTTCACATGGTGGCCTCAGTGGTCTCCAGAGCAGCAAGAAAAGAAAAGTTTTTTTGCTGGTATGTTTGCCAATGACTCATTGGTCAAAGTAGGCAGCATGGCTGACAGAGATGAAAAGGCAGGAGAGATAGTCTCCACTTATTGGTGGGAGGATGTGTCATGTCATAATGCAAAGCCAGGAAGATAAAGAATTTACTGCCATATATACAGTGTACAGCCAACTCTCTTGCCTTTGTAGGGGCCAGTAGGGTTTATTGCATGAGCATGAGTACTGTGTAATAGTAAAATGCCTGTATGTTTTGGAAGTCAGGAGAATAAAGTAACCCTTCATTCAACTATTAATTCATTGCTTTATTCCTTCAAACACTATACATTTATTGAACATGTAGATTATACTAGATAATTCATCTAATAACCATTGATTCATCAAATACTTATTGAGTGGTCTCATATTCTAGTTGCCATCCTGGGCACCAAAAGTTTACAAAGGACAAGACAGTAATACAGAGGACAAAACTGTGCTCTAGTGAAATTTGCATTTCACATGGACACACACAAACACATACAGACATACACAAAAACAAATATTAATAAAAGAATCCCTTTGTCACAGTTGATCTGAGAAATGCTCTTTTAGGAATCGATGTTTCAGTGGAGACCTGGCCATAGGGAATTACACAGTCTTCAAAACAGAGATTCCAGCACTGGAGGCAAACAAAACATCTGGGTGCTACATTCTGAGGCAAAGATGAGCTGGACATGTTCAGAGAATAAAATGAAACAAGTACCTGACCACTTGTCTTGGTAGAGGGTACTAGGAAAGGAGTCAGGGGCTAGATAATGCCCAGACCTTAAATTCTAGATTCGGGCATTTATGCTCATTTTCAGTCAGTAGAGGCATAGTGTAGGAAGCAAAAGGGTGTGGCATGGGTCCCATATGCCCAGGGGGCATATCCCCAGAGCCCCATAAACTTTCTGCTTCATAAGAAAGGGCAGACATGGAGCAGGGCCCGAGTAGGGTCTTCTCCAGCACAAAGGCCTAGAAAGGAAACCCTATAATCAGTCTACGGATATATTCCCGCCTATAAGGAGTTCATATTTTAGTTGAGGAAATAGTTTTGAATACAGGGTGAAAAATTAGGAATATGCACATATTTCTTGAGTCATAAACAAATTTCATGGACAATAAAAAATTTTAAGAGTATACACTTTACAGGATTATTAAAAAAATTATCCAAAGCAAGAGCTGATATATATTATATTCCTTCCTTAAAAATAATAAATAAAAATACCTGTGAATTACTGTCAAGCCCAATGGGGCCTACAAAAGAAGATTTTATAAAATCTAGTCATTGCCTTAATTCCCAAACCTGCTCTTAACACTGTACTTTGACTTCCAGCCTTGTCGTTCCCTAATTCTTTGTGTCTTTGGTATCCACACTATTGGAAACACAGATGTCAGCTTAATGTTTTATGTTACACATATGTCCAGTATTTCAGATCACACTTGCCAACATTAGTGCGAAATATCTATATATGATTACATCCGTAAGACAGGGATTCAATCCCCCTTTGAATAACTATTATAGCAGTAGTGTGACTGAAACACTACATGCCAAGAAAAGTGATCTAATTTATGATGCATGTTAAAAGGATAAAGAAAAATTATATATTAATCTATAAAGAAGACCACAACTCTACAAAATAACCAAAGGTCAAAATGTTAATTTAATTTTGGTAATCATTCTCTTTTTATTGAAATTTAAAAAGCATAGTGCTCATTTTAATTTAGTTTTTTCTATTTTTTTAAGTTAAAAGAACAATTTCTGTTTGTATTTCTCATCCTTTAAGATATATGGCTGAATTGATGAAACTTTCTATACTGTATACAAGATATCAAATATCTTTTGAGCCCAAATTATTGGTAAAAAAATATTTAGAACCTATCTACCTTCTTTTAAGAATCTCATATTTCCCTTTCTCTCTATTGTGTTTGTCACTGCATTGCTTATTCCTCTTTTCACCAAAAAAATCCAAAAACACATGACACAGAAACTATTTATAAATATACAAACAAATCATTTCTCTTTACTGTTGTGTAGACTAAAATAATAACTCATCAAGGACAGCTTAGGCAAGCACTTATTTACAGGGCTCAAAGCATCATGTGTACTAAATGATGGTTTTATTATATCATGAGCAAATACATTTTCAATATTGCACTGTTGGTACATAAATTAATATTTATTAGTTTTAGGAAAAAGCAGAACAATTAAATAAATGTATCCATCAAATATTCATAATTTTATATGTATTATATCCATGATTATTGATATTTACTCATTCAACAAACACAAATTAATCTTCTACTATGTTTCACATACTGTACTGAACACTTGGAATAAAAGGTTATATACAATATAACGGGAGCGACAACCTAGTAAAGGATCGTGAAGGCCAAAAAGATGAATCATCTTACTGATGCTTGCACTAGAGAGTATCAGTGAAGCTTCCTCAGCGATGGTGACATGTGAATACAGACTTGGGAACAAACTAAAAGTTTATCAGTTTATAAAAAGAGAAATAAACAGTAGACAAGGACAGCCACTGGGCCTAAGCACAGAGGTGGGAAATAGTCCCCTGCATCCTAGGTCTGATGAGTGGTTTTGTTATCCTGGATCTTAGGGGTTTCAATAACAATGAGGCTGAAAAACACTAGTAAGGACCAATTGATCCAAAAGTTTTTATATTCCATACTAAAGAGTTTAAAATTCATCTTGACCATATGGAAAACAACTGGAGAGTTCTGAGCATGGAGGGGTTTCAGAAAAATTAATTTGTGAGCAGTGTAATGGGCTGAGCAGCAAAGAGATAAGTTAGAAAGCTCCGCTGCCTGGACATAGGAGGATAGGAAGTTAAGGTTGGCTCTGCTGACATGGAAGGTAGAAGGAGACATGCTCCTATATTGGAGTCCTAAAAGTAACACTAGGGAAACCCAAAGGTACAGGGCAGCCACAGTGGGAGTTTTCTGTCAACTTTTCCATAACGCCATTAGCATCATTGCCTAGGGCAATGTTATTCAATTTTTAAGTTTCTACTCACAATTAGAAATACATTTTACTTTCCAAAACTGTACACAAGTCTCCATGACTTGCCATTATCCAACCTTTTCCTCCTCCACACGAACCTATAATTCAAACATTTTCAGAAAACTACAGTAGTCCCTCTTATAATCTGGGGGTACACTCCAAGACCCCCAATGAATGCCTGAAACCACAAATAGTACTGCACCCTGCTATGCACAGATTCTCTTCCTTCTTCACAATTTCATGAACAGAAGATTCATTTTCACCATAATCTTAACAATCTCAGCATAGGATTTTTCTTTTCTTTCCTTAGTAAGTAAAAAACTCTCACATTGTCATGTAAAGACAGCACTTCATGACTTCTCTTTGACATATCCCAATTGGCAACATACCTACTCTTGCTCTTTAAGGTCATTAAGTGAAATAAGAATTATTTAAACACAAGCACTGTGGTGCTGTGACAGTGGACATGTTATCCAAAACACCTGCTAAATGACTAATAGGCTGGTAGCACATACAGGTAGAGATGCTGGACAACACAGGTCCAGAGAGCAAGGCAGTGTCAAATTTCATCATGTTACTCAAATGGCATGCAATTTAAAACTTATGAATTGTTTACTTATGGAATTTTTCATTTAATATTTTCAGAGCATGGCTGATCTTGGATAACTGAAATTGTGAAAAGCAGACCTCAGATAAAGGGAGACTATTGTACTGTATATTTACCCTTAGTTCACGAGACACATTTGGGCATTGCCTGTTCTTTTTATATCTATTTCATTTAAAAAAAAAAAAAGTGTCTATAGACAAGGCCTGGCACGGTGGCTCATGCCTGTAATTCTAGAATCTTGGGAGGCCGATTTGGGCAGATCACTTGAGATCAGGAGTTTGAGACCAACCTTCTCAACAGGTTGAAACCTGTCTCTACTAAAAATGCAAAAATTAGCCAGGCTTGGTGGTGGGCATCTATAATCCCAGCTACTCTGGAGGTTGAGACACAAGAATCTCTTGAACCTGTGAGACAGAGGTTGTAGTGAGCACAGGTTGTACTGCCTGGGCAACAGAGCAAGACTCAGTCAAGAGAGAGAGGGGGGAGGGTGGGGGGGGGAGAGAGAGAGAGAGAGAGAGAGAGAGAGAGAGAGAGAGAATTCTCCCAAAACTGCTTGTGTAAACTTCTATAGCACTGTGATCCAACAGTCTGAAAAACTCTGTTTTAGAAATGAAAAGGATCTGGACATTTGAGCTTATGGTTGCTTGTGTCCAGTTCCAGCCACGTGTCTGCTGGCTTAAAAAGCTAGCCGCAGATGATACACAGACAAAGCCAACTGTTTGTGAATTAATTCTACTCCCTCTATCTCTGGCTACTTTATCACTAAGTATTTAAAGTACCAGTGGCTACAACAATGTATTTTCTGTTTCTAATAAATCTTCACTGGGCATATCAGAGCATTGTATTCCAAAATGGTTTAGCAGTAACTATAGAGCTACTAGGTGTCACACGAATTGGATTGAGTTCTAATTGCCTTTCCTCACACACTACTTTATATTTAAATCTCTTAGAAGATACTCCCAAAATATGTGATCTTATTTCTATGATTCTATCAAGAAAAATCATATGCTTTGGCTGTACTGGGGCATATGTCAGATTTGTCATGGATTTTTTTCTGTGGTTTCAAGAAAAGAATGTTTCTTTCATACATCTGTCATAGCCACTTGATGGGGAATATGGTATATATTTCCACGATAATTCCATTGTAATTATTATCTTACATTCCCAGAAAAATCGTTGGAAGAGCTCACAGAATTTTAACCTATATTCCACTTCAACCCTTCTTACCCCATATTCTTTTCTGAGCATACTTTGTGACTCATTTGATGTATCTTACCACAAACAGAACTTTAATAATAGCCTAAAATTTTCCACATCAAAGGATTTGCAGGTTGTTTGAGAAGCATCGGTATTGACAGGGGCTCGAGGGGAACCTTCCTGGGAGGCCCAGTGGGTCTTCCTCAGATCAACTTGAAAGGTAAAACCTGCACCAGATTTTATGAGTGGATATTGAAAAAAATCATCCAATCGTTTTCAAACCCATTTATATTTCCTCATCTCATGCAAAATGTATGTTACCATGTGAACTAGTATTTCTTATTTATTTATACTTAATGTCACACACTCCCATTTTAAATGAAGGCTTAAATTTGTTTTCAGACTTTGATTTTTAAAGTGTGTGAACTCAGAGGATTGACTCTGTGTTGAAGAACAGACACTCACCCTGACCTTGGCTAGTTTGGCAGTCTCTCTGAGGCTCAATTCCTTTCTCTTAGAAGTAGAAACACCGTTATGTTTTCTGTCTCACAGGCTTGTTGGGGAATGTAAATGTGAACAACCTTATTTAAAAGTCCACACAGAACAATTAGGAATATTATTATGATAATTAATCTTTTAATCTCCAACCAGAAGATTGTATTATATGTTTTTCACTGTCTCCTTTGCAGAATCTTTATAGTCTAATATAGACTATACCTTTATATAGACTTTATATCTATATAGACTTATAGTCTAATATAGACTATAATATAGTGCAGTATCCTTGCTTCCATCTCATCTATTGCATGCTTGCTTTCTATATCTTTTTATTTTCTTAAAACACAGAGACCACAATCACACACATTCTTACAGATATATATATATATATATATATATCACCTGTAATATATATATTTAATATATATACCTGTATATATATACATTAAATATATATATACACACACAGGTTATACACACACGCGTGCACACACACACACACACACACACAAACATAACCTGTCCCTTGAGGCAGGATAATGTTTGATTTCCTTTTCAGTGTCCTTCCTTTCAATGTTTCATGTTCCCACTGACAAAATTATGGATTGCGCCAAAGTGACTTGGGAACAATTTTGCTCAATTTAAAAACATTTCTTGATTCACTCAAGACATTGGGCTAGGTCAAATTATGCAATGATAGATAAGGACAATATAGGGAAAAGAAAGACTCTTGGCAGCAGGATAATCACCCTGCAAGACAAATGCTACAAGCATGAAGTATGAGCCAAGAATGGGAAACAATATCTCATCAGCCTTTCTTTCTGCATACAGTTTAACTGTTTTATTCTTTACTACTTTACATTGCACTAGCTAACACTAAAACTCTTCAGGCACTTTTCTGCTTCCTCACCTAGATACTTTGGATATTTTTATAAACTATTCTTACAAAATCAATTCTGTAGTTCTGAAAAGAGCTTAAGGCCAAGGTTAAACTCAAACATTCCACCGATTCTCCAGCCAAAATTTACAGTAACTTAAAAAATATTTATTAACACTTATCTCAGTGTTGACAATTCCCAATGCAAACAAATACAATATTATTACTATTCTTTATCTAAATCAATGGTGTCACAACAAAAGTAAAACAACCAAATCAACACACAAAATCGATCCCTATTCCAGGAATATGAAATTTTAAAGATTTATTTTTAAGGAAGCACATTAAAGCATAGTTTTGCAAGTAGATGCAGATTTCTCCTATTTCACATTTATCTGTACATGAATATCCTACCTATCCCAAGCCTTGCAAAATATGAAAATATTAGATAATTAGAGCCGCACCTTGAATAAATAATGTGACTTTTTGTATAAAAGGTTAATGAATCATAATTATAATAAGGTTCATGGAATTTGTTAAATTGTTATAAATGAAAGAAAGATTTGGCCTTGAATCAGTATGCTATTGAATCTTGGCTAGCAGTTTATTAGATAACAGTTTCATAAAGTCAGAAACAGTTCTGATTATTTGCATTTTCACAGCATCCAAACACTTTCTTCTTTTATTCACTCCCTTCCTTCTCTTTTCCTCCTATTCTTTTTCCTTTTCTTTAACCTAGTCTAACTTTTTCTACTCTCTTTTCCTATCAATCCATCTATAATCATTCGCTGAGTGTTCTCTAAAGTTTGCTTCCCCAGAGACCTACATACATTTTTCTTCGTTATGCAACTGGTTTGAAATGTTGAACTCATTTGCTCTTCCGTGAATGCTTTTCCAGTTTCTTAAGAAGTTTGTACTTTGCTCCTGCCTACTTTGCAGTATCATTTGAAATGAAACCTGCTTTGGAGATTGCTCAAACATGCCTTCCCAAGCAAGCAGTTGTCACCAATGATCTTCTGCTTACAGCAGAGCTACTCTGTCCACCAACCCAATTGTTTGGAGTATTCAGACCTGAGCTTGTTTCACTTACTATGGTCTTTCCCACATCTGTTTCTCAAGTAATTGAACAAAATGTACTACATACAACAAGATTCAAGAAGTGCACTATGTCCACCATGCCTCAAGTTAATATAGACATCCATATTGTTTTTGATGACTATTTCTCTTGAGATTGTCACTTTTTTCTTCGCTAGTTTCATTGCCTCCAAGTTGATAAAGGTACAACATTTTAAAGAAACTTAGCAAAGAGTCTAGGTGAACCTTGAACTTTATAGCACAGGGCTGTTTTCCAGTTATTTTTATACTCTATCCTTAAAATGGCTCATTTTGGAAAACAAATTCTCTGTCACTAGACCAAATCACACTTGACCACATCTCCTCAAATTCAATCACATTTAGGTAAGTTATGATTTTTGAGTGTGTGCATCACAGCACAGCAGTTTAAACTTGGAGTACATCTAATCTCATTATTTAACTTTTAACTGCCTCCCATGATCACTCCCCAACTGAATACATTAGTGCAGGTTTTCCCTGCACAACTCAAGGGGGTGTAGTTGTCTGTACAACTGTAGCCTGCAGGCTGGTCATGAGGATGGTGGGAGGCAACCAAATGTCTAGGCAGATGGGGGTGGGTCCCCAGTGAAACTCCACCTCCAAGTCAGAGATAGTTTAAAGCTTGAAAGTTGAACTACAAGTTAAATTCTCAAACCAGGTTGAAAACTTGTCTTCCCATTTTTGCATGTTTTCCTCTGATGGATCCCCACCCTTCACTTATTTTACATATGTCTACCATTTACTGATTGGTTTTCTGTACCGTCTTGCTCACCTTTGAATGGTGTCTTTGCTTTAACCTTTTTTGCATACTCACAAACCATTCACCGTGCACTCCCCATTCTGAGTCCATAAGAGGCTGTGTACCCAGCCTCAAAAGGGAACTTTTCTACCTTCAGGCAGGGGAACCACCCACCACTTTCCCTCTTTGCTGAAATCTTTCCTTTTGCTTAATAAATTCTACTCCACTCACTCTCTGGTGTCTGCGCACCTGATTTTTCTTGGTTGTGAGACAAGAGCTCAGACCTAGCTGAGATAAGGAGCAGAAAGACTGCAACAGTCACCTCCAGTGAAGCCCTTTCCTTCATGATTTTCCCAACTTACCTCTCCAGCATCACCTTCTGCTATCTGTCCCCTTCCTACACAATAAATTTGTACCATTTTTAACTATTTTTTTCTAAACTTGACACAGTCTGTGATTTTGCAGACGTGACTGGTACTGTGTGGAATATTGCTATCATCTTATCTGCCACTCTCACCCAATCTTTAAGTTTCAGTCACCTGCTGTGTATAAAATTTCCCTATAGAGATTAAGAGTTTACCTCTCCTCTCTGATCATCTTATGTCTGTATCAAACTTGCAGTTTGTCTCAGAGTTTGTCTTTCTTCCATCTGGTCCTGTAGGTTGTTTGGAAATGAGTTGTGTTGTGTTCGCCTTTGACCCACAATATTTGTCATGGGTTAGACATGAAGGAATTCTAAAAGAGCTAATATGGCAAATTAAAAAATCAGGCTCCCTTGGTTCTATGTTAGCCCTAGCTTTTGCCACTTACATGCTGTGTTACATTAGAAAGATTATGTATCCTCTCTGTACTACACATTATTTAATAGCAAAATGGAATTTGAAGCAATATCTACTTCATGGTGCAATTGTACCTTGTAAAGAAGTTAGTAGTACATGTAACATGATCACAATGATGGTAAATAAAGAGCACTTTTGAAATGTTAGCTACCAGTGCTAATACTGTTATCATTATTATAGTTATTGAATTATTTCCTCTTTCAAAATATTGCCAAAGAATAGTTACCAAAATCTGGAGGACGTAAGAATGATTAGAGAACCCTTTTTTTTTGAGACAGAGTCTTGCTCTGTTGCTCAGGATGGAGTATAATGGTGTGAGGCTCACTGCAACCTCCGCCTCTCAGGTTCAAGTGATTCTCCTGCCTCAGCCTCCTAAGTAGCTGGGATTACAGGTGCACACCACCACACCCAGCTAATTTTTGTATTTTTAGTAGAGATGAGGTTTCACCATGTTGGCCAGGCTGGTCTCAAACTCCTGACCTCAGGTGATCTACCCTCCTTGGCTTCCCAAAGTGTTGGGATTACAGGCATGAGCCCCCACGCCTGGCTGAGAAATGCTTTTAATACCCAGAATTCTAGGCTCTGAGGTTCTGGAAGCTGCATTCTTTTTTTGTTTATATTTTTTTTATTTTTTGGCATCCCTGGGTGGGCATGAAGGAACCTGCATTCTTATGAATAATTCCAAATTTTTAGACACATTTCAACACTGTGAGGATGTGGGGGGTCCCAGAATGCCTTGAGTGATTCTGAGATTCTAAGTCATCATGTAATGATTATACTATATTCCCTATGGTTATTAATACACATCCATACACACCCACACTCACACATATACACTCCATCAGATTAGAAACATTTTTATCTATTCAAAGTAATACAACTTTATAATATTCAGTATTCAAAGATTAATATTTACCTGTGCATTCATTCTCTTTCTTTACTACAGTTATATTTTAATCTACTTTTGGTATTGCATATTTATAATAATAATACTGCTGTCTCATATGCTTATTTGAAGTATTTTATAATTTAGATTCACTATTTCATTTGCTACTTCTTAAAATCATGTTATATGACTTTTACACATAAATCCTTTTTAAAACCATGTTTTATGACTTTTATATATAATCCAATCTCTCAATTAACCAACAACAAAGCCAGATTAATTATGGGGCGGGTTGATGAGAAAACCTATAAAGAAAACCAATAAAGCACCAGTATCTCATGGGTTTTCTTGTATTATGGGTATTATGGGTATAATAATAAATTATCCTCCCCAATATTTGCATTTTAATTGTAGTTGTGACAAATTCTATTTTCACCCTTTATTGTATTCAAAACAAGTGTTTTTTGACTTAAAAGCTGGCACATGTAATACCACCAGGTATAATGAAGAGAAAATTTGCAATGTGGACAATTTTGAACAATTATGAACAGAATTTCATATTGATTTTGATTTGGTATATAAAATCAAATACAAAACTCAAGATTTTCCCCCATATGACATAAACACTGTAACTATTGCTTTTTTGAAAGTATATTTTCCACACATTTAAGTATGTTTGCTCTTGTTTGCTTAAAGGGATGCCCAGTAAATCATTAAGGAGAAAATATGGGAACATGGAAAATAAAAGTTCAACATTGTGAATGAAGAGGTATTTCTACATAGGCTGCTTTTGAGCTTTTACAGTATTTTCAGGTCATTTTTGTTCCTTCACAGATTCTTTTAGAAGCCTTATGTTGAAATGATGATAAATTAGAGACCACCATACAAGTCAAGAGATGCCTTTCCACGAAGAGATAGTTCAGACTTTATATTAAGCCACAATTCTGCCATACCAATTTCCAATTTAAAATTCTTCATTAACTATCTAGAGATACTACAAATCTCACTGAGATATAAAATGCAAGATACAATGTAAAGATCCTTTTAAGTGGATTAGTTAAAATGAACTTTTTTTTTTTTTTTGATACAGGGTCTCACTCTGTCATCCAGGTTGGAGTGCAGTGGCATCATCAAAGCTCCCTGCAGCCTCAACCTCCTGAGCTCAAGCAATTCTCTTTCCTCAGCCTCCCAGGTAACTGGGACTACAAGCTTATGCCACCACATCTGACTAATTTTTGTATTTTTTCTAGAGAGGCGGTTTTGCTGTGTTGCCCAGGTTGGTCTCAAATCCCTGAGCTCAAGTCATCCACCTGCCTTGGCTTCCCAAAGTGCTGGGATTATAGGTGTGAGCCACTTGGCCTGGCCATAGTTAACTTTTAAAAGTTGTTCTTATTGTAGTTTGGCCATCTACATTAGACTCCTTCTTATTTGGTTGTTGCTCCTAACAGCATGTTTAAGGCATCATCAGTAAAATTCCTTCTCTTATTTAATATGTATCTTTTAAGTACTACTCTGTACCCAGCACTGTTGTAGGTGCTAGAAAAGATAGAGAAAAAGCCAAACCCCTTGTTCTCGCAGAGTGTCCATTCTAATGTTGGAGACATGTAATTAACTAATACATAAACCGGTGTCAGATTCTGATAAGTGCTATGAAGGAAACTAATTCAGGTTAAGAAGTAACGGAGTGAGGGGAAGGTGGCAGGCAACGTTTTAGAAAATGGAGTAAGATTGTCAATCAGGTGACATTTTATGGGGACAAAAATGAAGTGAAGCAAATTCGTTCTGTAAATATCTGTGGAGAGAGCTTTAAGCCATGTGACTATGTGGAAAAAAGCAAATGAAAAAAAAAAATGCAAAGGCCATGAAGGAGACTTGCTTGTGAAGTTCAAAGCTTTGGCTCTTCTATTTGTTGCCTCTGCTCACCCTACCTGCTTTGAAGCTTGAAAATACTAATCTCTTTTTGGCTTTGCATTTTCCATGTCAAAGACCTTAATTTTTTTCCCTTTTGTCTTTTTAAACTTTGCTAAAAATTGTTAAAATATCAGTACATGATTGCTGGTAAAAGCTAAAATTATGTAAGAGAAGTTCTCTCCAGCTCTGGCCTACCTCATATCAGCTAAATAATCACTTAATTTTTTTATATGCTTTATTATTTTCCTTTGTTTTTTTGCTTTTATATACATACCTGTGCATACAGCAATGTATCTGGGTGTTTCTGTGTGTGTTTTGACTTTTTTTTCTTTTACTTTTCCACTTCATTTTTTAAATCTAAGACTGTATAGATATCGTATTCTTAAAACTATGAATATTCTAGAATTAGCGGTTATTTCTGTTCATAATGAAATATGACAAATAAGTTCCACTTCCTGACCCGTATTATTTCTATCTTCTTAGTTTAAACACTAAATTCAAGTTCAAATAGACACTAATCTGAATTCTTTACTGATATCCAGTAACAAAGAAAATTTATTCTAGGCATTTCACATTTTAATTCGCCTTGTTTCAGTTTTGCATTTAGACTCTAGTTACTAACATCAATTAAAATATTTCCTTTCAGAAAATACGTTCATTTTTATGAGCATGACTCTGTGACTTCACTTCCCATGACTTTCTCTGTCTTTTCTAATGACTGGTAAATTCTGCCTTGTATTGGCATCTTTTCCACATCTCTACAACCCACTTAAAGCAGCCTGTTTCATTTTATTCTGATGCTTATAAGCTTGAGAACAACTAAAGTAATTTTACATCATTTGTTTGTTTGGCTCTTTGAACTGCCCAGGGCTTTGCAAAACAATTTTAAAATAGAGTTATGGTGGTTTGCCCAAAGTACATTTTAAAGTTTCTCATAAACAGCTTTTCAGATTGTTTTGCCTGACAAAGATGGAGAAGCAACAATAAAGAGATCAGTTTTTAACTTCCATGACATAAAAGTTTTAGATTTTTGTAGGCTGAAAGGTTCTAAAAAGTTATTTGAGCTTTTTTTTCCTAAGTTTCATGAGCAACTGGCAAATAGCTCCTACAGTATTCACAAGTACACTTACAATTTTCTTGCCACAACTGATTGAAGATACAAAGCTTACACCCACAAGCAACCACAATGACCACAGAATGATGATGAAGTGGTCTATGGTCGGCAGTGATTCATTATGTCTGAAATGTTTGCAGTTAAACTTAATGGAGGGGAAATAGGTCTCTCTTTGCAAGTGGTCACTTCCTTTCTTCCATTGATTTAACCACATTATTAAACACAAATAAGAATATATTTTCCCTAAAATTCACAATTTAATTCAAGTGTCTGTTAACACAAATTAACTCTACTATCTGGTGTCAGCAGTATTCTAAGAAACAAAAGATACTTGTTGATTTCAGTTTCTGAAGCCAAAACAATGTTAATTTGGAATAGGGTGGAGAAAGTCAGAATAATGGTACAGCTCAGTAGAAAGAAAGCTAAAATTACAACTACTACAAAAATTAAAAATAAAAAAAGTTACACAGAAATTTAAAATCAAAAAATTAGAATGCTATAATTATCAAAACACACTGACAAAATTAATTTTATCAAGCATTATCGTAGATACCTTAGAATATAATTTTCTAGCATCTGAATTCAACTGCTGTGGTCAGATAGTCCTCCCTTCTGTGCATACATTAAAGAATAGAAGATAAAAAGAAAAACAAAGCCAATAGAATAGAATATCAGTAAGTATCAAAAAAATATCAGTTAAGTGGATCCACCCCTGTAAATTGCTTTTGAAGATTTTAGGCTAATGAAGATCCACTTAAACCAGAAAATAAATGTAAACCACACCATGGTTTGTAAACCACACCATGGCTGCCTGTGTCTCCTTTTGCCTCACTTCTCTTTGGGTCACACCTGATGGTAAAGCACCATATATTATACTGAAAGACCATGGCGAAAGTGTCACTCTTTTCTAGCCCATTGTTGGGTTCTCATGTTTGCCAATTCTTCTAATGTTATTATAATAAAAATCTGTTTTCATTTTTCATATTAGAATTAACAGCATTCTGAAAGGATAGAATAATATCTAATTATACAATTATTGAGTTCTCTGAAGGAAAAAAAAGTCATAGTTTGAAAGCTTTTCCGTTCATCTTATTAAGATACAAAAGTAATTTTCCACAGTGGAAATCAGTTAAGGATTTTAATCATTTATTAAGTGCCTCATAAGCTATATAAAATATTTTGCTTAAACAATTTTAGATTTTTTAAAGTTTTAAATTATATCATTATGATATAAACATCTTAAAATGATTTCAGACATGATAGTTTATAAAGTCAAGCTTTCATATAAAACAATATAAGATTCCAGTAGGAAGACTCAGAGTGGATTCTTAGATCTTCTTAGATTATATTCTTTGTCTCCCACTTCTTATTTTTCTGTACCAAATTTTGTTATTCTACTCTAACTTGTTTGGTTTTAATTATTTACTTGTTCAATAATTATTTACCCAACACCGATATTTTGTGTTAGGCATTGCTGTAGGCACCTCGAATTCTGAAAGGAACTTAGACAAAAGTTGTTGCTACCATATTTGAATTTAAACAAAGGAAATTTGTACCAGAATATATCAGAAGGTGATAAATGGCAAGAGGAAAACTAAGGAAGGGATTGAGCAGAGAGTGCAGCAAAGGGAGTGTTGATTTTAATTATAATTTTGGTCATTTAAAGATATTCTTTGCCCCATGGGACCAGAGGATTAGTTAGCTGAACTAAGAAAAACTGAACATTTTTCTGTGATCAGAGGCCCACTCTTGAACAGATCCATTTCACCTTTACAAGTACACAGACATGGATATTTATCCCGCCCAGCTGTTAATTACATGTGGCTTTCCCATAATTAATTAAATGTGGCCTTGACCCTTCACCTTTACTTTGCTTCATGTTACAAACTTTGCATGAAGCCAGATCATTTTTTTTTTAAAGCAGATTCTTATTTTCCTTTTGGTACTTTTGGTAGTATTCAATTACATTTTTCAATTTTCTTGTTTTTCTACTTTCAGTGAAAGATACTTAGCACTCACATAAATTCACTATCTGAAAAATTATTTGTTTTCTTATCAATCTCCTTTAGATGACAGGTTGTCACATTTTGCAGTTGAACACATGATTTTACAAAATATGTCTTGTCTAGGAAGGTCACCGTAGAGCTCGAACAGAAATCAATTATTATCTGGTACAGTTGTTTTCAGTCCTAGCTTCAGACTTTTAAAATGTGGTGTCTGGACCATACATCAAGAGCTTCATTCAACTGTTTTGAGTAGGACTGAGGTTTTGGTATTTTAAAAAATCTCACCATGTGCTCCTATGGTGTAGCTAGGGAATATGAAAAGAAGATGAGCCTTTCTGCTCAATGTGGGCCAACAACACTATCTTAACCAGAAAGCTTTTTAGGAATGCAGAATCCCAGAACTACTGAGTCAGAATCTACATTATCAACACAGTCCCAGGTGATTTATGTGCGTGTTAAAGTTTCAGACGCACTACTCTAGACATACATTTTCATTTTGTAGATATTAATAGCTAATAAAGAGTTAAAAAGTTTAATCATTTCCCCCAAAGTGAGTGCCACTAGCTAGGAGAGAATGAAGTTGAAAAGCCAGTGGTTAGCTTTCTGGATCTTTAGTTGTTGCCCTTTGCTACATATGCACAAAAGATCGTCAGTTTTGTAAGGGACTGGAATCTTGATGCAAATTGAAAAAAAAAATCTGAATAGATTAATTTTAAAAAGGTGCATTAATGTTAAAATATAACACACATTGAAATATTATTTAATATAGCAAAATACAGAATAATGAATACTGATAACAATCCTATTATAAGCAAAAATAAAAATTTGTTTATCATAAAGATCTTATACAAACTTCAGAAATACTTATGCCAACTAAGTAGCACATCTTCTCAAGTAGATGACTATATCATATTTTATTTACTTAGTTTTACTTGGTTAATCCTTTTATCAGAAACTGAGCAAAAGTAAACTTTTCTTATATATTATCATAAATTCCAAGTGGAGTAGATTTCGTTTTAATGTTGTCTCATTCTCTAAGGAAGCTATTTGCTTAATGTTAAACATTTGTTAGGACATATACTAGAGTGTAATGGCCCTTCTCACAAAAAAAAAAAGAAAAGTCTGGGAGAATTTTTAGCCTAATCTGCTCTTACCTAACTTTATTTATTACCAGAAACCTAGACCTCTGACTTGGGAGCAGGTGGCCTTGTTAACAACTATTGGCTTCAATAGCTTTGTGTGTGCATTTCAGTTTCTACATCTTTAAAGAGAAATAAAGGCCACCTCTTACCCAGTACCACGGCCAAGAAAAATGTAAAAAAAAATGTATTTTCAAAGAAAAGAAACATGTATGTTTAAGTCAGGTAAATTCATTTAAAATGAGAAAGTGAAAGCTTTGTGCATTATTGATAAGAATGAAAAATATAGTGGCTGAGGAAAAAAAAAAACAGTATGAAGATTCCTTAGAAACAGAAATGTAGAATTACCATGTTATCTAGCATTTCTGCCTCTGGCTATATAACCAAAATAAGTGACAGTCGAAACTTGGAAAAATTTTTTGTACACCCATGTTCATAGCAGCATTTTTCATGAGAGTCAAATTTGAAAGCAAGCATCTATCCATCAGTAGATGAATGATTAAACAAAATGTAATATATTCACACAATGAAATATCATTCAACATTTAAAAGGAAGGAAATTTGAACATGTGCTACAACAAAGATGAACTTTGAGGTCATTATGCTAAATAAAATAAGCCAGTCACGGAAGGATGAATACTGCATGATTCCACTTATATGAGGTTCCTAGCATAGTCAAATTCATAGAGAAATAAAGCAGAATGGTTTCCAGCAGGGGCTAGAAATAAAGGTGAATGGAAAGTTAGTGTTTATTGGGTACTGAGTTTCAGGTGAAGTTTATGCAACAGTTGTTTAGATGGATAGTGGTAATGATTGCACAACACTGTGAATATATTTAATGCCACAGAAGTGTATTCTTCAGATAGTTAAAATGATACATTTTTATATGTAAAATAAAGCAGTAGTTATATTATTTAACACAATAATAATTTATCATTATTGAAAGTATAATAAAATGTCATCTGATTGCATAGTGTTTGTGGTCTATTACATATTACCATTTTCTTTTTTAACTTTGATCCATTATTAAAGCAGCAATTATTTGAATCCTTTAGTGCTATAGATTTTATTTTATTTTTCCAACAGCCTTGAGAAATAAATGTTCTCTAAGATAGTGTCATCTGGGTCTTATTTGGGGTATTATTAATCATATTCATTGATTTTTAGGTGAGCTGTCTTTTTAAGCAGTCACATCTATGCCAAATCAACTTCATATCAAATATGTCTTTCTGAAAGTATATCTTTCATACATATTCTTGACTATTGATTTACATGATTTTTTTAAATCATAATTTACTTTCCACTCACCCTCATACTGATTTTTTTTTTCTCACTCTCCCAATTCGGATATGTTTTGTTTGAATCTAAGCATCCTATTAAACAGTGTCTAAGTCACATGTTGCAAATCAGAACTGGCTGTGCTGAATTCAGAACAAGTATAAAATGTCCCTGAGGGGAGGAAAAAAAAACCTGACTCCTCAGGAGATTATGGACACAGCTGATTACTTTAGCTAATATGTTTGAAATACAAAACTGGAGATTGAGATCCAAATTTTATTCAATATTTAAAAAATAAAATGTACATAACCAGTTTTAATATGCAAACTGTCACTTTAAAAACAACCTGAAATTTTTTCACTCCTTTCTTCAATAGTGCCCTTTGGTAACTAGGAAAATAGGAAAAGTAGAGAAGGCACTAGGACTGAGAAATGGAGAGAGGAAAAAAATAGACTTTTGGGAAAAGGGGAGAGAAAAAAGAGAGGGAACGAGCAGATAACATTTCAATATATAAACATTCAATATTTAAAAGCACACATTAATGACATATAAACATCCTTGGACTACTGTGAGTGAAAGTTTTCCCCTTTACTTTAAACATCTCTGCTTACATATAATGGTCCACACAAACTACATTAAAAGAATATTAAAGCTGTTTCAGGAAATTCACAGTTCAGAGTGAAATATACCATATGTCCTCCAATACCTGCACACAGCAGGGTGCATTAAGATAGCTATTAGGCTGACTCCCTGTTGTGCCTAGTACTGGAGGACATATGGTGCCTTTCACTCTTGACTAAGGTTTTTTTCCTTTCAAGGTTTCCTGCAGCAACTTAAACATGTTCTGAACGTTGTTCTTTAGTCTACAAAAATTGGGTCTTCACTTCTCCATTACAACACACACACATAAGCATATGCTTCCTGCCTAAAGTAATTTTTCTCTATATAACACATTGTTCTTGGCAATACATACCTATGACTAATCAATCTGGAAGAAGTTAAACGTATGATGACGATAAAATTGCTATGTGTGAGCTGCAAAATGGAAGAAGGTGTTGTCTCTAAATTAAAGTCGAAAATATTTTAGATAATGAGAGAGAACAAAAACAAACAAAAAATGGTTAAGAAGCATGCAATATAGAAATCATATCTTTGTTTTCCTGTCATATAAACAAATACTAAATCTATACAGTAAGTCCTCAGTTAACATCATCAACACGTTTTTGGAAACTGTGACTTTAAGCAAAACGATGTATACCAAAACCAATTTACTATAGCTAACTGATAGAGAGTTAAGTTTCTATGGTATACTTCTGGTCACGTGCCCATTCTTTTTTTTCAATTTTTACCCCACTCATTTAATTTCAAAGTCTTAGGGAGCCAGAGCCCATCCCAGCAGCTCAGGGCACAAAGGGAGAACTGACCCTCATGGGACTCCATTGCCTTGCAGGGTGCAATCATATACACACACTCACTCAGACTAAAACCATTTACACACACCAGTGAATCCAACGTGCATATCTTTGGGTTGTGGGAGGAAAACAGAGTACCTGGAGAAAACGCACACAGACGTCAGGAGAGTTTGCAAACTCCACCCAGTGTTCTCATCTGGGAATCTTATTTTCTCACCAACATAATAACAAAACAACTTTATTGGAAAACCAACTCATGAGTTTCGGCAAGAATGACAACAGAAAAAAAATTGTAATATATAGTCAAATTCAAATGCTATAGTAGTCATTTTTGCTTGAGTACACAGTTTGCTTATCCTTCTTTCTTATTTACAGAACCTGATGTAGTTTACATACACATCTATAAGAAAGGCTGGCCCTATCCAACCTCAAGAATGAATCAGATTCAATCTATTTTGTTTAAGCATGAGGATGGAATGTAATACAGGTCAATAAGGTTTCTGTAGAGGGTGCTCCTGGGAGAGGTTGCCTCACTCTTAAAAAGTTAATCAATTGAAAGAATGGTCTCTTTTGTTGCACTACATTGCCGTGCCTGGGTATGATGCATAGAACGCTGGTAGCTATCTTAAATGCTGGACTATAGATAGATATTAAAGCAGAGAAAAGAAAAAACAAGACAGAACAGAACCCTTTGATCCTTGCTGACATTATTTAGGTCCTGATTAAACTAAATCTGGAACTTCCCACTTCTTGGCCTATTTTTAAATCAGTGAACTAAATTGTGACTTTTTTATTCTGCAAAAGGTATGCTAAGGAATATGAACATACCTTCTGACTATATTTGTTGGGAATTGAAGTTTAATGTAAATCTCATGTAAATGTAGTGATAAATGTTACCTAAGTAGCCAGGGCTTAAAATGTCTACATTTCACAAATATTCATGGTAGGATATACGTATAATTCTATCAGTTTCTAGTGTGTGAGACTAGACTAACACCTTCTTTGCTCATTTCTTTCATAATTGGGAGCTGTTTATAAAGAGATAAGGGATATGTTCTGCTCTATTTGAATTGCATTTTAAGAAAGTACATTTATCAGATGTTTAATCACTTGGCCTTTAGAAATAACACAAAGCTACCATCAATTATACTTAGTTCATTTTGTTTGGTCAGAAGAGAAGAAAAACTGAAAAGCTTCAGCTTTCTTCTCACACTTACTTACCCAATGATCTAATTCTAACTCATTTTCCTCTCACCAATTCCCTAAAGAAACTGTGCTAAATGGAGAAAGTACAGAGAAAGCGGGAAAAGATAGAAAGGGAAAAGGTAGTATAATTATTCCATTCTCACACTGCTAGAAAGAACTACCTGAGACTGAGTAATTTATAAAGAAAATCGGTTTAATTGACTCACAGTTCCATAGGCTGTACAGAAAGCATGGTTGGGGAGACCTCAGGAAACTTACAATGGTGGTGAAGAGGCCAAGGGGAAGCAGGTAGCTTCTTCACATGGCAGAAGAAGGGAGAAAGAGTGAAGGGGGAAGTGCTGCATGCTTGTAAACAACCAGATCTTGTGAGAACTCACTGATTATTATAAGAACAGCAAGGGAAAATCTCCTCCCATAAGCCAATCACCTCTCACAGGTCTGTGATAGTTAATACTGAGTGTCATCTTGATTGGACTGAAGGTCAAAGTATTGTTCCTGGGTGTCTCCATGAGGATGTTGCCAAAAGATATTAACATTTGAGTTAGTGAACTGGGCAGACCCACTGTCAATTTGGGTGGGAACCATCTAATCAGCTGCCAGCCTGGCTAGGAAAAAGCAGGCAGAGGAATGTGGAAGGACTACACTGGCTGAGTCTTCTGGCTTCCATCTTTCTCCCGTGCTGGATGCTTACTGCCCTCGAACATCAGACTCCAGCTTCCTTAGCTTTTGAACTCTTAGACTTACATGAGTGATTTGCCAGGGGCTCTTGGTTTCCATAATTTTGAGGTTTTGGAACTTGGCTTCCCTACTTTTGAGGTTTTTGGAATTGGACTGGCTTCCTGGTTCCTCAGCTTACAGACAGTCTATTGTGGGATTTCACCTTGTGATTGTGTGAGTCAATTCTCATAAAAAACTGTCCTTCATATATTGATTGACCCTATTAGTTCTGTCCCTTTAGAGAACCCTGGTTAATACAAGGTTCCTCCATAAACATTGGGGATTACAATTCAACATGAGATTTGGGTGGGGACAAACAGCCAAACCATATGAAATAGCAAGAAGCAAACCTAAAGAAAGAAAGAAAAGTAGACCAATGAGAGGTACCAGAGAAGGACTAAATATCTTCAGGTGGAAATAATTTTAGGGCAAAACATACCGTGCATAACTTGCATACTTGTGCTTGATGAGGTAGGGTGAATGTCCACATATGCCCAAAGTAGACTAAGTGTATATTATCCCCTGTGCCTCAAGGGAGAGTCTAGTGAGGAGGAAGATAAGGCAGCTTGTAGCAGAAGGAAGACATGACACATGGATAATAAAGAGCAGGTTAAAGTTCTATTAATTTTTTCTCCTTGTGTGGTCTTGGCCAATTTATCTAACCTAAGCTTCAATTACTTATGAAGAATCTTTCATAGGAAGAATAATACTTAAGGCAGAGTATTGCAGAAAAACTAAATGAGACCGCTTACATGAAAACCATATTGAAATGCATTATGCATATGTTCCATAAATCCTCCAGTCTCCTGTCTCCACAGCCCTGAGGTGAAAAGCTTTTGAGACTCACCACTTCCTGAAAGCTAGGGAAGTTTTCCAGCTGGGGTGCAAAGACTATCACCAGGATTGGCCCAGACTATTTGCTGAAATAAAATTACAGTAAAAATATACTAAGTTTATTTAACTATCTTAACTTTTCCCCCCAAATTTTCCCCTGTCATTATTCTTAAACACTATGAAGCTTCTAAACCAAATATTTTCTCCACTTTCAGAGCAGAATCCAGTCATAAGAAATCAGACATTTTATTCAAGACAATCTACTTATTGACTGAGAAAGAATTAGCACCCTATCAGCAGATTCTCAGTTTAGAAAAATATTCAGTAAGTATTTTTCATCTGGGAAGAGACAGCTACATTTAGTTATTGGTATAGAAATAGATCAACATCACCTTTGCCAAATTGTCCATCCAGTAGCTTCCAAATTCCACTGCTGTTATTCGCTGGAGATGACTAGAGAAAAATGAATGCTAGATCAGCTCTTCCTGACAGCCTTCTTACCAAATGGTGTGCGATCCTTGGGTATGCTGTGAAAGAAGCAATTCCCAAGTCTCAGAGGCTAAAATAATAAAGGCTTTGGAGGTCCATTTAGAGGACGCTGAGATTTCTGACCTTGTCCTTGTTGTCCTCACTCTGCAATCCAGAGCAGACAGCAATTAAATAAAACATTGCCCATGACCACAGCAGAAGACAAAGGGAAAGAGTCCTAGAAGATTTTGTAGCAGCAATGAAAAACCCACTCAAGAAGTGGCTCTCCCAACTTCTTAACAACAAACACGAAATGGTTAAAAATGCAACGTGCCATGGAAGCTGAAGAGCCAGAAGGATTTAGTACAAAGCATGAATGACTATCTCTGTATTTCATCATGAAATCAAGTCTGAGGACAATTTTCCAAGAAGGCAAATGTTTATTAGCAAGCAGACTCAAAATGTATCATGTGGTCATTTATTCATTTTTATTTACTAGTTTATTGTAATCTAGGCAGTCCTAGAATCAGGACAGGACATAGTTCTAAATGAAGAAAGGAGAAGATGCTGATTCCAAAGGCATTAGCCTGCTTGGGTAGATTATCTGTGTGGTATGACCCAAATCATTTTTGTAGTAGGACCAGTGACATATTTTGAACACCCCTCATTTTATGCATAAAAAGTTATTTCTGACAAATGATATGCTAACAAAACTTTTGTAGTAGATTTCAATAAGGATTTATGAAAAAATGAATAGCCACCTCTGGAACTGGATTTCTATTTAGAGCAGTCCAAATGCAGAATAATTGCTCTTGGCTGCTAAACAAGTCACCTTAAACCTCAGTGGCATTGGACAATAAACTTGTAATTCTCATGCATCTATAGAGTACAGTGCATCTTAGCCGAGTTTCTCATCTAAACGTGGGTTGGCTCTCCTGCACATGTCTTTCCTCTCTCTCCCAGGAATAACAGGCTGCCAGGAATGTCCTTTTCTGGCTATGACAGAAGCATAGTAACTCAATTACAGACATGTGAGTTCTCTTGAAGCCTAGGCTCAGAACTGGAGCACTATTCCTTCAGCTTCCTTTATTGGGCAGAAGTAAATTACATTGCCAAGTCCAGATAGAGAAGTTCTCTCTAATCATGGGTGGAGGTTATTATAATGTTACATAGCAAAGCCGTGGATATGAGAAGTACAGAATAATTATGATTATTACTGCAATCTAATACATGCCTCTAAAGAATAGATAAAAGTTAAGTCATGAACTCATACATCACATTGCTTTTGATACTCAGTAGTTTTAAGTTTCAAAATTCCCATTGCCTATAGTGAATTTTGGTATGAGCAGAAGCCCACGAACTGACTTCCAGCCAAAGTCTCTGGCAATTACTGCTTGAGTAAAAAATCAGTGTTCTCTGATGTCTCTAACATGCATTGAACAGAATAAAGGAAAGAAATTAGACCATGCTTCCAGCAACTTAAAGCAGAAAAAGGATTCAAGATAAAGAGCTTAATTCTATAGCTATTTTGAATCAAGATTAAACAAAGTCCATTCTCGAACATGGAAAATAATGATATACATTGTCCCCTTCATGTATAAAATTATACAGATGCCTCACATTTCTTTGACCATACACCTGCAGTTCTTACTTTGCAGAGACTAGGTTAATAGAAAAAAAGATTATTTCCCACTGAGATGGTAAAAGTCAGTGAGCTGGAATGTTGTTATAAAGTAAGTAGAATGCAGAAAGAATAAAAAGATTCTAAAGAGAGTTTTAGCTTTGCTTGAGATCTGGTCAAGTGGTCTCCATAAAACTGTGTTGGTAGAAAATGGGTATGGTGAATGGCAAGGTGCTAAGTTCCCCTGAGTAGAGAGTCTCAGAATAATGTAGAATAACACATATGTTTATCTTGGTAACTGGATTGTACATCATCATTTTCTCTGAACGTTATTAAGTAACTTTAAAGTTTATTGGCAGCAGATTAAAGCTGGTATCAGGACTGAGTCCATGTTGGTTTCTGCCATGCAAAGGAGATCTAACAGTGATTTTTGTACAAGAAGCATATGCCCTCTTAATTACACAAAGCATTAAGTTACTTACAGAAGAATTGTGAACCAGATGGCCCATTAGAACCAGAAGTCAGAAGGTAATAGAAACTAGGATTTCTGTGCTTTCTAACTACACAGAGACACTGTGCAATGGGGATTCTTTTTATAATCTGGGAACCAGTGCAGAATCTCATCTTTTCATTTGGTTCATTCAAAAGCATTATTCCAGGAAAGGCTGGGGGAGTGCAGCCCCCACTTTGATCATTTTTACCTAATTTATTGTATCTCTGGAACAGCACTTATTAGACAGTATTATATCACTGTTTATTCACAGAAATCTGGGCTATTCTAGGTCAAGGGCTTTATTTTACACAGCTGGGTGTATCTACTCCTCATGTTAACCACCTCTCACTTGAGGCTTAGTTGAATGTTCCAATATCTCTAAGACTAGATAAAGTTTAACCCAAAGCAAACACTATATTACCATAGGAAAATCTGACATTTCATAAAAGAAAAATCTTGATGAATACTATTTGCCTGTTGTATATACTGGATCCTAATCATAAAAAATACTTGAATGACCAAAAAGTGTGTGCTTTTTTAGAGGGTAAAAAATAAACCAGGAGCTTTGCTTTGAAATTAATATCTGTACCAAGGTTAACTTTTAAGACCTACTTTTCAAAATGATTTAAACATCATTTTAATTGCTAAATCATGAGAAATATATATTTACTCTACATTTTCAAGTGCATGGTGTTGAAACAAGTTTTGTTCTAGATTTTGCAATATATATTTAGTATAGTCCTCATGAAGATGCAGCTATAAGAAAGTGACTCTTGATTTTGGTCCTGAGCGTGGTGGTGGAGAGGCAAAAATGGCCAAAGTGGCAGCTTTCTATTTTGCTTTGGAAAGAATGTCAGGATAAGAGATAAGGGAGAATTTTAAACCATGTTCCACATCACATAAAAGACTTTTTCTTCATTCTTGTATTAAATTCAAGGAGATATTAAAAATTGCTTCCTGTGCCTTTATCTTATACAATAGGCTTCTTGGAAAAATCAAATTTTTTCTAGTTCTGAAACATCAGAATGTCATTTTTAAACAAAGGAGAAGATTTAAATTGATACCACTAATTCTTTCAGCAAATAAAGAAGAAAGTCATTTAAAATGATAATTTTGTAAAGCTGTGAGATTAAGTAGACTTTTTTGTGTGTGTGTGACAGAGTCTTGCTCTGTCGCCAGGCACTAGGCTGGAGTGCAGTGGTGCAATCTCGGCTCACTGCAATCTCTGCCTCCCGGGTTCAAGCAATTTGCCTGCCTCAGCCTCTCGAGTAGCTGGGACTACAGGCGCACGCCACCATGCCCAGTTAATTTTTGTATTCTTGGTAGAGATGGGGTTTCACCATGTTGGCCAGGATGGTCTCGATCTCTTGACCTCTGGATCTGCTGGCCTCAGCCTCCCAAAGTGCTGGGATTACAGGCATGAGCCACTGCGCCCAGCATAAGTAGATTTTTTTAACATCAACAATGTCTTGGATCATCTCATTAATGATAATAATAATAATTTTAATATGTATTAAATGTGAAAATGGATGATGAAAAAGTATATTATAAAATCAAAAGCTCTTTGAAGTGTTTAATGTATTAACCATCATATCATAAAATATGTGTTTACACATAAAAATTGTGTGTGAGTGTGTATGTGTGCTATGTACTATATATACAAGCAGATAACTTTTAGTATGTATATACTTTTGGAGAGTATTTGTCACAATTTTACTATCTGTCCCCTCTCATAGTGACGTGTGTTAAGATTCGTTGAAAGGAAAATACGTGAGAAAGTAATACAAAGGCATCATTTTGTTCAAATGTGAAATTTTGTGGATTACATTTTATTGTCCATTGCCAAATGTGATCATCTTTAGTGAGTGCATTTCACTAGGTTTTGGGTTATGAAAAGACTGTCTTCCTGAAATGAATTCCCAGATTCACTGAGACCATAGCCACTTCATGGAAGCCCAGGGATCTCCAGGTGCACCTGTTTGTGTCTCATTTATGCACATATAAATGAGAATAACAATTTAAAAGGCAGTGTGGATCCATGGTGACTTTACAGGCATGTGTGATTCCATGGTGATTTATTTATTTATTTTTTTGAAGTTCATCATCTTTAGACTTAAGGAATTAACAGGGGTCAGGGAGATTATGCCAGGCTGAGGGTTTCTTGGCTTCTGGAGACAGGCCCAGCTACAGCAAACACAGGGAAACAGGAAGGGGGCAGCTGGAAGGTTTGGTCTTGAACTTGGGGAGTGGAAAAGTGATGATCCCCATGACAGAAGCAGCAAGAAGAATATGCATCTGAGGATCTGAGGAAAGCCTGGGCCACCCAGAGGGGCAGCCCTGCCCTGGGGCTTGTCACTGGGAGAGAAGGGAAACAAGCTCCCTCCCTCAGTGGTGAGGAAAAGGCTCTTGGCTAGGTCTCCTCCTGCCCTCTCTCCATCCGTGGAGAGATGGGGTCCTTGCCTCCCTGCCCCTTTCAGCCGCCCAGAAGCTGGTCCTGGCTGAGCCTCTGGAAAAACCTTTAGCCAAACTCATAGGTGCTGATTGTGATGGCACAAGAGGGGGCAGCCTTGATGACAGAAGGAAAGAAGCCTGCAAAGCATCGCCTGGTGCCCGACTCGCCCGGATCCTCCGCAGCAGCAGCCAGGTGGAGTCCACATGCAGGGACTTCACTCTCATAGCCTCCATTGCTCCCAGTGTGACCTAGCCTTGGGTCTTCACCAAGTCAAAGGGTAGAGTCAGCACAGCAGCCACTGTCCCTGAGATGCCAGCAGCCACAAAGCTCATGCCCACAGAACTCTGGTCCTTTGGCATGAGCCCATTGAGCCAGCTCTTCATGAGCTCATAGTTGAACCAGTACAGGGCTGAGAAGGGCACATCTGAAAGGGCAGTGGGGCCCCAGCCCAGCCACAGAGAGCACAAGCCGCCTTGAGCCACCGCAGTTCAAACACAGTCACCTGGCTCCCAGTATGACACGTGCTGAGCCTGCAGCTTTGTCCTCATGAGCTCCAGGGGGCTGTCCCAGGCAGGCCAGTGTGCCAGCCACCATGGGTGCATAGAGGTCAGAGGTCAGGGCTCGACCTCACAGGAAGGCCTTGATTTGGTGGTAAGCAGTGAAGTAGATGGTGGTAACTGGCACAGTCATCACCAGGGTGACAGGGAGGCTTCTCCAGAAGGTCCTGGTGCCCTCGTGCCTCACGATCTTCACGAAGGCGTCCATGGTGCCAGTGAAGCAGGTAGGATCTTGAAACCATGTGGGACAGTGGGTACCATTTGGGCACACGTACAGGGGCTCCAGGACATCATTGTAGTACAGGAGGCACTGCCCTGTGGATTGGAGACAGGAGGGCAATTTGGTATAGGAGAGGTTCCACAGTCTGGAGGAAGGCTTAGGTCAATGAGGAAAGACGGTGAAGAGCTACAGAGGGGTGCATGTGGAAAGGGCTTTCTCAAATATAAATAAATAAACACAGTATTTAGTATTAGCATGTTTAGAATGAACAATTGTGAGAAAAATATCTTTGAAATTTAAGTAATTAGAAGAAACAAATAAAACCAAATAAGCACAGAATGTAAAGCATATGACACCGTTAGTACAGTAATATTTTGTAGGTGCTATCATATAATACAAATATTTATGGTGTATAAAGTCCTTTGTAAAGTGGGCTGAATCCCATGGTCCACTTCTGCTAGTATCTACTGTATTCTTCATTTTGGCTAGCCCAAGCTACAAGTGGATATCAAAATTAGCCTCCTTATCCCACCTTCACACTTCCTGTGCCTGGAATTCTCTTGATAAACTCCTACTCATGTTTCAATCCCAGATCAAATGGCCCCATTTCATGAAGTTCATTGCCCTTCTGCAAGCACTAGTTGCTCTCCTTTGCCACACGGCACCTTATGCTTCCTTTATTACAGCTTTAGTGAGGAGTCAAAGTAGAGATGGTTCATTCTCCTGATTTGATTGTAAGCTGCTAAATGTCAAGAATATACTTCATTTATCTTTGCACTTTCATTGCCTAACACACGGTAAACCCTTCAGAAGCCTATTGAGTAAAGTGTATGTCTTTGAGAACAAGCTAGTCAATTTGTAATAAATAGAAAGTGAATAGCAAATATATACTATTTTTAACAAATTAAAAGTGTGTAGTGTCAGGAGGGTGTGGTTAATGCTTGTGATCCCAGCACTCTGGGAAGCCGAGGCAGGAGGATCGCTTGAGGTCAGGAGTTTGAGACCAGCCTGGGCAACATGGTAAAACCCCATCTCCACTAAAAAATACAAAAATTAGCCAGGCACGGTGGTGTGCACCTGTAGTCCCCAGCTATTCGGGAAGCTGAAGCAGGAGAACCTCTTGAACCTGGGAGGTGGAGATTGCAGTTAGCTGAGATTGTGCCACTGCACTGCAGCCTGGGCAATAGAGCAAGACTCTCTTTCAAAAAAAAAAAGTGTGCAGAAATTTTTCAGCTCTTCTATTATAATATAATAGAGTCATTTTCAAAGGAAAGACATCTAGCTCTTTAAATCTGCACACAAGTAAGGAAATCAGAATATCAGATTATGCCTCTGCAATATAATTTTAATTGACACTTGTCATTCTAATGTAAATCCCTAGCCTCACCCAGTCTATAAGGCCCCTGAGAGCATCATCCATGGCACAGGACTATATCCAGCAAACCAACTCAGTAACCCACAAAAATAAACACCAAAAATACATAATCTTATTGCTTTTAATAATATACACATTGACTTTATTCTATAATTAATAAAGTGGTCTCCCCTTATCTGCAAATGGGGAAGGCAAGAACCCCAGTAGATGCCTGAAAATGAGGATAGTAGCAGACCCTATGCATAGTATGTTTTGTCCTATACATACATACCTATGATAAAATTTTAATTCATAAATTAGGCACAGTAAGATATTAACAACAATAGTGAATGATAAAATAGAACAGTTATAATAATATGCCAGCATGCCTACTCTTGCATTTTGGACACATTGTTAAGTAAAGTAGGAGTGACTTGAACACAAGCACTGTCAATCCGATGACAGAGACAGCTACTAAGTGACTGACGGGCTGGTTGCCTATGGAGCATGGAGATGTTGGACAAAGGAAAAATTCACATCCCATGAAGGGTGGAGCGAAATGCAAGTTTTCATCAAGTTACTCAGAACAGCATGCAATTTAAACATGAATTGTTTATTCCTGAAATTTTCTATTTAATATTTTTGGACCATTGTTGATTATAGTTACCTGAAAACCATGGATAAGGAAGGAATACTGTGTAAGGTAAATTACTATATGATGTTGTAGTTTTCTTACTCTGATGCCTCAGTGTTCTCTAGCTCAGTTAATTGTCACAGTGTATTTGTTTTGTCCAAATGCCTGTTCTAGCCCATTTTACTGAGTACATTTTACTCACATTTAAAGGTTTGATTTATGCTTTCCCAAGCAAATTTTCTTGGGCCATTTCTACCTTCCAACCCAAACTAAGTTAGACATTCTCAACTTTGTCTTCACTGGACTTAATAGTCAATATATGCATCACATTGGATTGTAATTGCTATCGCAAAATATGACTTCCTTCCTTCAAAAAGATCATGAGTTCTTCATTTGCATGTTCCCAGAGCCTAACACCATACTCTCTGCACATTGTAGATTCTCAATAAATGTGGGTTTCATAAATGGATGATGTTAATTACAAGCACATATGTCAATTACATCACTGTGCTGTGGTTGATTCAGTAGCATCATATAAGCATGTAATCAGAAAACTGCACAAGATCAAATGTATAAATGTGGCTCTCAAATTACTCTTTGATTACTGCATACCAGCTGAGTCTTAAACATAAGCTGACATATCTTGAACACTGCAGGAACTCAATAAATAATTAGAAAATAATTAAAAAGGTGATTTAACCAATTGACGATTCTAAACCTTGATTATTTTTGTGAAAAATACATTCACATCAAAGTAAATATTATTGATGTATTTAAAATTCAAAGATCAAAAATGTATTCAGGGTTAGGTTCTTATATCATACATTATTAAAATATAAATACCCCTGCTTGCATGGTGTGCTTATAGAAATTGGGAAGGGAGTTCACATTTATATATCAGTGTGTGAGTCACCAAAAGGAGTAGTTACAGGAAAAAAAATTTATTTATGATAAGAGGAAAAAGAAATTCTTTGAAGCCATATTGTTTGGTAGAAATGTAGAACTGGATGAATAAAATGGAATGTAGTTAGTTATCAAATACACTTATTGTTAAAAAATAATATGACTTTCTCTTTCCTAATTGAATACCTTTATTTCTTTTTCTTGCCTGATTGCTCTGGTCAGAACTTCCAATATTATATGGAATAGGAGGGGTGAGAGAGGGCATCCTTATCATGTGCTAGTTTTCAAAGGGAATGCTTCCAGTTTTTGCCCATTCAGTATAATATTGGCTGTGGGTTTGACATAAATAGCTTTCATTATATTGAGATATGTTCCATCTATGCCTAGTTTATTAAGAGTTTTAGCATAAAGGGATGTTGAATTTTGTTGAAGGCCTTCTCTGCATCTATTGAGATAATCATGTGGTTTTTGTCTTTGGTTCTGTTTATATGATGAATTACATATATAGATTTGCATTTGTGAAACCAGCCTTGCATTCAAGGGATGAAGCTGACTTGATCATGAAAGATAAGCTTTTTGATGTGCTGTTGGATTCCGTTTGCCAATATTTTATTGAAGATTTTCACATCAATGTTCATCATGGATATTGGCCTGAAATTTTCTATTGTAGTTGCATCTCTGCCAGGTTTTGATATCAAGATGATGTTGGTCTCATAAAATGAATTAGGAAGAATTTCATCTTTCTGTATGGTCTGGAATAGTTTCAGAAGGAAGAGTACCAGCTCCTCTTTGTACTTCTAGTAGAATTTGGCTGTGAACTCATCTGGTCCTGGGCTTTTTTTGTTGGTAGGCTATATTAATTGCTGCCTCAACTTCAGAACTTGTTATTGGTCTATTCAGGGATTCAACTTCTTCCTGGTTTAATCTTGGGAGGGTATAAGTGTCCAGCAATTTATCCATTTTTTCAAGATTTATTGGCTTATATCTATAGAGGTGTTCGTAGTAATCTCTGATGGGACCTCTTCAAGGGAACTACAAACCACTGCTTACGGAAATAAGAGAGGACACAAACAGAGGTAAAAACATTCTATGGTTAGGAAGAATCAACATTGTGGAAATGGCCACACTGCCCAAAGTAATTTATTGATTGAATGCTATCCCCATCAAGTTGCCACTGACCTTCTTCACAGAACTGGAAAAACACACCTTAAACTTCATATGGAACCAAAAAAGATCTCGCATGGCCAAGACAATCCTAAGGAAAAAAAAAAAAAAAAAAAAAAAAGCTGGAGACATCATGCTACCTGAATTCAGACTATAAGACAAGGCTACAGTAATCAAAACAGCATGGTACTGCTACCAAAACAGAGATATAGACTAATGGAACAGAACAGAGGCCTCAGAGGCAACACCACACATCTACAACCATATGATCTTTGACAAATCTGACAAAAACAAGCAATGAGGAATAGTATTCCCTGTTTAATAAATGGTGTTGGGAAATCTGGCTAATCATATGCAAAAAGCTGAAACTGGACCCATTCCTTACACCTTATACAAAGAAATTAATTCCAGATGGATTAAAGATCTAATATAAGACTGAACACTGTAAAGCACTAGAAGAAAACCTAGGCAATATCATTCAGGACATAGACATAGGCAAGTACTTCATCACTAAAACACCAAAAACAATGGCAACAAAAGCCAAAATAGACAAATTGGATCTAATTAAACTTAAGAGCTTCTGCACAGCAAAATAATCAATAGAGTGAACTGGCAACCAAGAGAATGGGAAAAAAATGTTGCAATCTACCCATCTAACAAAGGGCTAGTACCCAGAATCTACAAAGAACTTAAAAAAATTTACAAGAATAAAACAACCCCATCAAAAAGTGGATGAAGGATATGAACAGTTACATTTCAAAAGAAGACATTTATGTAGCCAACAAACATATGAAAGAAAGCTCATCATCACTGGTCATTAGGAAAATGCAAATCAAAACCACATTGAGATACCATCTCATACCAGTTAGAATGATGAGCATTAAAAAATCTGGAGACGACCGGGCGCGGTGGCTCACACCTGTAATCCCAGCACTTTGGGAGGCCGAGGCGAGTAGATCACGAGGTCAAGAGATCGAGACCATTCTGGTCAACATAGTGAAACCCCGTCTCTACTAAAAATACAAAAACATTAGCTGGGCATGGTGGCATGTGCCTGTAATCCCAGCTACTCGGGAGGCTGAAGCAGAATTGCCTGAACCCAGGAGGCGGAGGTTGTGGTGAGCCGAGATTGCGCCATTGGACTCCAGCCTGGGTAACAAGAGCGAAACTCCGTCTCAAAAAAAAAAGATCTGGAGACAACAGATGCTGAAGAGGATGTGGAGACATAGGAACACTTTTAGACTATTGGTGGGAATGTAAATTTGTTCAACCATTGTGGAAGAGAGTGTGGTGATTCCTCAAAGATCTAGAAATAGAAATACCATTTGACCCAGCAATCCCATTACTGGGTATATACCCAAAGGATTATAAATTATTCTATTATAAGGACACGTGCACAAGTAAGGATGATAAATCATTCTATTATAAAGACACATGTACACATGTGTTCATTGTGGCACTGTTTATAACAGCAAAGACTTGGAACCAACTCAAATGCCCACCGATGATAGACTGGATAAATAAAAGGTGGTACATATATACCATGGAATACTATGCAGCCATAAAAAAGGATGAGTTCATGTCCTTTGCAGGGACATGGATGAAGCTGGAAACCATTATTCTCAGCAAATGACACAGAACATAAAACCAAACACTGCATGTTCTCACTCATAAGTGGCTGTTGAACAATGAGAATACATGGACACAGCGGGGTGAACATCACACACTGGGACCTGTTGCAGGATGGGGAGCTAGGGGAGTGATAGCAGGGGTTGGGGGTTGGGGAGGGATAACATTAGGGTATGAAGTAAACAGAGGCTCCTGTGAGGAACAAATTAACCTGCGAATATTGACTGAGAATCACTGTCAATATCTGATTCATCCTTCATGCGTGTTGAATTGGGAAAAATGAGGTTGATGTGACTATTAAAAAAGCAAAGAGCAAGACAGAGCAAGAGTCAGTGCTTATAGAGAGGGTCGGCTGAAGGAAGGTGCCTCAGACGTCAGAGATCAAGAGTGACCATGACAAGCTGACAAAGCCAACCAAATCTAGGGAATGTGTAGCAGCTGAAGGTGATCACCTCCCAGCAGACACAGAAACCAGGCAACTGTTAAAAAGTATGACAGTAGCCATCATTCCATGCAAATGAGTGAACCTAGAAATCCAGGGCAAGTTGGCTTTAATGAAAAGCTTCTTTTACTTTTTCTGCTCTGGGTATTGTTCACGTTCTAACAAAACTATGACATATTCTTGGGACTTGGCCCTAGAAGGCCACATGACTACAGCACCATATCTAACACTGGCTAAAGACTGTCAGACTTATCTGCAGTTCTTTTCAAAATTCTTCATGATTAAAACTTTCAACTCAGTTTGCTACATTTCAAATGAGGAGGATTTTTGAGACCTAATAAAAACCTGAAATGCATAGGCTGCAGTGGTAATTTGTAATTTTAGATTTTGATTCAAAGAGAAGAGAAGAAAATGTTTCAAAAACCAACATTCAGCTGGCGCAGTGGCTCACGTCTGTAATCCCAGCACTTTGGGAGGCCGAGGCAGTTGGATCACCTGAGGTCAGGAGTTCAAGACCAGCTTGACCAACATGGTGAAATTCCGTCTCTACTAAAAATATAAAAATTGGCTGGGTGTGGTGGCATGCCCCTGTAGTTCCAGCTACTTGGGAGGCTGAGGCAGGAGAATCCCTTGAACCGAGGAGGTGGAGGTTGTGGTGAGCCTAGACTATGCCATTGTACTCCAGCCTGCGGGCAGAGCAAGATTCCATCTCAAAAAAAAAAAAAGCCAACATTCTACAAGGAATTACACATTTTGTAAGACAGTCATTTCCCACAACAAATAGAAGAAACAAAATTTGAGCAGTGAGTAACACTGCTTAATTGGACACGTATGAAGAACAGTGTCTGCAGTTTTATTTAAAATGTATATTAACCTGGATTAATGTTACAGTCCTCTTATTTCAAACAATACATCGAATACCAGCTATGTTAAAAAAAAAAAAAATTACCTTTCGTCTCCCTACCAAGCTCTAATGTTGCATAATTCACCAGGTGCACAAGGGACTTGATCTGTCACTGGGGTACTGAGAACAGGCCACAAACAAAATCTAGACATCTGAACTGAGTTCCAGCTTGGCTCAAAATAAGCCTAACTTGCACCCCAAACTGAAAGCAAATATTTATGACGGTCTAATTTTGTGCGCTCACAGCTACCTACCTTTCTCATCATCTGGTTGGTTATCACAGGAAAACAAACAACAAAATGCAGAGAAGCCACAATGCCACATGAAAGTCTATTGAACTCATGCAGCAGGCAGGATGAAGGCAGATAGTTGGTGCAATTAGATAACTGTCTCAGGTAAAGAGATTTGTTTAAGCTTTTCAATCAATTACTTGAATGCGCAAAAACAATTCTATGCCTAATAGCCCAGCCAAAGGTAAGGCATTTTTATCTATTAATTCAAACTGAAAGTTAAGAAGTCTAAGTTTGATGCTTAGATCTGATATTTGTTTGTACAGTGAGGCAGGAGTTTTGTTTTAATTTCCGTGGTGTTAAATTTAACTTTACTGAGACTGAAAGGACTAAAATTTTCTGATTCAAGTAAATAAATAACAGTCATAGAACTAAGATTTTAAAGTTTAAAAAACTGTGAGACAATATAACTTGAACTTCTATAATAGCAGACTTGTCATTTTTCACCCTCTTCTTTATGCAAAACATTTGTGGAACTAACCCAAACACATAAAGTATTAGACGATTAATAAAAATGGCTCAGGTATTGTTTCCCCTGGATAGAATGATGAAAATTATTTCTCAGACTTAAAGAATTTCTTTGATTTCTCAATTTGGGGTTTTTAGGAACCTAATTATTCTAATAATAAAAACGGTTTATCTAATAAGACTCCCATGGCGTCAACATATTTTGTATTTTGTGAAACTTTTTTTATATTAAGAATCCTCTGCAATTTCAGCTAAACAAAATAACCCTGTAGGGAGAAACAATTTTTTTTTAATTTCTGATTTTTTTTGGAGTATTTGGGAAGGTAATCAATACTGCACAGTTACATTAGTATCAAACTTTCTAGAACAACTGATACTTTTCATGATATTTTTATCATCCTGATTCTTCTGGTATTTTCTTATTTCCTTTCTCTTTTTCTTTCTCTCCTTTCTCTTTCTCTCACGCCTCCACCTACAATTAGACAACTTTGTAGTAGAAATATTGAAGCTATGAACAGACTTGGTACTGTTGAAAGTCATCTGTTTTTAAAAGTCTATACAAAAATGTAAATCTGACTCCAGATTCCCCCTAAAAGAAGAAACCCTGGCCTAGACCAAATTTTTTTTTTTTTTTAAATCAAAACTACAGTTTCTATCACTTGGAGGGGCCACGATTGAAAGGAGAAAACTTCAGAAGTTCTCGTAAAGTGACAAGTAGTAGATTATTAACTTTAAATTTACCTAACTGAACCTCAAGATAGATTTCACCACAGATGTTATCCTAGATAGCACACTTGCATTTTGTGACCTTGGATGGCAGCAATTAACATGAATAGACTGTTTCAAAATGACTTCTGAACCTTTAGTTCCTGTATAAACTTTTCAGAGACAGCCTGCTTTTAGTACAGGTGTCAGACTTCTGGCCCCTCACATGTTTTTCTTGGGTTTTCCTCTTACGGTTAGTACTTGGGAACCTACATGTTAGCTGATTGATTGATGGCAATAAAGCGTCTTGGGTATTACTATGACAAATTACATTATTTTTTCCCTCCAAATTTCCAATGCTAATTTACAACATTGTTATTAACTCATAGTTTAAAGGGCAGCCCATCTTCTGTCTTTTCATTAGCATATGCCTTGGTTTCTTGTCTCCCAAGGTTTTCAGAAAGAGCTGAGTAGTAATTTTACATACCACATTCCTCGTAATCAAAAATTTACCTGATTAGCACATTCTTTAAACTAAAGAGCTATGAACTACCTCTAAATCCAAGACATACACTATCATAAAATACAGGTTGTGTCATAAACAAAATACATAAGTCACACCTACACCCACCCCCACCATTTGGTGCTAACTCGGGAGCCAATTCTCCGCTAATGGAAATGTGAAATATTTTACAAACGACATTGCTTTGTCAGCCCCATTCTCATTTTATCTATGCCACAGAAATCCTAATCCATCAATCCTATTCCCTTCAATTTGAAAAGGAAACATGCACTCCCAGCAAAGTGCAACAGTTTCCAGACCAATCTTTCAGTGTATTTTTTTATGAGTGTGTACAAACCTCTAAATTTGACTAAAATTAAAGTTGGACATTCTGATATAAATTATTGCTGAACATGAGAAGTGTTCATAAAGGCTACAGAATATCATTAAATTATAAGAGTGATTTTGTATGAGAGATGATTCCTCTGCTTTAGATGCCTGATGTACATATATGTAAGCACAAATATGATTTTAACATTTATTTGAGGAAGCATCTATTGTTCCCGGTTCTGATTTTTTTTTTTATTATTATTCCTGATAGATTCATGTTTCTTTTTGTCTTTGCTCTGGCCTTTAGCTCTCTGGAGTCATTATTCAAATGATACTTAATAGCCCCAATAAGAAAGCAACATCTTTCAGTAATGCACATGACTGCTTAATGATGCAAGATCATCTTAATTCCTTCTCCTTGTGTTTTATTTTCCTTTAGGGGGCAACAATTCTAAAAGCTTAACTCTGTCTGAGCTGGTGAAAGTTGAATTGCCCTGCTGAGTGCCGTGGCATTCTTCCTCTCCTTAGTTGGTCAAAGGAATAAAATTCCTAGGCTCTTTTGAAAGTGAGCCATTTGAAGAGTGTTAGTGGTTTTTGTCCAAGATTTTGTTGCTTGGAGAATTGAGTTAAACACAAGGGGACAGATATGCTGCTGTTTCTAAAACCTCCTAAAAGACGTAAAATCACACCAAGTGATATGTCATTTTACAGATTTCTCTCTTTAACACCATTTTCCCAAAGGCAGACCTGCTAGTTAAATTAGGAAAAGGAAGTATAGCCAATCACTTTGAATATAAGAGGAAGAAGCCCAGAGAGCACAAGAGTGCTGAATTCCAGGTTTATTGCCAAAGAATGAGTAATGGGCACACTGCAGGCTTGAGCAACCCCTGAGTCACCTTTATATGAATCTCCAATTGCTCTAGCTCCAAGCCTTGAGTGTTTTACTATTGCCTCCCCTCCTCCCACCAGGATCTTGGCTTTCCAGGAATTCCCAAGTTCCCCAATAGTACTCTCAGTCATTGCAATCACTCCCTGGCTGCTGAAGCAGGAGTTGACATGCCCACTGAGGCCAGACTGAAAACTCAATCTGCCCCTTTCCCCACTGTGAGGTCGAGTAGCTCCAATTGCCTGAAGTCCTCCCAGAAAATAGAGTCAATGAGAAAAGGGCATTGATGCTTAAAGCTCCAGCCCTCTGTTTTTCATGGATCTCTAACCAGGCTACAGACCCTCTTCCACACAGAGAAGATTCTTGTTGATGGCTTAACTCATTGTCTGTAGTGCTGGTGCTTGTGACCTCTTGGGTGTATGCTGCTTTTGCCAGGTCAATCTGAACAAAAGGCAGCTTTTCCTAAATCGTTGCCCTTTTTTGCCCAAGTGTGAAACAGACTCAACCACTGAGACTAGGTTTACCTTTACAAATGCTATTATGGACGTACTATTGGATAGGATCTTTTCAGATCCCAAAGGCTTAGGGGTATCCTCATGGGTTGCTTTACAACACCAAGTACAGACACCTACCTCCCCAATCCTATCCCTCATTGCCAACACCCTAGAGTACACCTATGTGAAAGAGTAATTATAGGTATGTGCAGAGTGCAATTCAAATGCCTGAGAGGAGGGAAAAGAGATATTTTTAAAACATCCCCCACACTCTTCCTGCTCCTATGAAAAAGGAAACAAATGAAGTGCTGCATACCTTGGTCATACACAAGTTCTCATCACTTCACAGCTCTATTTTCTCAGTCGGAAATAGCTGCTGCAGGTTAATTATGACTCATGAGCAGGAACACTTTTCTCCTCTGCCACTCTGATTGCATGTGAAGGAATCTCTGAATAATATCCCAGGCTTCAATCTACTCCCTCAGCATTCACTCCGTGACTGTCCAAATTGGCAAGTTATGCAAATGGGAAGAAAGAAGGGGTGGCTCAGCCCGTCTTGGATATTTCATGTGCTGACCTGAAAATCTGCAAAGCCCAGGTCAAAATGAAGAACCAAAGCTCTTGTTTAAAGAAAAGGAAACTAATATATGCCAGTAAAGCTACTAAAGTATACATATATTTTTTCCATTCTTTTGTAGTGTTTCTCCCAATCTATTATTGTGTCTTTTTTGTACTACTTAATGTTGTGCACCTTCAGATTATGAGATACTCATGGCTCAGCACAGGCCCTTACCAGCTTCCAGTGGCCCAGTTCTACCTTGTGGCTCCATGAGTCCACACAGCAGCACATGGCTTGTGGGGTTTCTGTCTCTCCTGCTGCAGGTCTGATGCTCTCTGCCCTGGGGGAGGTAGAGAGGGCAGTCAGTCTCTCCTTTCCGTGACCCACCACTTGCTATTTTAACTCATGTCAAGGGGTGACCAAGAAATATCTGCAACCTCTGTTAGATTAAATAAGCAAGAGACCTTTGCCCTGAGACTATTTCTGTATTTTGAGTTCCTATGTAACAAACTGTAACCTAACTCAGGAGGGTATAGTGGACAGCCACGCTTCAGCAAATCACAGGCAGACAACTGATCAGACTTCACCCAAATACCTACTGTAACCTTAACTTTCTCAACCTTGCTTCCATTTTCAGCCTATAAAAACTCACACTATTGGGCTGAGCTCTCTGAGCCTCTTCTGGTTCTGAGTGCTGCCTAATTCACAAATTGTTCATTGCTCAAATAAACTCTTCAAATTTATTTTGTCTACTTTTTCTTTTAACAAATCTGACCTCCACATGTGACATTCCTTTCTTCTCCTAGCACATTTACCAACCAACCAACCCCTATAAGTTGTATGTTCCATATTTGTGGTATGTTTTTGTTTTCAGTATGCCTTTTTCTTTCTATTCCTTTTATATCATCTTCATTATATAAGTATATATATACTATGCAACTCCTTGTTTTTAAGAGATTGGGTAGAGAAGCCAAAGTTGTCATCAAGAGATAATAAATTGATCAATCACTTACAAAAACGATTTACTCTCAGTGTTGCTCTCTGCTTAAATCTAGTGTCTTGGTCGAGTGTGGTGGCTCATTCCTATAATCCCAGCAGGTTGAGGTGCTGAGGGGAATGAGTATCCTGAGGTCAGAAGTTAGAGACCAGCCTGGCCAACATGATAAAACCCCATCTCTACTAAAAATACAAAAATTATCCTGGTGTGATGGCACATGCCTGCAATCCCAGCTACTCGGCCTGTAATCCCAGCTACTTGGCCCATAATCCCAGCTACTCAGGAGGCTGAGGCAACAGAATCAGTTGGACCAGGGAGGTGGAGCCAAGGTCATACCATTTCACTTCAGCCTGGTCAACAGGAGTGAAAATCTGTCTCAAAAAAACAAAAAAAAAAAAACAAAACAAAAAACATAGTGTCTTAGACTGTACTTTATCCTTTTGAATAATTAGTTTTTGCATATTTAAAATAGTTGCAAATATGTAGAGATATTATACAAATACCATGTAAATTGATTCCAAAATGATGTTGCTTATATTCCAAAAGAAAAGTGATTTCATAGAGCAGATGAAAGTACTCTTGAAGAATATTTCAAATATTCAGACAGTCACAAACAGTTGGGTAGGTCATGTGTTGCAGAATTGTAGGAGTGGTATTGTCCACATGATTATCATAGAGTTATGCATTTATTATGAAAATTTTCTCTTCACAAAGGGTTGCTTTTCTTTTTTCTAATTTAATAAGAAGTCTCATGTGAATAAGAAGTGAGACTACTAATCACACACAAAGCCATTTCAGATGAGAAATACAGGGCTTGAAATACATTATCACATAATTTCATATGAAAAATGTATACAAAAAGTATTATGGTTTACAGTTTTGTTAATTATAAGAATTACTGCATAGCTAAAAAGAATGATTTAATATATAATAAAATAAATGTGTTTATATATTACTTTTTTTAAGATATCGACTATAAAATTGTTCCATTAAAAATATGTTACTTAACAATTTAAGTAAATTAACTTGAATTAGCCTTTTGTTTGAACTAGTTGTCACCAGCTGAGGAGGATTTACCCACTTAATGAGCTCCCCAGAGTGATTTATTTTTAAATAATGACACATCACTCCATCGCTAAGTTCCTTCACTAGCTCATAAATGCCTTGTGGGTAAATACCTAAGTCCCTTGGTTTAGGATATGACAAAGTTCTCATGACCTGATTTTATTCACTTTCCCGGGCCCATTTCATGCACCAATATACTGCAGTGAGCTGAATGTTTGTGTCCATATAATGTTTTTATGTTGAAACCCTAATTCCAGTGTGATAGTATTTGGAGGTCGGTGCCTTTGGAAATTAAGTCAGAAGTAGGGAGTCTTTATGAATAAGATTAGTGCCCTTTTAAAAACAGACCAGAGAGTTGGCTAGCTGTTTCTGCCATGTGCAGACAGAGCAAGAAGGCGGCAACATCTAAGCCAGGAAGAGGACCATTACCAACATCTGACTTTACTGATACCCTGTTTTTCAGACTTCTAACCTGCAAACCTTTGAGAAATAAATTATCTTTTAAGCTACTCTCTAATACCATGTTATAGTAGCCCAAACTGACAAAGACAATGTATCATCTTTTAGTCCTTAGCAATAGCCAACTACTTAAGATTTCCTGAACCAACCATACTGAATCGGGAGTTATCATTGCCTGTGCACTCAGAATATTTCCTTTTACTTGAAGTCTTCATTCATCATCCTTCAGAATCATCTGTTAGGCTTTACTAGCTCTGAGAAGACTTCCTTGATACGCTGAAGCCACAACTCCTTCCCTGCAACCATCCAACATGAAGTTGTTCATTCAGTCTTCAGAAAAATGTCCACACTATTGCTGCATTTACCACTTTATAAACCAAATATCTGTTTAGATACTGTTTTCCCTACAAATCCATGAACATTTTGAGTAAAGTAACTGTATGTTTACACATTAAATGTGCCTGATTATTTTAATGGGCCCACAGAAAAATGGAAATCTGTAGTGAAAGTCTATTGTTTCCTCTAAGTGTGTCAGAGCTGACACAGATCAGAGGAAATGCCCTGCTGTGTACCTACTGTTGTTTCTCTGGGAAACCAGCATATCCTAGATGCAAGATTGTGTAAGAGGAGAACTGAGGGATTCTGGGGAAATAAGGATCCCTGTAAACATGGAGCTAGAGAAGCATTGTGCTTGAATTAGGATGAAAGTTTTATTTCAGGCTACCCACAGACCACATCCTTAACAGATCGCAAAACATCATTGTTATTTTTTTATCCTTGCTCTCAAAATAATTGTTAACATATTTCTAAGTCCAACGTTGTACTGTCAAAACAGGATAATATAAGTGTGATATTTGCAACAATGGGTTAAAAGAACATCACAATATATTTGTATTTTTAGCCTCTTTATAGAATTCTTTATGAAGGTATATTTTTGCTTTTAGTTGAATTCAAAGACAGCTAACTTTTGCTTATTTTAGCCATCTGAGGAAATTGGTCCTTGTCTTTCATGACTTCAGCACAGACACATCTGATAATTTAAAATGTATAGCCAATTATTCTCAAAAGTAAGAGGGTTGAAACTATGTGCAAAAAGTTGATCATGCCCATCAACTTGGGGTAGGTTCCTGGGAGATAACTCATCTCTCTGGCCTTCAGGCAGAGGAAAAGTCTCAGAAAAAGATCAGAGTTAATCTTAAGTCTGAGTCCAATAAAACTTTTGGCAACATAAAGGAAGAGAAGAGAGCTCCATAATTTAATCACAGATGCATGTTGAGGCTTCTAAAAATGGAATTGAGAGTCCAAGATCCATGATTTCAACAAGTCAAGGAGGCAGACAGCCAGCTATATTGTCAGTTGGAATGTGGGTGGTCACAACACCAACCATACCTTAGTAGAAAGTTCCCAATCCCTATGTATGGAGAGCTGATGCCAGGAAAAAGATCAGCCATTGCTAGCACCGAATATGAGTGTGAAGCAATTAAATACAGTGAATAAGATCCGGGCGCCAAAGCAGAATCCCGGCTACTTGAATGATTATGTTAATAAATACAGAGTAATTTTATAGAACAAAATGAGTTAGGTTTAGCAAAATAACAAGAGTAGTTTGTTTACATGCATGGGTTAATGTGGAAAATGACAAAAGCTAGTTAAATGCCTTTCACCAAAAGTTGGAATTTGCTCTACAGCTTGATGTACAGGTGGGAACTTTCCAGTACATAAGGTATGAGCTGTGTGAAAGAAGTAAAAAAGAAATGAGAGAGAGAAATCACAATTTAGAATTTGGTTGATGTCCTCTGACATTTTCTTTAGTCAAAGACAAGGATATTTTAAAACAATGATGTTGAAATATTGACGGATATTTGAATCACCAGTATGTAAGTAACTACAATTGAACTAAAAATAGTTTATGCAGATTCAAATTAATTAGCTCAATATATTCAGACAAAGGATGAACCAGCCATCTTCAAAAGATGTTGCATCTAGTTGGTACTCAAGAATAAGGATAATCAGTAACATTACCACTTTCACGAATCTGTTCCTCCCAGCATCTTTCTCTTTGTTCTCCTCTTGCCCTCAGCTTACATCTTTCTCAATGCAAAGCTTCCACTTCACAGGGGAGAAACAGAGCCACAACATCTGCTGTTCTTTATATCCTACTCCAGCTGCTGTTATCGGCAGAGAACATACTTTGTCATGTCCTGGTTTGAAATTTTCTGAGAGAAATACTTGAATTGGCAAAATTCAAGTCAGTTGGTGATCCTTGAACTAAATTGGAGAGGCAGGCAGGGGATACCTTAGGCTAGATGACTCTACCTGAATAGGCCAACTGTGGCCAAAGAGTGGAAATTAAACAAGAAATCAGCTCCTATTGCAGCAATAAGATTGTGTTTGCACAATAGTTTAAAAAAAAAGGTGTTGCTGTTCTAAGAATAAAAGGTTTGTTGAGGGTGGTAAGTACAGAAAAGAAGATACGCTGGGCCAGTGGAAATAAATATCGACTACAAGGGTTTAGTTAGCCAAAATTCTAAGACTTATCACTGGAGGCTTGGCTGTTTACATGAATGCATCTATATGGTTAAAAATTTTACAGGCGATTCATTATTATTATGATTATAATACTTTAATTTTGAGGATATATTTGCAGAACGGGCAGGTTTGTTATGTAGGTATATATGTGCCATGGTGGTTTGCTACACCCATCAACATGTCATCTACATTAGGCATTTCTCCTAACACTCTCCCTCCCCTAACCTTCCACCCCCAACAGGCCCTGGTGTGTAATGTTTCCCTCCCTGTGTCCATGTGTTCTCATTGTTCAGCTCCCACTTTTGAGTAAGAACATACAGTGCAGTTTTCTGTTCCTGTGTTATTTTGCTGAAAATGATGGTTTCCAGCTTCATCCACATCCCTGCAAAAGACATGAACTCATGCTTTTTTTTATGGCTGCATAGTATTCCGTGGTATATATATGCCACATTTTCTTTATCCAATCTATAATTGATGGACATTTGTGTTGGTTCCAAGTCTTTGCCATTGTTAATAGTGCTGCAATAAACATATACATGCATGTGTCTTTAGAGTAGAATGATTTATATTCTTTTGGGTACATACCCAGTAACTGGATTGCTACAAACCACTGTTCAAGGAAGTAAGAGAGGACACAAGCAAATAGAAAAACAGTCCATGCTTACGGATAGAAAGAACCAATATTGTGAAAATGGCCATACTACCCAAAGTAATTTATAGATCCAATGCTATCTCCTTCAAGCTACCATTGGCTTTCTTCACAGAATTAGAAAAAACTACTCTAAATTTTATATGAAACCAAAAACGAGCCCATATAGCCAAGACATCCTAAGCAAAAAGAACAAAGCAGGAGGCACCAAACTACCAGACTTCAAACTATATTACAAGGCTACAGTAACCAAAACAGCATGGCACTGGTACCAAAACAGATACATAGACCAATGGAACAGAACAGAGACCTCAGCAATAACACCACATATCTACAACCATCTGATTTTTGACAACCATGACAAAAACAAGCAATGGGAAAAGGATTTTCTATTTAATCAATGGTGTTGGGAAAACTGGCTGGCTATATGCAGAAAACTGAAACTGGACCCCTTCCTTACAGCTTATACAAAAAGTAACTCAAGATGGATTAAAGACTTAAATGTAAGACCTAAAACCATAAAAACCCTAGAAGAAAACCTGGGCAATACCATTCTGGACATAGGCATGGGCAAAGACTTTTTGACTAAAACACCAAAAGCAATGACAACAGAAGCCAAAATTAACAAATGAGATCTAATTAAACTAAAGAACTTCTGCACAGCAAAGTAAACTATCATTAGAGTGAACAGGAACCTACAGAATAGGAGAAAATTTTTGCAGTCTATTCATCTGCCAAAGGGATGATATCCTGAATTTACAAGAATCTTAAATCAAAAAATGGGCAAAGGAAATGAACAGACACTTCTCAAAAGAAGACATTTATGCAGCCAACAAACATATTTTTTTTAAAAAAAAGCTCATCATCACTGTCATTAGAGAAATGCAAATCAAAACCATAGTGAGATAATATCTTACTCCAGTTAGAATGTCAATCGTTAAAAAGTCAGAAAACAACAGATGCTGGAGAGGATGTGGAGAAATAGGAATGCTTTTACACTGTTGGTGGGAGAGTAAATTAGTTCAATCATTGTGGAAGACAGTGTGGAGATTCCTCAAGGATCTAGAACCAGGTGATTCTTATCATAAACTAGGTTAGCAATCGATGGTTTACAGTTCAGACAGAGGGTATTTTCTATGATCTACTGACTGATAGAAATGCCTTTTTCATTGTTTTCCTACAACTGGTGTGAACACCCAACAATATAATAATTTTCAGTTAACAATGATAGGTTAATTTTCAAGTTAAGATAATAAAAATGATTGCACTTAAGAATGAAATGCGTAAGATATCTCTGTGAAGTGTTTTATGAGTTTGGTATTGAGATTGGCAGAAATACCTTGATGTTTTCTTCAAATTTGGCTCTCCCTAACTTTCATCTTGTCATAAATTTAAGTTGAATAGGCATTCAACAAAATATCCTGAAGAACAGAAAATAATCAAAGGCAATAAGGAAACAAGTCTTTTTTTAGCATCATAGAAAAGACAGCCATAGATTGTGATAAATCACCCACTAATGATTAAAATCCTAAAATTACTGCTCAAGTTTGAGTCAAAATTGCTGAGATAAATGTCTGTCCAATCTTATAGCTTAATAATAAAGAAATTGAATTTCTAGATAGCCTCACTGCAGAGAAATTTGATAATTTGATTTTAGCAAAAAAATCAAAATTTTTATTAAACTATTTTTACATATTTTTGTCAGGAATACTTTTTCTCTTTCAGGTAGAGCTTAATCATTCATTATATTTCCACCCTTTTACTCATGAATATTTTATGTTTATAATGTAAAAACATTAGGGAGTAAAGCATTGAGAACAAAGTGAACGAAAATAACTTCTTGTTCATCAGCATTAAGATATAAAGTAAATAGTTCTGCAAAATGCTAAATGGTGCATAATTTCTGCATCTGGGTAGTAAACATGAAAGTAGAGTTAGAGATCCAAGTTACCTGAGTCACAGCTTAGTGGGATCGCAGGTTTCTGTGGCCCTGTTTTAATGCATGTGGCAGATCGAAGGCAGCAGATTTTGTGCTACAGAGCACTGTGTCCAGGTGCACTCACCCAGGAACTGCTTGTATAGACAGACTGGGTAGGGTAAGTGGCTGCAGCATCTAGGCTCCATTGATGTTGCAGAATAGGTATAAAATAATACTCATTGAAAACAGGCAGCTGAGAGCAACACTAATTAGAAACTTAAGGATGAGTAACAGGGAGGAAAATGACACTATGAAGAACTGCCAAAATTCTGTATTAGTGGAGTAGGCCCTGCTGCAAATTAGGTATAAAATTTTTTCTATTATTAGTGAGTTGTTTGTCAGGGATAATTCTTGCCAATAATAGAAAATTGCATGCCCAACAATAAGAAAAAGGTGCTACTAACCATAGAAAATAAAAATGAATCCCAGGTCAGTTACATTAAATTGAAAATTTAGGGATAGCTTCATGTATCTCTTAATCTACTGTATTAGTCCAAAGTCTCATTGCTATAAAGAAGTATCTGAGACTGGGTAATTTACAAACAAAGAGGTTTAATTAACTTATGGTTCTGCAGGCTGTATGGCAAGCATAGTGTCTTCTGTTTCTGGGGAGGTTTCAGAAAGCTTCCTTCAGGTGGAAGGCAAAGGGAGAGCAGGCATGCCACATGGTAGAAAGCAGAAGCAAGAGAGAGAGGGAGGAAGGAGGTTCAACACATTTATAAACAACCAGATCTCGTGAGAACTCATTCAGTATCACGAGAATAATACCAAGGGGATGGTGCTAAATCATTTATGAAAAACTACCCCCTTGATTCAATCACCTCCCACCAGACCCTCCCACCAACATTGAGGATTAGAATTCTACATGAAATTTGAGTAGGGACGCAGATATAAACCACATTATCTACCATGTAAAATGGGTTATGCATTGATTCTAGGTAGCCATAACCTTTGGGACATGGAAGGTTTAGCAAAATTGTTATCTGCAATAGACACTCACAAGCTTAGATGGGAAGGGATAACCAGACCTGAAGCAAATCCTCTATTTGAGCATTCACCAATCTTACATGGTTCTTGGTACCATGCCAGAATTTCTTAGGGGATCAGTAAATATTGAATTCAATTAATACTTAAGTGAATCAAGGAAAGATAAATGAGTGAATATCTAGAAAAATCAGGAAGTATCACAGGGGATTATGAAACCTTGGGCAGCAAACTTGAAGTTATAAGGGCAAGGTGGTATTTTAGCTTTGTTTTGGATTAATACTGACTATTAGAATAGTGAACAGCTGGCTGAACAGATGTTTTTGAAGAATCGGATTTAGATTTCTAGTCCAAGCATAAACTGGGGATTGGAATGGTGGGCTCTTGGCAAGGCATGAAGTAAATCTCAGGAGAATGCGGTTGAGCATATTTGTACAGAAACAAACTGCTGTGCTCACCAGGCTTTGCCCTGGGTGTAGATGGGAGGCCTTTTCTGTTAGATGAGTAAAAACAGTCATAATAAATCAGGGGTATTCTTAGATATCATATCTGTGGTTCAACTATGATGAAGTAATGCAAAAGTCTATAATTTATAGAGATTTTACATATTTCAAGGTACACATGTGAAGTAATAGCCTTTTGAATTGCTGAGTGGCTCTGAGTCACTTACCTTATGAATGAGGCAAATTCCTTCGGCTCAACAGGACTTTGTTTTCCTACTTCCATGAGGCAGAAAACAGCATTCTCCTCAGTTGTAGGCCATGGAAACACAGCCTCTGAAATAAGAGCGAAACTGGCAGAAATATCCCTTCATATCCTTAAATCTGAAAGATGATTTTCATTCTTTTTCTTTAAATAATTATTCAATGTATAAAATATAATCATCATTATTGTAAGAATTAAGGATGATACAAGACAATAAGACATGATCTCTTACTGCACGGAAATTAGATTTTAATGATGTGGTATAAGAAGAGAAAAAATATATGTAATATGCATTTAAAGCTAAAATATTGTTAAAGGCAGATAATATATTACAGTCCTGGATGTGAATATTATTTTTTATAGATAGCAATAAGCAAGGCTGGATAATGAAAATAGTATTTACCGAACCTAAACAATAAAAGGTAAAATTTGATTTTGCAGAAATTATATTGAAAATCATTATTTATTGTGCTCTTACTGCATGGTAATCACTGTTCTTCTAGACTGTGAGGCAGACACTTATATTAGTTAAGTAGTTAAGTTAAGCTAAGTTGTTATACCATAGAGACTGAAAATATTTATCTTTTTAAAGACCAGAACATTTATCCTTCATATGTAACATGACTTTTAACATCACATTAGTTATTTCATTTCAAACAGAAGCTGAAATCTACATTTTTTTCTTTTACTTTCTTTTTTTTTTTTTTGAGATGGAGTCTCACTCTGTTGCCCAGGCTGAAGTGCAATGGCATGATCTTGCCCTACTGTAACCTCTGCCTCGTGGGTTCAAGCGATTCTCCTGCCTCAGCCTCCAAACTAGCTGGGATTACAGGCACCCATTACTATGCCCAGCTAATTTTTGTATTTTTCGTAGAGATGGGTTCACCATGTTGGTCAGGCTGGTCTCAAACTCTTGAGAGCAGGTGATCCACCTGTCTCGGCCTCCCAAAGTGTTGGGATTACAGGCGTGAGCCACTGCACCTGGCCTGAAATATGCATTTCTCTGTATAGGGCTCAGAGTTCCTCTGCCTTGGAAAACTTACTTATCATCTCTGTATCTCAGTTTTTAATCAATAAAATGGAAGTAATCATGTACAAGGAGATGAAATTATATCCTTGACTAGGGTGGCATTACTGAAATGAAGAAAAAAATACACACATACACATATATAAAATTTTAGGCATATGTGATACATATATTGTATATCAAAATTAAATATATATGTATTGTAGTTGTCAAATACAATGAATTCAAGGAATAAAATGTATACATACATGTATATTTTAAATCCAAACTCGAGATTAATAAAATGCAGAATATACAGAAAAGAAAGAAGAAAGCATGACAATCATTTCTGAGAAACACAGATTTATCAGTAAAACTGCAAAAATGAGTAGGTACCAAATAACTTTATAGTAAATGTTAATTTAGTAAGTGAAAAATAAATTGTAAATGAATGAACAAATATGAATGGATGATGGGGGTTACTGATGAGTGATAAAGGTAAAACAATTTTACAAGGATAAAAATGTTGAGTGTAAGATTCTCATGAATGTTCTTGGGCAGTATTCTCCTCTTAAGAAAATGTTTTAAGTAAAAAATCTATGTAAGCTTTTCAAAAGATTAAAATTTTCCATTTACAATTTGCCGTTTGAGAACTTTTTCCATTTATTTCCCTAAAGCTAGAAACCACACTCTAAATGATCCGGTTTTATATTTTTACAAATTTGAAAGAGTTCATATAGAGTAAAACCTATTTTCTTAAATAGCCAAGAACTTTTCCCCTTATGAATTGCTTGAAGTAAAAACTCTCAAAGTCTACATTTCATAGCCTTTTAATGGCTATGTAGTACTCCAAAATAAAACATAACTAAATCACACGCTGCAAAATTAGAACCCACTTGAGCCATTTCTAAACTGTAAAATAGTTCCAGAAAGAATACAAGTAGAAAAACTTCACATCCTCTCATTCTGTAGGTTTAATGTCACTAAGTTGTTTTACACTCTGTGTTACTGCCCTTTCAAGAAGCAGTCAAAAAAATGACATCAGGCTTTGGACACCTTGCAGGTATCTGAAATGTCTTAACTCTACAATTTACAGTTTTGATTGCTTTAAGACTGTCTTTTTTAGACCTATTACTTCACTGGTGGGTGAGTTACAAAGGCTCATAACATAGGAATAGCTGTTCTGCAATTTCAGAGAGCTTGAGACAGTCACTCTTAGCAGCTTCTAAACAGATACTAAAAATCAGCAATATGTTTCAGTACCGAATTTAGGATTCTGAACCATTAAATTTAGGTAAAGCTCTCGTACTTTAAGTTCAAGATGCCACTGATTAGGAATGAAAACAGAGGAAAGGAATTTGAAATCCAAAGAAAAAAGTCAATTATGTGAAAGAGTCAGGGGGTTGGAAGTCACGTGTTTTTTTGTTGACCCCATCCCCAAGGGGAAAACAAATGTGCTTCCATAGTTTCCAAACAACTGGTTGAAAAAGGAATAATCGATTTTCATAGATATACAGGGAAAATATTCTACACAAAAGTTCACTACCTAATTCATTGAGCATTGTGTAAAGACAGGCAAATGCCATATAAAACTGTGAAGGGAAAAATTAAACTGATGATAAGGACTTATAAAACATAGTGATGAATTGATGAAGTTGAGAATTAAGATAGGCAAAGAAGAGTGTCTTGGAAAGGAAGAGACAGTCAAGAAATAATAGACCAGAAATAAGCAAACTATGGCTTCTCGTAACGAGTCAAGAGGGACTGATTTCTTAGTACATTTATAGGATAATATAAAGTCACACAGTCAGGTAAAATAATAACTGCTATTGACAACTTTGAATCACTGTCTGGTAAGATACTTTATCTATCAAATAGAATTATGCAAGGAAGAACCACAGTTGAGCATGGGTGAATGAGGAAAGAAGAAGATCCCTACATAAATGCGGACAGTGGCATATATACTGCCTGCAAAATGAGGGTGTATGAAGATTAATGGTCTGCAGATATTCTGCCAGTGCTTTTCAGGAGACGGTTTTGCTTTATTTATCTTGGCTGCCACAAAGAAGCAAGACTCAGGCGCATACAGACGCATTCCACATGGCAGGAGGAAGCATCTGCTTTCAGAAAAAAATTTCCGTACTCCACATTAAAGAAGCATATTATCTACATACATATGACGGATTGCAATTGCAAGGTAATCATGTTTCTTGATGTTAATTTGTACCTTTTATATGACACTGATTGTGGTTTTGTGCTTTCCTTGATTCCGTTGGACAAACCTCTTCTCACAATTAAAAACAATCCCAGATATTTATACATTGCAGATACATAATATGCGGTGCTGTGTCTATAAAAGTCATCAAAGGGGATCATTAACAGATTCTAAAATGATTACTCTGCTGAAGTGAGCAATCAGTTAAAAATGAATAATATGAAACTGTTATCCTAAATCTATAAAATGATTATCACCCAGAGCCTGCAGAATACAGATGATGAGAAAAGCCGACAAGGCCCAAAGCTGTGTTATAAGAATCACAACTTGCAAAGAAGCTGATTCCAGGATTATTTTAGTCTAAACACTATATACTAAGAATAAACAGAATGAATTTGAAGGTATCCATAAGGCAGATTTATCAGTCACCATGTATTAATCTGTGTATTAATCATTTTAAGCTTCATTTTACAGATGATTTTGAAAGTAAGTGTTCAATCATAAAAATAAATCATGTGCATATTGCCTTACAGATTACAAAGCACTGAAATTAATGTATCTCATTTAGTCCTTAAAAAAGAAATCTGTCAAATGGGAATTATTATCTATCATATCTTTGGGGTAAGAAACTAAAACTAATCTTGACCAAAAGACTTACCTAAGATGTTTCAGGTAAGAATTGGAAGAGTTAGAATACAACTCAAGTTTATCTAAGCACATTCATTAGTTCAGCTGAGCAAATAGGAATTCCTACTACAGGCAAGGTACAATACTATGCCCAGGTAATAGCATAACTACAGAAATGATAATGTCTATTCCCCAGAAGGAACTATGTCTCAGCAAGCAATTAATTAAGCATTTATTTAAATAAAATCTTGATAAATATTACAAAAGACCAGGGAAGGAAGCCAGTTTTATAGGAAAGGAACCAGCTTAATTTGTTAAGGTTAAAAAATATACCTCCTTGAGAAAGGAAGCTAAGCTGAAATTTTTATGACAAGTTATTTAGCAGAAAGATAGGTACCTGTTGAGGCGAAGTACACAGGCTCTAAGAAGATCCTGAAGCTGTCATAAATGTACAAATGTAGAATAAAGATAGCCTGTGTCTTAGGGACAAAGAGAAGCAGCATGTGGTTGGTGCCAGCTGAGGCAGGTGACGTGAGCACAGCCAGATAGTGTTGGTGTCTATTCCTAAGAGCAGTGGACGGCCATTGAAAGGTTTTACTCATGGAGGCAATATAGCAATAAGGTCAGATTTCAGTGCAAAGCAGAAAATGCACTGAAGCAGAATAATTGGGGAGAAGCCCAATTTAAAAATGAGCAAAATATGTAAACAGGCACCAAAGATGATATACAGATGGCAAATGAGCATATGAAAAAGTTCAACATCATATGACACTACAAAATTGAAAATTAAAGTACAATGAGATGCACCTAAACAATCTATTAGAATCACCAAGATCCAGTTTTTTGCTTTTTTTTTTTTTTTTTCTGAGACAGGGTCATATTCTGCTGCTCAGGCTGGAGTACAGTGGTGGAATCATGGCTTACTGCAGCCTTGACCTCCCAGGCTGAAGTGATCCTCTCACTTCAGCCTCCAAGTAGGTGGGACCACAGGCATGCTCCATCACACTGGCGAATACTTTCATTTTATTTTTTTAAAGATGGGAAGATGGGATTTCCCTCTATTGCCCAGGCTGGTCTCAAGCTCCTGTCCTCAAGCAATCCTCTGACCTCAGCCTCCTAAAGAGCTGGGATTTTAAGTATGAGCCACTGTGCCTGGCTAAACATACTCTTACCATGTCGCCTAGCAATATTGCTCCTAGATGTTTACCCAAATGAATTGAAAACACATGTCACACAAACACTTGCACACAGATGTTTTTAGTGATTTTATCATAATTTCAAAAAAAGCAAGCAACAAAAATATCCTTCAACAAATAAATGGATATATCAACTGTGGTATATCAGACCATGGAATGTTATTAAGCACTAATAAGACATGAGTTATCAAATCATGAAAACATATGGAAGACTCTTAAATGTATATTACTAAGTAAAAGAAGCCATTCTGCCCAGCACTTTGGGAGGCCGAGGCGGGTGATCACGAGGTCAACAGATTGAGATCATCCTGGTTAACATGGTGAAACCCCGTCTCTACTAAAGATACAAAAAATTACCTGGGCATGGTGGTGCGTGCCTGTAATCCCAGCTACTCAGGAGGCTGAGACAGGAGAATTGCCTGAACCCAGGAGGCGGAGGTTGCGGTGAGCCGAGATCTCGCCATTGCACTCCAGCCTGGGTAACAAAAGAGAAACTCCATCTCAAAAAAAAAAAGAAGCCATTCTGAAAATACTACATACTGGCAGTCCCACTAAATGACATTCTGGAAAAGGCAAACCATGGAGACAATAAAAGTGGAGAGAGTGGGAACATTTAGAAGGCTGGGATGGCAGCATAGTAAGAAACAATAGAGCCCTGAACTAATTTGCCCATCTAGGGGAAGAAATTATCTAAACATATTCCTCAAAACCTCACCATAAAGCATTTGAAAAACCAGCTCTTTAAGTTGAGAAACAATTTTGATTAAGTCACTGCCTTATCACCTTTCCTCTTTTCTGCTTTTAAAAAAATCCCTAAATTTTTAACGTGAATACTTTGTGCAACCTATCTCTTGCCACTTCTCCATCTTACCTCCTCCATCTTGACCCATAGATATTCTCATTCAGCAGCATTTCTCACTGTTCCCCAAACATCCCCACACAATGGTGGTTCAGTACATTTTCATACACCATTGCTTCTGGCTAGGATGCCTCCTTTATCTGGAAATCTCCTCCAAGATAAATCAGTTCAAATACCACCTTTTCATAAAAAAACTCAAAGACTTTTTCCATCAAATGTACTTTTCTTTTCTTAGAACTTCCATGATTTTACAGGTATTATTGTACTCATCCCACTGAATTATAACAAGGTTGCTCTCATATCTTTTCTAATCTACTAATTTTCGACTCCCTAAAGTCAAAGTCATTCCTTACTCAACTTTCTATACTCAGTTTCTATTCCAATGGCTGTTATGACTTCAATAAATGTTTGTTGATTTATTGTTCAGCCAATGCATGGAACAAATTGCTTAGAAATAAACAACTGAGCTAGGTGTTATATGGATCTGGTTTTTAAAATGGGATTTTCTATACTGTATTCCATACATTCAAGATGTGACTTAAAAATACGCTTTCTAAGGAAACATGGTGATTGCCATAAAGTATAATGGTGGAAAGGGGCTCATATTGGCCCTCTTTTAAAACAATATTTTTGTAGTGCTGCAATACAATTTAGGACCTGTATAAATGATGCCATGCATTAGCATGTGTTTTTACTCTTGTGGAGCAGGAGCTGATAAACTGTAGTCCATGAGCCAAATCTGGCTCACTGCTTGTTTTTACAAATAACATTTTACTGAAGCACAGCCACACTCATTCTTTTACATACTGTCTGTAGCTGCTCCTGTGCTACAATAGCCAACTTGAGTTGCTGTGGCAGAAACAATCCAGCCTATACAGCTGAAATATTTACTATCTAAAACTTTACAGAAATAGTTTACTGCTCAAAGTTTCTAAGATGAATGGTTTCTAAGATGAATTTACCCAGGTTTCAATTCTGCTTCATTACTTAGTAGACAGGTGAGTTGGAGCAAATTATTTGACCTTTCTACTTCTCAATTACTTATTTAAAAATGAAATAATAAGAAAATTTAAGTCATGAAGTTATCTTAAAAAATAAATGATAAGCTGGGTGTGGTGGCTTACGCCTGTAATGCCAGCACTTTGGGAGGCCAAGGTGGGTAAATTTCTTGAGCCCAGGAGTGTGAGTCCAGCCTGGGCAACATAGCAAAACCCTGTCTCTACAAATAATATGAAAACAATTAGCCAGCCACAGTGGTGTGCACCTGTGATCCCAGCTACCCAGTAGGATAAGGTGGGAAGATTGATTGAGCCCAGGAGGTTGAGGCTGCAGTGAGCTGTGTTTGTGCCACTGTACTCTAGCCTGTGTGACGAGAAAGGCTTTGTCCCAAAAATAAATAAATAAATAGATAGATAAATAAATAAAACTTACAATGTAAAATTTTTAAAAATGTAGTTTTAAAAACATTTACAATAAATAAAATAAAAATTTAAAATATGTGATAAAATGTTTGAAAAAATACAATATAGAAGTGGTCAAAAAATGTTACCCACTAACATAGGTGGCATTATTTTAGTATTTTATTTTTTAGGACTTAATTAAGAAATTTACAAGGATGGTAGAATTAGGAGCCATTATAATACATATAAAATGCTTAACATAATGTCTGGTACATGGTAAATTTCAGTAAGTGTTAGTTCATTAGTCTCAAAATTTGGAAATATGCTCAAAATAGAAATAATTTTATTTAAGAATCAATTATTGATCAATATATATTTCTCCAACATTTAAAAAGTTTATATATGTAGTTAGCAAATACAGTCTGCTGGCACATTAATTTATATGTCTTTATTATTCACAGTTTAGGAATATCATGAGCTTCTACACAAACAGGGAAAAAGATGAAGAAATTAATTCAGATTACTTTGTTACATTTCCTCACAAGAATGTGACCTATTTGCAGACCTATTTGCTATCAAGATCTGATATTGTCAATTCAGTTCTGTTTGCCTATCCCAGCCTGCTAGGAGAGAAACTGTAATAGCTAGAGACAGAGTGTATTAAAAGTTTTGGGATGCTCTTGATCAGCAGTTCCCAAGAATTTTGGCACCAGGAATCGGTTTTGTGGAAGACAGTTTTTTCAAGGATTGGTGTGTGGAGGGGAGGTTTTTGTGATGACTCAAGCACATTTTACTTATCGTGCAAGTTATTTCTGTTATTATTAGACATGCAGAATGTAGAATCAGTGGGAGCCCTGAACTTGTTTTCCTGCAACTAGAAGGTCCAATCTGGGGATGATGAGAGACAGTGACAGATCATCAGGCATTAGATACGTATAAGGAGCCCACAACCTAGATCCCTCACATGCACAGTTCATAGTAGGGTTCCGGCTCCTATGAAAATCTGATGCTGCAGTTGATCTGACAGGAGGCGGAGCTCAGCTTGCTGCTGCTCACCTGCTGCTGGGTAACCCAGTTTCTAACAGGTCACAGACTAGTACCAGTCTGTGGGCCAGAGGTTTGAGACCCCTGTTCTAGATAATGTAAAACTCTTCTCACTTAGACAATCTAGTATTAATTTATACTTAAGTTAAATCCAGATTACCTCTTTTTCTAAGCAACTGAACGTAGTTGAAAGCTTGATCATGTCCCAATCCTAAAATCCCCAAACTTAATATGCAAAGAGTAGCCTAAAACCAAGGCAAGTCACTCATGGAGGCCAAATATACTTCCTCTAGTTAAATTTTATGGTGTTTTCTCACAGGGGAACAATGAACTCCTAGCCTTTGCTCACATTATTTTTTTTTTTTCTATTTGAAATGCCCGTTCTATAAATTCCTCATGGTCAAATCCTATTCATTTTTCAAGGCTGCCACATCTGGGAAGCATTTGCTCATAAGCCTCTCATTCTCCTTCTTCAGGATTTAAAACTTATAAATAATCAATTCTGAGTTGTTTTAGGACATATGGAATATAATATATAGAATGCAAAGAATATAATAAAGGCTATGTACATATACATAGGTGGAAATACATGTATGTGCACATGTGCACGGGGGTGGGTAGATGTAGTCTCCAAGAGTCATACTTAGAAGAAGGAGACCTTGACCTTCTAACACATAGAAATTGATCTTGGCCTAAATCACAACAACTTGAGCTCTGGAAGTCCATAATGCCTCCTGCAAACCTATGCTCAGTCCCAGGGGTCTAATCTCTACCAGGTTCTCTCTTCCTAGACACAGCTTTCCATGACCTGCTTCTGTGAATCATTTTACATGCCATCTAAGAAAATGAACTCAGCTTTTGGTCACATTCCAACCACAGTCAATCCCCCTGTGTGTTTGTGAGTTTTATAGCATTAAAAAAAAAAGTTAACTTAAAGGAGTCATGAAGAGAGTTTGTGATGAACTCTTCTCAGTCTTCTATAGCTACCATGTCTCCTCCACCTCTGTCTTTCTTCTGTTTCTGCCCCATCCCTACTTCATTCTCTCCTTCCCACTTAGTCATTGGGGAATACATTCTCTCACTCTTTTATTCAGAGAAATGTGTACTTCTCACGATTACTGTGAAACACAGGGCTTAATTTTCAAGGGCTTCGCAAAGCAAACACACTTCATTTAAAAGGATTCAAGGTTACCCTGTCTTAGCAAGTGGTCATGTACTTGGAAAATCATTCTTACTTGCCATACCAATCATTATGCTACAATGACATAAATGCTCACATTTAAGTTTAAGGGATCAGCATATCCTTCTTTAGCAGCACAAGGCACACTTCTGTGAAACTGAGGCTGTGAATCTCTCGGTGTTTGTTGATTGACTTTGACTAACAAATTAAATGAATGAATCAATAAACAAAGTACAAATTCCTTAGAGCCAGGGAATAGCTGTGTTTTCATTACCCCAACATAGTACTAGGCTCAAATGAGTGACTTTAGAAATGTTTGATGTGGCTGAATATGGAACTAAAATATTGGAGCTTTCCTTATTTGTATTACTAGACACATTTTTGCCTAATTTGTAACTGTTTATAGATCAAATTAACTGTTTATGTCTGTCCACACAGTGGGATTTCATTGAACTCTTTAGTTATCGTGGTTAGTTATCATTTATTTAGTTCTTTATGTTAAAAAGGATTTAAACAGAATAGCACCCTGCTGTCCTGAACATTATCAAATATGTGCCTGTTTCTTTGAATTGTTTGCAATCTATAATAATCCAATCTTAGATAAGTGTCACATAATAAAAATGATAATTGTGCTAATAGCAGTTATATTAATGTCATTGAAGTTAGAGCAGGGAGATGAATTACTTATGGAGAAAGAAGATAACACAGAAAGATCAGTAGATAAAATGACCCTAGGATTAAGACCTTAGAAGAATGACATTTCCAAGTATGAATCTGGTTTTCTACAGTATCAATATAGTTAACTGGAAATTTTATTTAAAAAGAACTTTATTTATTTGGGAATAATGAAATAATACTTTATATAAAAATTTAAATAAGATATTTTTCTATAAAATTAAGGGCAATTTTAGACAAAGTGGATTTTAAAATATGCAACATCATTTACTCTCAATTTAAGTTGTCAAAGGTAATTTATGGTTACAAAACTTTGCTGATATGTGGCAGGGCAGGGATGGGGTAAGAAGGCATAAAAGAAGGACTAAATTTGACTGACATTGGTAGAGTTACTTTCATTGAGTATGCATGTCATTTCAAATTTAAAAATACTGGGAGCTAAAGTTATCATAGAGGCTATGGGAAAATTTTCCCTTTGCCTCTGATGATTCACTCAAAACTCAACTCACAAAGGCAGATTAATTGGAGAGATGGCATATGCATACACATGTATTTAATGTATATATAGAAGCCTTCGGAAGGAAGACCCAAAGCTACCGGGAGAATTGTCCATTTTATGCTTAGAATCAACAAAGTATAGATACTCATATAGAAGTATGATTTAATGTTAACAGATTGACTGGAGAAACACAGCAAGGCCTGTTTATCTAGGTTCCTCTTCCCTCTCTGAGCATGCATTCCTTCCTGCAGGACCTTTCTGGAATGTGGTCTTATGGCCTATAGCCAAACAAGGTAGGTCAGATCATTTCTTTATAGCCAGTGGAGAGAACCCTTGAGTATTAATTTTAGGTTTTATAGCTGGCTTTGGGAAAAAAGAGTTCTGATTTCTACGACCTGCCTTGGGGAAGAGGAATTCTAGTTTCTATGGCTAACCTTGGAGGAGAATGAGGCTGAGAGATAGGAAAGCAGGAGATGGCCAGAGAAAAACTTTGCTTTTAGGTCTACATCTGAGGTTATTATTTCAGAGTCCCAACATTATGAATGCATCAATCATATAACAGTAAACTGAAAGCAGTCAATTGGTTAGGCCTGGTCTCTCCCTCTGTAAGAAAAATCGAGGCTCAGAGGGAAAAGGAACTGAGTACAGAACTGAGACCAAAGTCTATGAAAGATCTGCCATGTGAAGGCACAGCCATAAGTCAGACATCTATGAACCAGGAGGAGGGCCCTCACCAGACACCACATCTTCAGATCCCTTGATTTATGGGCTTTCCAGGCTGCAGAACTCTGAGAAGTAAATTTCTGTTGTATGAGCCAGGTAGTCTATGATATTTTGAATTGAGAAAGAAAAAAATATACATATATGTGTGTGTGCATTTGTATGTGTGTGAATATATACAAAATGCAAAATTGAAGAACAAATAATTAAAAGCTCAAATACATTTTAAAAAGCAAGAAAAAGGAAAGTACTGGCTGAAAGTAAGGAAGAGGGCATTGCAAGTGAGAAACATTAGCCAAAGCAATTTTCAGAATAAGATGTTTGAAAGGATTGTCAGAGCTACTCCTATGGGAGAGGAGAAGATGATAGTGCTGGGTATTTTATAAATCTTAGTTTAAAATATAAGTACCATATAAAGGAAAAATAAGAAATTGTAGGATCCCTTCAATGACATGCAACAGAGTTTATAATTGATATGGTAAGCAATATATACAGACAGTAGAAACTATTTATAATGATTATCTTTAATATAGTTTAAGACCTTGGAAGGAAAAGGATTCTGCAGCTTTCCTAGTAAATTCTGCTCAGATTGGCTCAGGGAATATGTAGTCACTTTAATTAAAATGAACTTAAAAATCATAAGTAAAGGGTTATGATTAATAGGTGCTGGAGCCTTCTGGGGAAATATTGAGTGGACTTCTTCAGGTTTAGTGATAATGATCTGCAACAGGGTGCAAACTGCATGTTAATAACATTTTTTGATAACATTAAATTAGGAGTGGCTGAAACACATGTCATATCAGAAAAATATCTATTACAGGAATGGCTATGAGAAATTTAGGAACACAAAGAAAACAGTAAAATTCCACCCAGAGACACTAAGTTCTATGTAGTATACTGTAAGATTGATTTTTTAAACTAACCAAAGTAGAGGACATCAACAAAAAGATAACTGGAACTGCCTTGGAATCTAGGAACAAAAAAAAAAAAGTATTCATAAGGCATGTGAGCAAGTCTGTTTCTATATGACCCAGGGTAGGAACTGGAACTATTGGGTACCCAAAGGAAGTAAAATATTTTTGAGGTGCATGAAGGCCTATTGATTATGTTGGAAGCTATTAAAAGCAAGGAAAGTCTGCTGGAAAAGGAAATATCAAATTTATCTTCTAGAATCTTTCTTACTATATAAACATATGCATACATTTATTCCAGGGAGGCAAAGTGGAGGACACTGGTTCTATGAACAATCCTTTGTGTTCAGGGAGAAGTGTAGCCTCTTAGAAGAGTAAAGCATCATGAAGTAACTGTGTTTTCATATTATAATAATCTAAAGCCTAAAAAGGAGAGAAAAATAACTGGGCTCATTAATATAGATAAAAGAAGTAGAACAGACCACTTCTACAGAAGTCCCTGAAAATAGAAAATAGCATCATGTTAAATTTCAATTGCATTTCTTTTTTAACTAAATGCTTTTTAACATTTTCTTCTCATAAATATAATAGTGACAAATGATGTGAAGTAACTCATTTTTCACATATGAAGAAATATTTTATTATTAACAATAGAATTTTCAGAAATCTTGGGTTAATATAGCATTGCAATTAAAAGTAAAGGTATTAAAGTCAAATACAAACTCAAACCCTAGCTCAAAAATTATTTGGATATATGATTATGAGCATGTAATTAAATATGTGCTGCTCAATGTTTTTATTTGTACACTAATAAGATTGTTGATCTCTAAGACTCAAAGACTTTTTGGACAACATAAAATATGCATATAAAATCCTTAGCATAATGTATGGACTAACATAGATGCTCAGTAATGTTTATTTAAATTGTGTTTACTAAACATAGAGGCATCCTATGTTAAGGTTTGGAGAAACTTTGGCAATTAATTATAAGCCCAAACTTCTCAATTTGCAGATTAAGAATCTTATAACAGAAATGAAATCCCTTCTTTACGATTATGGAGATGCTTGGAAAAAGAATGAGAACAAAATGTAGGCATCATAATTCATTATCCAGGGAGACCTTACAGCTCTACTATGAAACATGCTCCAGTGATATTTATGGGTGATTCTGGAAAGTTCATATGGATGAAATACATGAATTTTATTCTTTTCTATGGCTTTTCTCTGATTTTTATCTTCTATTTCAACACCAAGAAATTAACAGCTCAATAGAACAGCAAAATTGCTTTTGAAAGTCTCAGTTAAGACATCAGCTCAGTGACAGTATTCTGTGGAAAGAGTGCACTGTCCACAGTGCAGTGTATACACTGAGGAAATGAACAACAAATGATGCTCAGGTCCTATAATGAGAACACGCATGTCCAGGAAGCAACAGAAAGGTCTAAGATTGACCTTTTACACTGTGACTCTCAGTGGCATACAGTGGAATTTATGCTCTCTTTCTCCATCTTGGGTTCCACTGGGCTATACAAATGCATTTCCATGAAATGCTTTCACCATGAGACATAGTAAGTGTCCCATTGAACTTGAAATTAAAACTATTCCTGAACATTTGGGTTCCTCTTTCCAGTGATCCCACAAAGAAAATTTTCTTATGCTGATGGGAGAAATCAATCCTGTTTACCAGAGAAGACAGTGTTGCTGCTGCATATGGATACAAGAATGGCTATGTCTAAAAGCCAGGGATGTAATTTTTTGTGTTCCCTGTAACAATGGTGAATGGGTAGTTGCATGGTCTGTGGTCCAATAGGCACAAAGCAACTAAGCCTTCAGATCCTTCATGATGAAGATCTCAATCTTTCAAGTAAGCAACCCACATTGAATTACATAATGATCTAGGTTGAAAGAAACTTAAAATTAAAGGAAAATGGATGATGAAGAATATAATCATGACTTAAGATCAGCTCCATCATGAGAAGGATGTTTCTTCACTAACCCTTTAAAATTAAGTATTTGCAGAGATTGCAACCTTGAAGAGGCCTCTAATGCACAGTGAATTTAAGGAAGAAACAAAAATATCTAAGTTATGAAAATGGTGGCTTCTTACCACAAAGGGGTAATAATAGGACTGATGTAATAACAGGACTTTTATGGAAACCCAGACCCACTCAGTAGTCATGCATCCACATTCAGAAGCCCAGAAACCCAAATGGTAAAACCTCAATGCCAAAAGGGAATGGCAGCCCATGGGTATTTGCTTACTCTTTCCTCTCCCAGACCGTATCACCCTTAGATAAATTTCAAGCCATCTCTCAGATTAAGAAACAAGTGATCTTTACAGGTGGCCGATTAAGTTTTCTCTGCTTTTTTCTGTCTTCACTATTGTTTTCTGATCAAACTCTTCATGAATTACTTGTTTTTACAACGCTGGTGCGGCTAAGACAACATCTGACGACAAACTCCAAATATAGTTCCACCTCCCTTTTCCTCAATCTTCTCTATCTCATAAAAAAGCAACTCCACCATTCCTATTGTTTATGCCAAAAAATTTTGGAATCATCTTTGCCTTCCCTTTCTCATAGCTTGTATCCAATTAGTCATCTTATCTCATTGGCACTACCTTCATATATTCAGAATATAACCATATTTTACTCCTCCTCTATTTATGATCCTGGTCTGAGAAACAAGAATCTCTTATCTGGATTAATGGAAAAGTTTCCTAACTAATCTCTGTGTTTCTGGCCTTATTCCCAATAATCAACTTTCAACACAGCAACTAGGATGAATATTTAAAACTGTAATACATTGCTTCACTCATCTCCTGAAAATCTTCCAAGGTCTTCCTACATTGTGCTGAGTAAAGGGGAAAACCCTTTTGGTGATGCATATCTATGACTTTGATTTCATTCTTTCCTACTTTTCCTCTGTATCACTCCTCTTTAACTAGGTTGGACACCTCCCCCTTCTCTGAACAGTCCAAATGCATGTCTCTTTTATGAACTTTGCTGTTTCCTCTGCATGTATTATGTTCCCCCAAATAGCTATATGCCTCACTCCTCTATTTCTCAAGTTTTCCACACATCACTTCTTATTTACTAGGATTCCTTCCCCTTAATATGGCATCTGCTATCTTCTTTTTGCGTCATTTTCTCCATGATCTTTATTGCTATCAATGATTGAATGGTTACCAAAAAATGGCCACAGTAGTCTATCCTATCCTTGTATGCATGCTCATTATCAATGGCACGTTTCCTTTCACCAATGGGGAAGTCTATTTCTTTGTTCACTGAATATGGTCTAGCCACATAAATGGTTTTGACCAAAAGAACATTGTAGAGGTGATCTTTTGAGAACTCCTATGCTTACTCCTCAAAAGCCTTCCAAGTTTTACTTTTTCTCTCTTGGAATGCTGCCTTGAGTTTACATGATGTGAAGAAGACTACTGGAGAATGAGAAGTCTTACAAAGCACAAGCAACTTTCCAAAATAAGGCCCCCTAGACCAGAAGACAACAGCTAAATCAAAAGCAAGACATGTGAGTCAGATTACCTTATACCACACAGTTCAGTTTGAGCCATGAGATGACTACAGGTTGCATTACTGACTTCAGGGGAAATGAACAGAAGAACCACACAGCTGAGCCCACCCAAATTTCTAGTCCACAGAATCAGAAGCAAATAAGATGATTGCTTATTTAAGCCATTAAGACTGTGATGATTTGTTACACAGAAATAAAAACAGATACTGTCTGAATTACTGTATCTTTTATATTTGAAAATTATTATATCTCTCTCTTCAAAATAGAATGTATCAAAAGCAAAAACTTTTACCTGTGTGTTTATTTGCTTAGCTTCTATATCATCAGAACCTAGACTAGTATTTTTGTACATAATATTTATAATATATATTGATTAAACAAATAACTGTTTATTGGTAAGGCCACAATTTAATTGTAAGAGAAGAAATGCCTAGATGCACTAAAAAGTATTTGATAATCTATTAATATTACTTCTGTGATGAATGTTGGTCAGGAACAGAGTGGAGAGTCTCCTTGTCTTGCTAATCAGTGAAGTGGAGAAGGGTTTAGGAAACTTCTGTTGTGTTTATGGCATTTATGGCATGTTCCTCAAATCTCCAGGTGTAAAATATTCACTTAAACAATTTCTGGATTATTTTGTTTATAATTCGGATTTATCCTGGATGTGGTTTATGATAACAACCTTTTTCCACATTGTCTAAACAACTATATTATGTCAGTTTTTGAAAAAATGAATCATTCAACAAACAGTGCATCTTTTGCATCTTTTGCCTGTTATCAAGGTGAAATATTTTGTTTCAGTGCAAAAATCCATAACCATTTGAATTAAGTAGAAGGAAAATTCATTTATCAGTTACATCCCCATAGATTAAAGTCACCAACTGGGTAAATAAAGTCATCAATCTCAGGCCTCAACTAGGTATTACTCTCCATCAGTCTCTGGAGAAATACTAGAATGATGGCTGATTTTTGAGGAATTTATAAATTTGCTTCTTTCTTACATCTAGATAGATAAAGCATGTTTATCTATTATTTTAGATTTTTATCAATAGGGTTTGCTTTATGATATACAGATATTTTTATCTCACACAGTTAAAAACTTACTTTATTGAGATTTAACTGCACAAAATAGCCATACAAACATGTTTAACCAAACGTGTTTGGTTTACATAAAGGACATTGGAGCTATAGCCCATGTAATTGAAAGGATGATGATATCAGAATAGCAGATACATGTTTCTATTGGTATCATATTATTTTCACAGTTCTAATTTTAGTTATATTTAGCACTGAAATTTTACTGAAACTGTATTCCCTATAGAACATAATTCTTCCTTGTTATTTTATAGAAGCTTATAGCTGAACCTGAGCTTTCAGGCCATTTAAATAATTCTTGTATTTTTTTAGATAGATTTTTGTCAAATTCTATATTGCAATTAGTACCAAAGAGCAAGTTACCTCAAAAAGAATGTTTCCCCAAGGTCAGACATGTGTGTGTAGTAGCTGTTCTTTTGACAAACCTGACAAAAGTAATGGGGAAAGGATTCCCTGTTTAATAAATGGTGTTGAGAAAACTGGCTAACCATGTGCAGAAAGCAGAAACTGAACCCCTTCCTGACACCTTACACTAAAATTAACTCCAGGTGGATTTAAGAATTAAACATAAGACCTAACACCATAAAAACCCTAGAAGAAAATCTAGGCAAAACCATTCAGGACACAGGCGTAGGCAAGGACTTTATGACCAAAACACCAAAAGCATTGGCAACAAAAGCCAAAATAGACAAATGGGACCTAATCAAACTCCACAGCTTCTGTACAGCAAAAGAAACAGTCATTAGAGTGAGTTGGCAACCAACAGAATGGGAAAAAACTTTTGCAGTCTACCCATCTGACAAAGGGCTGATATTGAGAATTTACAAACAACTAAAACAGATTTACAAGAAAAAAACAAACAAGCCCATTCAAAAGTGGGTGAAAGATATGAACAGACATATACAAGGCCAACAAACATGAAAAAATGCTCAACATCACTGGTCATTAGAGAAATGCAAATCAAAACTACATTGAGATACCATCTCATGCCAATTAGAATGGTGATCATTAAAAAATCTGGAGACAACAGATGCTGGAGAGGATATGAAGAAATAGGAACACTTTTACACTGCTGGTGGGAGTGTAAATTAGTTCAACCATTGTGGAAGACAGTGTGGCGATTCCTCAAGGACCTAGAAATAGAAATTCCATTTGACCCAGCAATCCCATTACTGGGTATATATATGAAGGATTATTTTTCGTTCTACTATAATGACACATGCACACAAATGTTCACTGCAGCACTGTTTACAATAGCAAAGACCTGGAACTAACCCAAATGCCCATCGATGATAGGCTGCACAGGGAAAATGTGGCACATATACACCATGGAATATTATGCAGCCATCAAAAACTATGAGTTTGAGTCCTTTGTAGGGACATGGATGAACCTGGAAACCATCATTCACAGCAAAATGACACAAGAACAGAAAATCAAACACCACATGTTCTCACTCATAGGTGGGTGTTGAAAAATGAGAACACATGGACACAGGGAGGGGAGCATCACACACTGGGGTCTGTCGGGGAGAAATAGGGGAGGGACAGTGGGGGATGGGGAGTTGGGGAGAGATAGCATGGGGAGAAATGCCAGATATAGGTGATGGGGAGGAAGGCAGCAAATCACATTGCCATGTGTGTACCTATGCAACAATCCTGCATGTTCTTCACATGTACCCCAAAACCTAAAATGCAATTTAAAAAAAAGAACGAAAGGAAATGTTCAATGTGGTAAAACTGTGCTTCCAGGAAAGGGTGGAATAAAAATAGAAACAATAAGCAAATACTTTAAAAATATGTCTATAGGCTACATTTTGAGGGAAAATTAGCATAAGAAACTCAAATTATCAGTAATCACCTAGGAGGAATAGTGAAAAGCTCATCAAGCAGATCTTAAAATGCTATAGAAAGCTTGAAAAATTCCATTTGACAGGATGTACATTGTAAGAGTGCATCATTCTTTTTTCTGATAATTTTGTTCCCAATGAAAAGCAGGAAAAAAGAAATAAAGAATCAGAATTTATAGGCAAAATTAAATAATAATAATTTGTATGATTCCTTAATAAAGACATACCAACTTCAATATTCTTTTTGTTTCTCTGTTTACTTTTAACAATAAATGAGTCATAGCTCAGGAAAAAAATCCATCATTAGTTCATTAATTGTCATCACTTGCACCAACACAATATGTCATCTAAAGAAGAGATGTGGTTTTTACATTGATGGTACAAATAGCTGCAGCTTCTGACCTTTAATGCCTCTACCCTTTTTGTATGAGTTTCCATTTGTATTTTATATAAAACTTCCAGTTAAGTGATCATTAAATACAGCTTCATTATCTTGACAACGTTATCTCTCAATTCAGGACTCTACATGAGTGTGTTCCCTTGGACGGTTCAATGATGTGATACAAAAGCCAAGAATCGCTGTCAGGTTTATAACCATTCCCATCATATTTACTATTCTGTATGTATAAAAAAGACCCATTTGCTTATTTAATTTCAAATCAGAGAGAAAAGAGATCTCTCTTGTTAACTGCATATCCCCAAACACGTACTTGTATCAGGAAGATGCTTGCATATTTGTGTAAGCTTGTAGAATCATGCCTGTACAAACAGCCCCAGGTATCAGGTGGTTTCAAATGATTAACTGCTAGCGTTAACCAAAGCTTTCCATACAAAAATATCAGGAGTAAATAATTTTGTAGGCCAAGACCAAGTCTGTTTGAAAAGAAAAACCAAACCAATCCAGATAACGAATATGCCTTTCTTCATTCAGAAAGTTTCCTCCCTATTGGGCATTTAAAACTGTCAAACTGGGTCTGGTGTGGTGGCTCATGCCTGTAATCCTAGCACCTTGGGAGGCCGAGGCAGGTGGATCACGAGGTCAAGAGATCGAGACCATCCTGGCCAACATGGTGAAACCCCATCTCTACTAAAAAATACAAAAATTAGCTGGGCTTGGTGGTGTGCACCTGTAGTCCCAGCTACTCTGGAGGCTGAGGCAGGAGAATTGCTTGAACGCAGGAGGCAGAGATTGCAGTGAGCTGAGATTGCGCCACTGCACTCCAGCCTGGCGACAGAGCAAGACTCTGCCTCAAAAAAAAAAAAAAAAGTGCCAAAGTTGCTCCTCAGTTATAAAGACAAAGCTGTATATTTGGAAAACACACTATTCCTAAGTATATAAAAAGATAGTACTGAAATATCAAAAATAAATCATCATTGTAAAGAAACCCTACAAAAAGATGGTTTTAGTGAACAGAGCAATTAATCGATAAAAGTAATGATACTAATGAACAGTAAATGGTAAGCACTATAACATGCCAATGTGTTCAGAGCTATACAGATATCATTGGATTGTAGTCATAGTCTCACAGCAATCCTATAAAGCAGATACTATTGTCATTATCCCCATTGTGCAGAAAACTTTCTCAAAGCTGCACAACAGTAAGTCATAGAACTGTACTTTGAATGCTACTATTAAAGTTTACATAACCAGTACAGGAATTCTGGCCTTTTCATATATTTATTATTTTACTCATCTGACCAGTATTTATTGAGCTTATCCACTTGGGGTTGAGCACTATGGATCTAGGGTGAGAACTTGGAGCCTGGCTACAAGCCCAGACAAAGGCAGCGATATCAAATTGCTCCCATCACAAGTGCGAACTCTGATAAATTGGCAGGAGTTGCCTGTAAAAGCATCTTAAGAGGAGTACTATGGCTCAGGCCAGGTCAAAAAGGAACAGTGAGGTAGACAGATGAGCAATGTGTGTGATGCATGAGGAGGTATGGCAGTAGAAACACAAGTATCAAACGTTTGGCTTTCTCTGGCTAGAGGGTAAGCAAAAGAATAAGAGGAAAGCTCAGAAGCCAGTGGTTAAATGAAGTAGGGTAAATAAAATAAAAATGTGAGTAGTTTAGAATTGACATAAAGTAATATGGAGACTCATTAAGAGCAAAAGATAAAAACAGGACCCAGCATGCAAGGTCAAGTCAAGAGTAGCCATAATGTAAGGCAAATAATGGTTCAATCTCAGATATATAGAGGCAACCAAGAAGTACAAAGAGGATGGCTGAAGTGCAGTAGGAACATTAGCTGTCTCTAGAAACTTAAGAAGCAGTGTCAAAAATTCCAGAGAGATGTTTTTTACAAAACAAAACAAAAAAGAACTTGAATAACTAAGGCAATGTGCCCACTTCAGGCTCAAGAGGCAAAAGCAATCACTCCATGATTTGCCCAGACTAGGAGGTGATGGTAAATTGGGCAGAGTTGGAAGAAATAAGAGTTGTTGGATTTTGCCAGGACTTCCTCAGTATTTCCTAACTTACTTAACTAAAAAGTTCACTACACCCAGCAGTGGCCAACTTTGTTCTCTTCAAAACTTTTTGACCGAACAAGTTTCCATTTTTTGAAATTTTTTTTGGTGATGTCCCACTCTCTTCTCCCAGGCAGACCTCAGAGTTGACAGCTGTTAATCCCACTCCACTAGGAATGAATCCTGCCGGGGCTGACAATGAGCAGGTGCAGCCAATTCTATTCACCTGCATCAAACCAGAGTCTCCTGAGAACACAGTTTGTGCAAACAGCCCTTATCCCATTTGGCAACTGGGGATTTAGCGCAAATTGTAAAACCCAGAGCCTACAGTTTAAGACAAGTGGCCTGGAAGAGAGAGAAGCACACACTTCTGAGATGCACGTGGTAATTATCTCCCAGCAGCGTAAAACATTCAACTCTGAATGATGAATTTTAATTTTGTTTCAAAAGCCTTTTCAAGGGGAAAGTGTCAGAGCTTAACACTTGCTACTAGATTTAACATAAATGGCTACCTGCCAATTAGAATCTGTTTTCCAATTATTTGTGATCTAATATGTGAAAGTGAATTATGTGGTTCAAGAAGAAATGAAATCTATAATTCTCTGTACAGTGTTGAAATATTAAATCATGTTAAGGGTGTGAGCAGCAAAGGGGAGCACATTGTTGATTTATACATAAATAGTGTGTCACTCAACCAGATTTCAACTTGAGCTCGCAAAACATTTGGCGCATCTTGCAGTGGTGAAAACGTGGATTTCTAAAAGTTTAGAGGTAAAGTTTCAAACCTAGAAGATCAAGCCCAGCTATGTTTCTAGATAAAAGGACTAAGATGTCCAGTTCAGCACAGAGGGAAGATTGAGGGAATGAAAGAAGGAGAAACCATCAGCCTGCCCTCACTTCTTGGGAAGTGCATTGAGTTTTGTTTTGTTTTGTTTTGTTTTGTTATATAGAAGGTATCAAGCACAAAGGGATAGCTGATTTTGCACGTTGACCCAACATATTCCAAGGTAGATCTATTATTCATTAAGGCTGGAGGGGTAGGCACATTCAGCTACACCTAGTCCGTTTAACTATTCAAACTAAATTTTAAAAACTCTCAAGACTGTATGGGTTTGGGGGAATGTATTTTTCAATTCAGTTACTTTGAAAGCTTATTTTAGCCTTGGATGCTGTTATGGGTTGAATTACATACCCCTAAATGAAAAGTTCTGACTCCCAGTACCAGTAGCTGTGAACTTATTTGGTAATAGGGTCTTGGCGAAATGTAATCAAGTTGAGATGAGGTGATATTGAATTAGAGTGGGCACTTAGTCAAATATGACTGATGTTCTTATAAGAAGAGGGAAATTTAGACAAAGAGACAGACATTGGGCTGTGGGTTGGAGGGAAGAACACCACATAACAATGGAAGCAAACATCGAAGTGCTGCAGCTGCAAGACAGCGAACACCTGGGGCTACCATGAGCTGGAAAGAGCAAGGAAGGATTTTTCTTTAGAGTCTTCAGAGGGACCACGGCTCTGTAGACACCTTGATTCTAGATTTCCGGCCCGCCGAACTGTGAGGCAAGAAATTGTTGTTCTAAAGTCACCCAGTTTATGGTACTTTGTTGAGGAACCTTAAGAAACAGAATTCCCACATATTGAACAGATAAATAAAAAGTTGTTCTGATCAAAATTGGAGTGTAAAGTCACAAATCACCACCTGGAAGATTTTCAATCACTGCCCAGTGTGCCACTAGAGGTTCCTCTGAGGAACTGTGAGCTCTCACAAGGGCAGGAATTGACACCTGCTACATCTATTCTAATCTTTTTAAATGGTCACGTATCATGAATGTTCATCTAAGTAAATTGTAATAAAGTGAAGAAACCCATGTAATGAGCATTCAGATTAAGCAATGAAGCATCACTAGCACCTCCCAGCCCTTGTGATTCCTTTCACACTCCAAATTACATCTAATCTCCACTGCTACCTGTCCTGTCAGTTTTTGAAATAAAGTGAGTTTCTTAAATCATTTTGGGAAGAGGGTTGTTCTCTTGTTTAAAATTTCAACTGATTCTCTGTCAAATTTTTTAACTACTGAGTAATAAGCTTTGCGTTAATATAACACCAAAAAGTGTTTATATCAGATGGCCCTTAGCAATGTCAATGCCATCTGTTAATTAAATTAAAATATGATGATTTCATATAAAAATTTTAATAATGATGTAATAGCATTTTACCCTTTTATTTTCTTCATTTTAAATTATTTATAACAACAGTGGGTTGTGCCTGTTCTATCTCAAAGAAGTTACTATCTGGTTGTCTCATTAAAGTCAGGACATCATCCAAAAACACTTTTTAGCTTCCAATTTGTTTTATTAGAATGTTTTGCATGTAAGGAAGTTATTTGTAAATTAAAGAGAATGAACCTAATTGACTAATTTTTTAATCTTTTTTATCTGTAATTCCCTGTGTCCATGAAATTAAATGTGTATAATAAGGTAATATTATTATTGTATCCAAATTTTTTTTTTTACAAAATTGATGAGGGGACTTCTAACACTCTCCAGCACTTGAGTAGTGTTCATTTGTATCAACTATTGCTCTAAATGCTTTTAAATGTTTTAAATTACTTAACTTCATAAAACCCCAATGAGACAGGATGGTTATTATTCATATTTTACCAATGAAGAAATAGGTCACAGAGAGTTCGATTAAATTCCCCAAGGTCTCAGAGGAGTGAAGCCCAGATTCGAACCCTGGCTGGCTGACAGAGTTTATATTATCTTGTTATATAAGATTTTAACAGAATAATATTCAATAAAATGATAATATTATAGAAGCACAAATAAAAACAAGAGTGAAATAAATATTAAAATATTCAACCAGAAAAGTCAGTAAATTTCTGATGTTGAGTTCCACAATGTTTTTCTTTGTGCCTTTTCAGAGTAAACATACAAATGAATCCTACCTATCCAAATCACTTAGCTACAAGATCTTTCAGAAACATTACTTTTAAAAATAAAAAGAATAGCAGCTTTTCAAAAAGCTTTTCCAAATATTGAATTTGAGGATGAATTCTTCAGATTAGAAATACCCGTTTATGCTTTGACCCAGCAATCTTGCTTGAGGGGATTTGCCTAACAGACATACATACATAGAGAAGTGATTCATGTGTGAGGTTAATCATTAGAGCATTAGGCTTAGTAGCAAAAGGATGAAAACAACTTAATTTTCTTAGTGGGGACTAATTAAATATATAGATACAAAAAGGGCTCCAATCATATTATTAAATAAAATGAATAAATAAATGTGCACCATAGAGTGTATGGTATGATATGTTTTGAAAAATAAATTTCAAAACTAAGTATATCTATATATGCATGAAGATACATTAAAGAATGAAAGAACTTGATCAATATAGTTAGGGGAAAAAAATCAAGTAAAAGCAAAAGACTTGTTTCTATCTCACATGATGCATTTGCAAAATCCATTGGTTCTATTTTCAATACATATTCCAATTCTAACAACCTTCCACTACTACCACTCTGGCACAAACCATCATACCTGATGATTATAACAGCCTGCATCTTTGAACCTTCAAATCACTTCAATATGGCAGCCACAGTGATCTTCTTAAAAGGACCTGTCATTTCTGTACTCCATTTCCTCTCATCTCAGAATAAAAATCAACCCACATTGTGACTTACAGAGCTCTATATCATTTGGGGCCAAATTATTCATTTTATTTCATGCATCCATGTTTAAGTATAAGATACAAACAGAGAAATCATCATAATATCAAGCACAAAATAGGACTACACGAAAACCTCTTTGGAGAGGCAAAACCCTAAAAGCAACCTAGAGAATAAAATTCAATAGCTGTGTTTAGCAGAGTTATTGTCAAGAGTTAACAATCGCATGAGATTTTTCCCTCCTTTCAACTGTTTTACTAAACCTGCCAATGCTTCCAGACATGAAGCCACGTAGGATTCAGGGATGACACTGAGGTATCATTTCTCACCTTATATCTTCTTCAGTGTGGAAATGATATTGAACCAAATTTTCCCCCTTGGGAAATAACTATTTTAAATTCTGAATATCTCTTTAGTGAAATGAAATAATATATTTCTGAAAAAATGAAACCTCTTCTCTAAGTTAACATAATTGACATAAATATTTCTTCACTTGCCCGTGCTGAAAACAGGCAAACGAATAATACAACTGTAAGGATAAATAGCAGAAAATGCTTACTCCAGACACAGTTTGAACTTTCAACTAAAATTATGAGTACAGGCCATTCTAGATAATAAAATTCAGTCTGAGGAGTATTCTAGTTTAGTGTTATTTAATTGCATGGAACCCTTATAAAAGTTTACTGTAAATAAGTAATAGGGCCAGGCCTACAAGGGGCTGGGGCTGAAGTGTGGTTCTGGACCAAAGTAGCTCTGGGGATCCCCCCAATAGCAGTTGGCAAATCTTCCTTCTAGCAGTTCACTATTAGTAGGACTCAGACTTCGATTATGTTTTTTCTTCATCTCTATGCCTTCAAGTGATAATTTGTTTAAGAGTAAACATTATGCCTCAGCTCATCGTTTTTGAAGTTTAGTCTCACACATTATGGGTTTCTGTCCATTATTTATTCCTCATGATCTAGCCAGCTCCCACCAGGGAAGCAAGATAAAATGGATCATTGCCCAAACTATGACATCAGCACATGGCCTTCAAAGGGGCCATAGATTAAATAAAAATCTTAAATCTTATTTAAAACACCACAAACAAATATGTCTAATACATGTTTCCACCTACCTAGGAGAGAGCATCAAGCATATAGGTGATCAATAAACATTTGTATGATGAAAATTAAATTCATGCATGCTAAGGTGTATATGTCTATGTTCCTAAAACAGTGATTCAAAGCTGTTGGTGTACAACATAATCCAATGCCGGTAGGCACAATTAGAATGTAATTAGCTCTTTCACAATAGAGAATCACAATCATGTCCAGTTGATGAAATAGACACAATGCCACAGTTTTGTTACTAGAATCATTGTCAGTTACTGAGATTTTCTTCTAATTCAGGGGTTGGCAAATTTGAAATAGTGGGCCAAACTCTTCCCACTGATTGTTTTTGTAAATAAAGTTTTATTGGAATACAGCCATGTTCATTTATTTATGTATCCTCTATGACAACTTTCCCAAAATATATTGGCAGGACTGAGTAGTAGTGACAAGGATCTTACAACCTGAAAGCCTGAAATATTTATAAGTTGGCACTTTACAGAATATGTGTGCTGACCAATACTCTAATTCATGGATTCAATTTGTTCAGTTAATATTTAATTATTACCTACTGTAAGCTAAAGTTCAAAGTATTAACCTAGCTGCCAGAGATTTAAAAATCAACAAAACAAAATACTTCATGTGCAGCTTATAATTTCAGGTGGAAGGGTAGTCAAAAAAATAAAATGCCATTATGTATTTTAAGGAAGCTTCAAGTTTTATAGATAAAAAGTAAAACATATTAAAGAAGTTGGGCATGCATGATAAGCTTGGGTCGTGTTTGTTGGGTTGTTGGTCTTTCACCTGTGTAAGGCTAATCATGAAAGGATCTTCCAGTAAAGTGGTTGATATTTGAGAATAGGCCTTAAAAAAGTGAGATCCATGTGGATTTCCATAGGACGTGTGTTCTAGGAAAGGTACTAATGAATTCCCTTTCTAACAACAGAAATCCAGAATACTTGAAACAAGACTAGCAGAAATCAAGGGAGAGAGAGATAACTCAACAATAGTTAGAGACTAGAGATGTAAATACCCTACTGTTATATATATATACACACACATTTTATTGCATTTTATGTTTTGGGGTACATGTGAAGAATATGCAGGATCGTTGCATAGGTTACACACATTGCAATGTGGTTTGCTGCCTTCCTCCCCATCACATATATCTGGCATTTTGCCCCCTGTTATCCCTCTCCAACTTCCCACCCATCACTGTCGCTCCCCTAGATCCCCCCAAGACCTCAGTGTGTGATGCTCCCCTCCTTGTGTTCATGTGTTCTCATTCTTCAAGACCAGCCTATGAGTGAGAACATGTGGTGTTTCATTTTCTGTTCTTGTGTGAGTTTCATGTCATGGTTCATCCATGTCCCTACAAAGGACACAAACTCATAGTTTTTGATGGTTGCATAATATTCCATGGTGTATATGTGCCACATTTTCCCTATGCAGCCTATCATTGATGGGGATTTGGGTTGATTCCATGTCTTTGCTCTTGTAGTGCCGCAATGAACATTCGTGTGCATGTGTCCTTATAGTAGAATGATTTATAATCCTTTGGATATATACCCATTAATGGGATTGCTGGGTCAAATGGAATTTCTATTTCTAGGTCCTTGAGGAATCGCCACACTGTCTTCCACAATGGTTGAACTAATTTACATTCCCACCAGCAGTGTAAAAGTTGGTGGGAATTTCTCCACATCCTCTCCAGCATCTGTTGTCTCCAGATTTTTTAATGATCGCCATTCTAACTGGCATGAGATGGTATCTCAATGTAGTTTTGATTTGCATTTCTCTAATGACCAGTGATGATGAGCATTTTTTCATATGTATGTTGGCCTCATATAGATCTCCTTTTGTAAAGTGTCTGTTCATATCCTTCACCCACTTTTGAATGGGCTTGATTTTTTCTTGTAGATCTCTTTTATTTCTTTGTAGATTCTGAATATTAGCCCTTTTTAATAATGGGCAGAATGAAGTGGAAGATCATCAAGGAAATAGAAGGCATGAACATTATAAATCAACTACACTATGGAAACATATCTATAAATACTCCAGCCAATAGAGGCAGAATACATATTCTTCTCCAGCACACCTGTAACATTCTCCATAGTAGTCCATACACTAAGCCCGAAAACATATGAAATCTGAGCCCCCAAAATTTGAGACAGGTCTCAGTTAATTTAGAAAGTTTATTCTGCCAACCTTGAGCATGTGCACCTGTGATACAGCCTCAGGAAGTTCTGACAACATGTGCCTAACGTGGTCAGAACACAGCTTGGTTTTGTACACTTTAGGAAGGCATGAGACATCAATCAATATGTGTAAGAAGTACAATGTTTCAGTTCAGAAAGGTGGGGACAAGCTGAGGCAGGGAGGGGTCTTCCAGGTCACAGGTATGTGGCAGACAAATGGTTGCATTCTTTTGAGTTTCTGATAAGCCTTTCCAAAGGAGGCAATCAGAATGTGTATCCATCTCAGTGAGCAGAAGGACGACTTTGAACAGAATGGGGGGCAGGTTTGCCCAGAGTAGTTTCCAGCCTGAATTTTCATTTTAGCTTAGTGATTTTGGGGACCCGCGATACTTTGCCTTCACAAATTTTCCAAAGTATATTCTCGATAATAATGGAATTAAAATAAAAATCAATAGCACAAATTTGTGAGTTTCACAAATGTCTGGATAAATATCTGGATATTAAGTAACACATTGCTACATAACCAATGGGTCAAAGAATAAATAAAAAAACATAGGAAATACTTTGAGATAAGTGAAAATGAAGATATATTAAAACTTATGCAGTTAAGGCAGTGCTTAGATGGAAATTTATAGCAGTAAACATCTACATTAAAAAGAAATATCTCAAATTAATAATCTAAGTATTTTCTCTTCAGAAAAGGGGGGAAAACACCCTAAATCCAAAGCAAGCAGGAATAAGAAAATAAAAACTAAAGCATATTTAAATAAAATTGAGACTAAGTTCACCTAACATAGATGATTTCTTCAACATATAAGTCCACAAATTGAAGAAATCATCTATGTTAGGTGAACTTAGGACAAAAGTTAATCATAACAAGCACTTGATGTATAAACTGATCCTTACCTCAGTCAGATCACAGTTGTATTCTGGCCACAGACACTGTGTTGTCACAATCATGAGTAGATACTTTATTTTTCTTCCTCCTGACAAAGATTCTTTGCTTGGCCAAACTTTGGTCAGGATTCTGCAACTTCCCAGGGCCTATATTCACTTCTTTGTAAAATTCTGTTTTAGCAATCCTTGCTAAGTCAATTTAGCAAGAGCCACCTGTGCTCAATGTCAATTACCCCTGATACCTAATCAGATACCTTATTCTCCACCAATCCCCAGGTAAAGTTTGATCCACCCTGGCCTTTCTTCAGCAATAATCCTGTTAGGGCAGTTTAGCCAGAATCTCCCGACCTCTGATGTTTCCTCTAAGTGATTTTCTATCCACAAACACCAATTCTTCTCCTTGGCTATCAATTCTCACCTGCCCATGCTGTATTTGGCACTGAGCCTAATCTCTCTCCCTCATCACAGTGATTTTTGTACCTGTTGTGACAGTCCTGAATAAAGTCTTTTTTACCATGTTTTAACAAGAATTATTGAATAATTTTTTCTTTAACGTTCGAAGAACAGACACAAAGATAAAAGCTTACATGTCACCCCAGAAAAGGCCACAAGAAAGTTTTATGTATTGTTCTTGTAAGATTGGATGCCATTGCTTTCACAACTGCTCTTGAGATTGCTTGTATTCAAAGGATCTAGAACAATTCATTAACTTATATCCAGAAACAATGAGGATACAGTGACTAGCATCCTGACTTGAATTGGAGGACTTGTTTTCAAGCCTGGAAACTTTCTGAATTAAAAAAAAAAAGACAAAACAAACATAGACCTCAGAGTAGAACTCTCCTTAATATATTTTTTACCACTGATAATACTACAGTCCAAATGGGAGTGCCAGAAATCTCTGTATGTCTGGCTACTCTTTGAACCAAGATTATTACATCATTTTTATCTTGATGCTAAGTGATCACATCCACTTTACATGTGCCCTTTATGTTCTTCTGCTGGCCCAAGAACCTTTTGATTCCTCTCAAATCTGTTGATCCTGCCGTTAAGTCATTATCTTTCCCACCAGCATTCCTGGCTGGAAAAAAAAAATTGAAAAGAATTATCAAAGAGTCAATTCCAGTGTGGCAGGTTCTTCTTTGACAATTACTTGTGACAGTGAAGAAGAGAAAATACTGTGAGTAATGTAATTTAGAGGCCAATGGACAGGGTATATAGGGTAGAGCAGCCTAACATTCATCGCTCCTGAGGTCTTTGAATTCCTTCATTTAAAATGTGATAATGTGTTCCAGTCTTCTGATGTCAGCTATCATAGGCCAGCCTTGTATCCAAATTTATATCTATCGACTCAGCAAACTCTTCAATCCACAGCTGGCTGCCTACACTAGCACACTGAAGGCAGAATCACTGGCATGAGACACCACTAAAATTAATTTGGCTGAATCTAAAATTATGGTCTGCTTTGGCAGTATATGTCAAAATGTAAAGGGTATATTCTCTTTTACCAAGGAGTTCCACTTCAAAGGATCCTTTCTTCAGATATTATAAGATCCCAAAGATGTATGTAAAAATCTATTCATAGAAACATTATTTCTGTGATAGAAAAAACTTGAAAGCAAATGGTAAATAGGTTTAATAAATCATGATGTGTCAATGTAATAGAAATCTAAACTGTTTTTAGAAAGAATAAAACGTATACATACTGCTTTGATAGGTGCTCATAATAAACATTTTACTAGAAAAAAACTTTTTAAGTTAAAAACATTGTGAGCAATATACAATAACATATAAACAGTATAAAATTATATCAGTAATGTAATATATGTGTTGCATATCAACAATGTTAGCAATGGCTACCTACTTCTAGTGTTAGGGTTATAATTGGCAGAATTTTTTATTACCTAAGTTATCTACTTTTATACATTTGATTTTTTTTTTTTTTTTTGCCAATCAGTTTGAGCTTATGAGGTTGCTCAGGTTAGCCTTGAACTGATGACCTCGTTTTCGCAAGCGCCATGACCTCTGGCGGGAGCCACTTTGGACCCCGTATACCTTTGATTTTTACAAAAGCAGGAATTAATTCTATTATTAGTTTATTTAAATGTGAAGATAAAACAATAGAAAATGACATCAAATTGTGGCTAGTTTTTTATAATAGAAGATACATGAAATTTCTTATTTGTATACTTTACCTCTATATCTATGCTCCCCACAATTTTTCTTAATAGCTATTGCCACTCTCACATCTTTGTAAAATAGGAAATTTCTCTGAATTTAGGAATGCATTTTTGGACTCTGCATAGACTAAAGAGATTGATCTCTTACTGTTTGCCTCTTTGGTACTCTGCTTTAAACAGCCAAGCTAACTTGCCAGCTCGAGATCTAATTTCTTTGAGATCATTTTGGACAGATCACATAATCAGAAATGGCTGAAAAACTGCCCTATATTATAAATGAAAAATAATCCAAAATCCATTCAGGAATGATAAGTTTATTTGACAAAAGATTAATTCTAGTTAATTTACTAAAGATGAATAATTAGAGGCTATATCTCATAACTGAGCACATGAAATCATAAACATGTCAAATGGGGCATTTTTATAGTGAGGGTTTGTGCAGAGATACCCAGAAACTGCAGCTCAGCTACAGGCTCAGAATTAGATTCAACACTCTTGATCTGAAGAACAGCTGTGTCAAGAGTGCAGCTTGGGCACAGTGGCTCATGCCTGTAATCCCAGCATTTTGGGAGGTGGAGGTGGGTGGATCACCTGAGATCAGGAGTTTGAGTCTAGCCTGGACAATATGGTGAAGCCGTATCTCTACTGAAAATACAAAAATTAGCCAAGTGGGGTAGTGCATGCCAGTGGTCCCAGCTACATGGGAGAGTCAGGAGAATCACTTGAATCCAGGAGGCGGAGGTTGCAGTGAGCTGAAATCGTGCTACTGTGCTCCAGCCTGGCAACAGAGGAAGACTCTGTCACACATACACACACACACACACACACACACACACACACACACAGTGCAGCTCTGTAACTGGGCTCTTTTACCTACTATTCATATAATAGGAGGGATGTTCCGAGGCTGTATAATGGGAATCATCATAGTAGGTACCTTGTAAATGTGAATGTATGATGAGAACCAAATAAGTGGACATTAAAAACATTTCACATGTGTGCAGCTTAATAAGTTGGAGTTGTGTGACTTTTACTTTGTTATTATTTTAGATATAATAAAGCCAGGGTCTGTGGGTAGGTCCTCAAATTTCAGTCATGTATTCAATTAACGAAAATTATCAACATGGAAGCCCTGATGTCTCCTTATTGACACACCTGAATATTTTCAAGATACTATGAATATGCACTTGAAAACATAAGTAATATTCTTCATATGAATTTTCTAAAACTTACAGAAACTCTTTAGCAAGTAAGAAACACTTTTCCATCATATAGTAGCATTAATAAATAGTTTGGCATCCAGAAGAATATGTTCTGGCAATCACATTTGCTTTCCTGAAACAACATTTGTTGAACAACATTCACTTACGTCATTTTGGCTGTGAATTAATTGCCACACTCTAATCATGTCAGAGAAGGCTGTTAAATATTATGTGCCTTTCTGTCTATATTGGAATAGACCAGGATAGGCCTCTGTAATAATTATACCACAAAAATCTCAATGGCTTATGAAAACAAAAGTTCAGTGATTGATTGATTGACTGATTTACATTCCATATTTTAGACCGCTCTTCGCCAGCTTCAGCTGCCGTTTCTGGAACAGGTGGCTTGTGGAGTTTTCAGAGATAATTGTAGATGATCATTGAAGATGTTTCTAAAAATCAAGGCAGGCCTAAAATCAGTCTGTATCAGTTTGGCCACGTGTTATTTGTCTGAATTTAGTCAAGCAGGCTCACCGAATGGAAAGCTGCTGAATTAACCCAGCTGTGTCCTCTGAAGAACAAGCAGAATGGAGAACTCAGAACCTTCTCTCCATCTTGCAATCTATATAAACAAGTGATTTGGAATTCTGCATGATGAATAACCTCAAACTAAAAAACAAAGTTATCTTTTTGATGACTATAATGGGGTTGGCACACAGCAAGAGCTCAAAAAATTGACAGATTCACTAATATAGAACTACATATGATTTAAAATGCTAAGCAATATTTAGTATTATCTCAAGTACCAACTGATTACAAAAAGTTTCTCTCATTCAAGTGTTTGTTTTAGGTATAAATTGTTTTCCTTTTGAAAACAACCAATTTACATATAATCATTTGCATTTCGTTTTTTATTTTTAAATATAGCACATTGCGTTTACATTGAGATTATATTTATTCTTACCTCTAATTTCTGGGAAATGACACAGGTTTTACACTTCTGATAGTGTTATCTTTATTCCTTTTAAAACAAGTAAGTTAAAAATAAGGCAATCTACATATAACACATATTGCAATATATTAAATAAGTGAACATATAGGTGACACACACATGGCAAAAATTGTGAATGCATTCCTCAAATAACTGAACTTTGGAAATCACATGTCTAAAATGTGAGAATTCAATAACGACATATTAGTCATAAATTTAAGAAAGGGATAATGCTTGCATGTAACTCTTGAAAATAGAGTAGCTCACTTAAAATATAGCCAAGGCTAAAAAGAGCAAATGAATTCACAACTCATTTCACAAGTCTGTCCTTACCATTATGTAAGTTAGTTGCCTAAATTTACATGCAGTTTTCAGGATTAGTTTCTGTTTATGCTAACAGTTAAATTTAAAATAAAATGAATAAAAGCAATGGATACATTGGCTACTTTTCTCTGCTAGTCCTCTGCAAGTCAAAGTATTTAACATTCCTACTATTTATATTTGTGTGTATATTTGTGTGATGGTGTGTGTGTATATATATGCATTTATGAAATGTTAATTAAGAATGGAAAAATACTGCTCTCAAGAAACCATATTTCAAATTACATAGACTTGATACCTATTCACAATTATTACTAAGAGACATGTATTATTGAAAATGTATCAATATATAATTGATTTATTATAAGTAATATATACTATTGTAATTCAGGATAAATGTCTGTTTTCAACAAATATTTATTATTTGACTGGCATGTGCTAGATTACGAGATTACAGAAAGACAGCCCTTGCCCTTCAGTATAAGGGAAATGGCATAACTTACAAATCAATATTCTAAATGTCAGGGAAGCAGTGTTCACTAGTTAATTTGGAGCAACATGGAGGTATTAGGTAAATCTCTTTGGTGGAATAAAGGTGTGGGGAGCAATTTTATCAGAGATAAATTTATGATTTCAGTATTTTAAGAATGAATAGGACTTTTCAAGGTATTCATGTGGGTTAAAACTTTACAGGTAAAAGAACACCACAAGTGTACAGAAATGGTATATTTGAGAAACTCCAAGTATAATATTACAGTATAGTTAGAGAGTAGGCAGAGGCTAAAGAATGGTCAGAATCAGCTACATAATTTGAAAAGCTCAATGCAAAATGAAAATGCAGGGCCTTTGCTGGGAGTGTATGTATGATAGTGGGTTGAGAAGGGGTGAACCTCTCTTTCCCACTGGGCCTGCTGTCCCATCCACCCAGGGAATTAAAACTCTCTGGCTGCCTGGATAAGCTGGGTGCACTGCATTCCTGGATCCCTAGTGGGTGAAGATCCCCACAGAGAGAGTCATCTGCCAAGTCATTTGTGCTGCCAGCCAAGATGGGATAGTCACAGTCTTGCTCTGCCCTAAGTGCCATGGAAAGTCTGTTTGACCCCTACCGTTTTCTACTTTCCCTATACCCACACCCAGGATACTATACAGGGCCAAAAATAAAGGCAGTAAACTTCAAGCCTTGCTCTGATGCTGCAACCCAGTCATCATTCCACACCACAGGCAGCAGAGTTCACCGGTGGATGTGGGGAGGAGAGGCTAAGAATCTGTCCCACAGATGGCAGGGTGATGGACCATATATGAGCCTACTGTCCCAGTCTTTGGCACATGCTCCATTATCCCATGGGACTTAGCTTACAAGAATAAATTCAAAGATAAAATTAGAAAGAATTAAAAAATAATAATTACAGAGCATTAAACATTACACTATACTGGTCACAGGCCAAATAAGTGTTTTTATGCTAATATGTTTGGACTTTACATTATAGTAGTTGATATTGAAGAATTATTTCTATGTATAAAGAACAAATAACAGTATTATAATCATGTAAATAGAAGTATAGACTAAGAGGCAAGAATATTATGGCGTTCTTAGATTAAAAGCAATATTAAAGTTAGTGAATACTAAGTCTGTTTCAACCATCAATTTTTATGACTGAATAAAACTCACAATCACTATTTTAGATCACAGTTTTATTGGGTCATATTAGAGGAAGGATTTTAGGATTTCATTTCAAAATTGTCAAATGCTGGATCCTTGAGGCTGTAATATGTTGTTCCCACATGTTTAATAATATAAAACCAGGAAATGAATAATATTATGATACAAAATCTTGATGTATCATCATCTTATGAATTGATATTTGAAATGGAGATTATCTTTAAAACTTATGTTATAAAATGTGTACAAAACAACTTTGTTGGAAACCAATACCAGAGGATCCTTGGCTGTGTCGATCTTAGAAATTATCTCTTGGAAAGTGCAGATATATGTCTCTCCAGAATTTTATAAAGTCAAGGTCATGATATTATCAAACAGCTTCGATAGCAATCTTGGCACACTAACAATCTGATTGCTCCAAAATTATATGTGAAAACATATATGCTAAATTTAAAGTCATCAACGTCACTGAGCCAGTCATCTACGCTTTCTAACATTTAAATGCTTTGTTTTTTGCAAATATGGCTACAGAGACTTGTCATAATATTTACAAAACACTTCTGAGCCAGATTTCTCTCATAGAATTTCAAGCTTAATTTGACTAGTTCTACAAACAGACAAAATAGAACAATATCATTTCCAATAGGAAAACACAGAAATGAATCAAACTCATGTTTCAAGACCATGAGTTTAGTCTCAGCCAACTTTCTGTGTTCTTGGCGACCCATCCATGCAGCTTTAATTGTGAGATAATGCGGTGATACATTGAACACATCTTGTTCTCTCATCTCATTCTCTCACTTACTGCTCCGGCTGTCAGATAAAACTTTTACAAAGTAAATGGAAGCTTCACTGGATCTAGACCTTCACTGCTCAGTCTCTTGCTGTCATAATTAACTTTATATTCCAACCAGTTAGTCTGTATTTTCAAATCTACTAACGCTTATTTAAAATAAGCCCATGTTTTAAAAGATGATATTAACCAGACAAATTTCATCTTGCAGAAATAATCAACTTCTTGTCTAATTTTTCTCTAGTCAAAAGTTTTAAATACCATTGAATTAGGCCCTGGTTGATAAAAGCAGATAATTTTTCCTTGGATTCTTTAAAAGGAAGAGTTCATGGACAATGAACTGATATGCCATGGACAATCTGATATGCCATTTCTATCACTCTGAATTCTAATAACTAAATCAGTATTCTCTAAACTACGGGTAGAAAACTAATCCTTTTGAGGATGAATAATGGGAGAGTCTTAGTATAAGACAAGAGAGTGTGATAGATCAGATAACTGGAGAATACATACTCTGTCTAATTTGATTTAAACTGCATTTAAAAGTTTAGCTTTTTATTCTACTCATTCTACTGACAGTGGTAGTAGTAGACTGTTTTTAACAATGACCATGATGATATCTTACATTTTGCATGCTTCCCACAATGAAACTTTACTACTTTCATGAACAAAAGTGGTATTCTCAACCCTGTCTCCCTTTGAATTTGGTCTGTCCCTCTGGCCAGCTTCAACCCTTAGATGCAGCAGATGCGAGACTGTGTGACTTCCAAAGCTCATCTTTACACATTTTTTAGTTTCTGTTTTCATGCTTTGAAATGCATGTAGTCCTCTTAGAGTACTGTCTTGAGACTTTTCATGCTGTGAGGAAGCCCAGCTAGCTAGCTACATGGAAAGACCATAAGAAACAGAACCAATGTGCCTACTGACAATTGCAGCTTATTCTCTCTCTCTTCCCCCAGTAAAATGCCATCACATTAGTGACCCCAAGTGAGACCAGGAGAAGGACCATCCAGCCTTGTTCCTAAGAAAAACTAAACCATTGTCATCTGAAAGCACTGAATTTCGATTGTTTAACAATTGCTACATCTACCAACTTTATCTCCCTTAGTTTGTGATTCTCACTCTAAACAAATATGAAACCCAGTTAAAACACTAAACCTACACCATGGAATATTATGCAGCAATCAGAAATGATGAGTTTGTGTCGTTTGTAGGGACATGGATGAATCTGGAGAACATCATCCTCAGCAAACTGACACAAGAACAGAAAATGAAACACCGCATATTCTCACTCATAGGCGGGTGATGAAAAATGAGAACACATGGACACAGAAAGGGGAGTACTAAACACTGGGGTCTATTGGGGGGAAAAGGGGAGAGCCAGTGGGAGGGGGTGGTGGGGAGGGATAGCCTGGGGAGAAATGCCAAATGTGGGTGAAGGGGAGAAGCAAAGCAAAGCACACTGCCATGTGTGTACCTACGCAACTGTCTTGCATGCTCTGCTCATGTACCCCAAAACCTAAAATCCAATAAAAAATTAAAAAACAAACAAACAAACAAACAAACACTAAACCTAGTAGAGTAAAATTTAATTGTTTCAACTAAATGCTTAATGCTTAGGCAGCATTATTTTTCAGCCATGACATAAGTTCTCGTTATATGCCAGGTAAAAATTCACTCCATATAATTTTTTTTTTTTTTTTTTTGCTGTACAGCAATTAAAATTTCTGGGCATGGTGACACTTTTTAAAAAAATTTTGTTTTAGTGACAAATAGCAGAGTTACCATAGTAATCTGACCTTTTGTTATAAACTCACATATATTTCACATTATTTGTTTTCCCCATCCTAACTGGGGATGGGGAAAGCAATTTGAATTCAACATAGCTTTTAATAATAGTTTTAATATAAGTTTACATACTAAATCTCATTGATTTAAACCAAACCTAATTACATAAAATATTATATAGCTAATATCTTGTATTCTGCTTATCTCGTGGAGACTACATTCAGCAACACATTCTTTCTATCCCTCTTTCCTCTCAGGCATATTGTGATCTTCCTTTGCCCAGAGGCCATCTTTCTGCCACTGCCCAGCCATGATAGTCTCACTGGCAAATTCATACTTACCAGTCAAGATCCAAAGTAAATATCAGCTAAATGAAACGTACACTGATTCATCTAGGCAAAATAAGTCATTTCCTTCTCTGTGTTTCACTTTGCCCTGTACCTGTCTTTATAGTGAGAAACCGTGTTAGAGAAACTTCACGGGTCGGCTAGGGACTTTGTTTCCAGTTTTCCTGCCTTTGGCTCCTAAGGGCTTTGACCGTAGGGACTTTTCCTGCCTCTGGCCCTTGGAGGCAGAGGCTCAGGACTGTTTTAAAACAGTAACCAATCTGGTAAAGGATTCAAAGATCAATTAATTCAGAGAAGGTTTGGAAAAAAACCCTCTCATTGGACGAGAATAAGAATAGGGAGGGAATAACTCAGGGGTAAAAGCTCCAGCCGTCCAAGCCTGCAGCGGAAGCCCCTCCCGGCCGCCTTTCACCTTCACCGGGTGGAAGCTGTCCTTTCGCTCTTCCTAATAAACCATACTACAATACTACCGCACACTCTTTGGGTTCATGAGTTCTATCTGAGCTGTGGCACTCACGGCGACGCCGAGGACCCCTTCCCCATTCTTCCGAGTTGGAGAGGCCAACAACCTAAGTTCTGGAGAATCCAATTGCAGCTAATCCTGTTATAATAGCACCTATAATTTTTATGCCCATGTATTTTTAACATGTGTGCATCCTTCTACATACATTTCCTAAATTGAAAGACCACTGGTTTACTCACCTATTAATACAATCTCTGTAACATAACACAATATTTGATCCATACTTAGAAACTTAATAAATGCATTTCAAGGGGTGAATATATTAATCCTCCATTTATTTCTATGGCTATATAATCTTTATTCACTTTAGCCCTCACGTTAATCTATGTTAGTTATCCTTAGTTTTGTCTTCTTTCTAATCTGTGTAATAGTATATGTAATCCCATTTCCATTTGAAGGTTATAAATTTGATGCCATTACATCATGGCCCATATAGGATGCAGTCTCAATACTATTCTGGAAATTTCCAGGTAGGCTGATTTTTTTTTAGCTTGTTGTAAACACTGTGCAAAGTATTTTATCAATTCTCAGTTATTGAATTGCCACTAACTATCTAAATGAATGAGTAAATGATTTAGTAGGTCAAACAAAGCTCAAGTATTGTACTTGCTAAGTACTTAAAATATATACATGCAACTGTTTTGGATGATTGCATCATCATTGATCAAAAATCACAACTATAATATCCTATTGGAAATTATAACCTCTTTGACAGTTATTATATTTTGATGTAATTTACTGAATAGAATTACAACAAAAATTCATCGCTTTATAAAAGAGACTATATTACTCTATATTATTTTTTCTACTTTATATTACCTTTAATTACACAAGTAATACATGATTTTTTCTTACAAAAATTTAATGCATTCAAATTTCATTTTCCTTACCTGCTCTCTAGATACAGCTACTTTAAGTTGTATATTTCCCTTACAGACTTACAGGTTAATGGTTAAGTTAAATTAAACTCTTTGTAGGTATGTACCTGTCATTTGCCCTGAGGCATAAAAGGAAAAATTTGATATTATTATTATTAATTTTTTAGAGATGGATCTCTGTCACTCAGGCTAGAATGAAGCGGCAGGATCATAGCTCACGGCAGCTTCAAACTCCTAGGCTCACGTCATCCTCATGTTTCAGCCTCCTGAGTAGCTGGGACCACAGGAGTGTACCATCATGCCTGCCTGGCTAATCTTTAATTATTTTAGGGACAGTTATTTTTTTTAGTTGCCCAGACTAGTATCGAACTCCTGGCCTCAGGAGTTACTCCCACTGAGCCTCCCAAGTACAGAAGTAAAACTTAAATTATATTAACGGAATGAGGAGACATTGAATCTTAAATGTGTATTTTCCTTAAGCATACAGTTAAGATAAAAAAATCTGCAAGTCATAATTTAGAACAGTGTTTTTTAAAGCCAATTTCATTTCTAATTGTATCTATCAGATAAAAGAGTCCAGCTGTTTATGTTTTGTGATAGCTTGCTTGGATGTAGTCCACAGGTGAAGTTGGTGAGTTTGTAATCTTCTGACTAGTAACATACTGAAACAGCATGGTGTAGCAGGAGTAATTTTAAGTTTACTTGCTTGTTTTGCTTTTATCAGATATTAACATGCTTAGCATTGCAAGTGGGTCCTCTTAGGATTTCGAAGGTGGCTATTGTTTACATTCCAAAGCTCCTTCCTCCCACACCCCACTCTCAGATGTCCACAGAAACCCTCCTTCCAGGGCCTCCTTGGCCTTAATTGTAAGAACAATGAGGCTGTTCATAAGAAACCACTCACTCCAGGAGCCTGGCGAGCTCCTTTACTGTTTCTATGCAAGCTTGATTGATTACCCAGGGAACATATACTACACCTTGTCAGAATGCCTATTAAGGAGGCTGGGACTTAATTTTTAAAGAACTGAGAAGAATACTTTTGAGTCTTGCCTGTTCATAATACAGTTCCTCGGGGCACCCATTACAAAAGACTCAAGGTGAGGCAAGTACCAGATTGCATTTAGGCAGAGGGAGAAAGCACTACACATTGTGATGAAGTGCTTTTAACATTTCACAGTTTAACATAATTGGATTCTAATGGGAGGTTTCTGTCAAAGTCTTTTCAGTCAAGAGTCCTATCAAAGAAAGAACTTGGTTGCACTTACATCTCTATTCAAAAGACAGATTTTATGCCAAATGCTATCCCTGGGGATAGCTAAGTAACTAAAGGATACATTGACAAACCATCAGCCCAGCAAGGGCCCTATGGTAAATATATTTACATGGATTTTACAGAATGTATGTATATATAAATACACACTCTCACACACATGCACATACACACTTATTTGGAAAGTACAACATTTATTACTCAACAATGGGTGCAGAAGAGATAAACACTGTTCAGTTTTAATTTTCATTATTTCTAGAAGTAAATGAACTCAAAGTATATAAGAATGATACATGTTAGACATGTGTTAGATATGATTTATACTATATCAGCATAAGCATATATTTGCATGTATTTTTCTATGTTAAATGGAAGCAGAGGAACAGAAGGTTCAGGGTAGAGTTAGAATGTCTAGGAATTTGTGAATGTATTTTAGATTTTGACATTAGCCTGCTGTGCGGTCTTTCACATCTTCATTAACTTTCCTCCATCTCTTCATGATTCCTCAACTGTAAAATGGGATCCAAATAGCAGATAGAGGTTGGCAAGTTCTGCATGAACCACTATATATGACTTCTATAAAAGTAGAGGTTTTCACTCATAAAAAAACTTGAAGTGCCATACTTAAAAATTTTTTATTTAACTGTTCTATTTCTCTCAAGCAAATAAAAAGATGTCAGGTAAACAGTCATCTGATATCAGTCTCAACAAGCCTCCTTCTACCTGTATACAAAGTTGTGCAGCTTTTTAATGTATTTGGAAAATTACTTTACTTTGTACATTTTGTAGTTGGAAAAACTAAGATGATACTGAGGAGTTCTTATACTTTTTTAGGCCTTAGAGTAGAACAATCAGAGGAACTGATGTTTTCGGAACTCAGATGGAGATCCAGCTAGTGATACTTGATGACACAACAAGATATAGTTAAAGATTCTTTAAGAAGGGTACTGTATACTCTTCTGGGGACTTTTTACCACTTATTCACTTTTCAGAAATTGTTAATTCTAAAAACTGGGAGAAAAGTATAAAACATTATTGCAGCAAAGTCAAAAGATTACATATATTCATTATCCATATAAAATGTATTATTTTACTCTGCAATTAAACATGACAGATATTTTGAATGCAAACTATGAGAATATCACTCTAATGAATCCTGCAAAATCTTAAGAAAACATCTAGTCATTTTTTTTACCTAATCAGAAGAATGTTCAATTATGTAAAACATCCGTAATATCATAAACAAAAGAGAATAATCAAGATTCAGTGACATGATTTATTTCAGATTTATTTGAATTTTCCAGATACCATTATTTATCCACAAACTATGTATATTTTAGACAGTATTTAACATTGTCATGTAAAGAAACATGGCTCCAAGTTATATGGGATTCAAGTTGTAAGACTTTTATTTACTAGCTTTGTGACCTTATGCAAAGTGTTTAATCTCCAGATCCTAAGATTCTTCATTTTTTAAATGAAGTTAAAATTGATATTCGACTATATTAAAACTATAGGTCATTTTCTCCCAGAATTGTCTAAGAATAGAAACCCAATAGATTTAAGAAGAGAAAACAAAATAAATGAGACTGATTTATCTTTTAAAACATTCTAGAGAGAGTAGAACACTAAGTAAAAAGAGAAGATCTCAGAAACCGCAGAGAAAAAAAATAGATTAACTTACAATATATATCAATTAGTCTGATAGCAGACTGCTCATAGCAATAGCAGAAGCCAAAAGGGAGTCAGAAAATATCTTGAAAATTCTCACAGCACATAACTTTTACTGTAGAATTCAGCCTGACTAAACTGTCATTCAAAATCACAGTGAAGTAAAGGTATGTTTCACAAAGTTCAGTTGAGTGAGTATGACTAAAAAAACCTTGTTAAACTAACTTATTAAGAATGAACTTCAAAAAAAGAAAATTAAACTAGAATAAGATATTAAGAACAGTAATGAATTCTAAAAACTTATTAAAGGTACTGGTAAATTTAATAAAAACAAAAAACAAAACAGACTTCTAGTTTCAGTTTTGACATGTAGAGCCTGAAAGGACTCCTGTCTTAAAATCAATCAAAAGCTGAACAAACCAAAATTCAATCATGGATTCATCAGGGAACTGAGACTGCAAAGCGACCTACCACCCACACGTGAACAGGGAAACTAACGCTCAAGTGAAGAGCCAAGCTTTACTCATCTGGACCAGAAGCCACTATTGCCATACATGCTTAGGAATTACCATTTAAATGTTAATATTGATTAATTGCTAGAGGAAGATTGTGAATGAGCATAAGGATGAGGAAACTCCCCATGAGTTTGGTCTTAGAAGAATCTAGCTACTTTTGTGGGTTTTACCTTCGGGAATTCCATCAGTTTTACAATGAAGATCCCAGAAAGATACTTCATGCTTTGCAGAGAATGGGGCTGGGTGGTTATATTTAATGGTAAGAAACTGTTATGTTTTGCCCTAAAACTGGGATCAAGGCAATAACGTCATCTCTTACCGTTACTATTCAACATCATACTGGAAATCCTAGCCAATGCAATAAGATGACAAAGAAAATAAAAGATATTGGAAAGGGAGAATATATACATATTGGTAAAGGAGAAAAAAAATTGTTTAACAATCCTTATTCAAAGATAACATGATTTTTCTTGGAGAAAATTCCAACTAAAGAATGGACATACACACACACAAACAACCTAGGGCTAATATAAGCAACGTCACATGAGACAAAGTTAATATACACAAGTCATTTGTTTTACTGTATGTCAATAATAAATAATTGAAATTGGAAATTAAATAAACAATACCATTTACCATAGCCATCTGCACCCTTTCATTTTTACCTAAAATAAAATACTGAGGTATAAATCTAATTAAGCATGTATAAAATCTATATATGAACAATAAATTTTTAAAAAATCTAAACAAATGGAAACATTTCACATTGATGGATTACAACACTCAATATTATTAAAATGCGAATTCTTTCCAAATTGATCTATAGATTTAATACAATCTCTCAGCACAGAATTTAGTAGATATTAAGAAATATATTCTAAAATTTATGTGGAAAGACAAAAAAACCTAGAACAGCTAACATAATACCAAAAAGCAAAGTTTCTCAGACTACCCAATTTCTAGACATTGTATAAAAATACAGTTATTAGACAGCATATTGATTGAAAGAACCAACATCAATAGAACAGAATAATATCCAAAAATAGACCCACTCAATCATAGTCAACTGGCTTTTGACAAAAGAATAATGACAATTCAATAGAAAAATTACAGTCATTTTTACCATTAGTACTGGAAAAACTGGATTCCATATGCAAAGTAATGATAAAAATAATACAAAGATCTAACACTTTTTATAAAAATCAACTCTAAGTGGATCATATAGTTACAAAACTATGATATAAAACTATAAAACTTGAAGAAGAAAACATAGGGGAAAATCTATGGGAGTTTGAGTTTGATGATAAGCTCTTACAAACAGCATCAATAGCACAATCCATGAACAAATAAATGAATAAGTTGGACTTCATTAAAATAAAAAAAAAACTTCTGCTCTGCAAATACATTGTTAATGAAAAAAATGAAAAAAAAAAGCCGCTGAAAGAAATATTTGCAAACATGCAGCTGATAAAGGCCTTACATCTGAAATATACTAAGAATGCTTAGAACTCACTAATAAAACAACCCAATTTTAAAAAAAGGCAAAAGATCTATACAGATTTTTCACCCAAACAGGTCCATAGATTGCAAATAAGCATATAAATAGACGTTTGACATCATTTGTCATTGAAGAATTACTAATTAAAACAACAACTAGATAATATAAACATATGAGAATGGCTAAAATTCAAAAATCAACAACACACATTGCTGTTGAATGTAACGCAATGGAAAGTCTCACTTATTTCTGGTAGGAATGAAAACTGGTACGGCCACTGTGGAATACAGTTTAACAGTTTTTTACAAAGCAAAACATACTCTTTTCATGTCATCCAGCAATTGTGCTCCTTGGTATTTACCGAACTAATTTGAAAATGTATGTCCACACAAAAACCTGGACACAAGTGTTTTAGCATCTTTATTTATTATTGCCAAACCTGAAAGCAAATAAAATGTCCTTCAACAGATGAATGCATAAAGCAACAGGGATGCATCCACACAATGTAATATCATGAAGCAGAACAAATAAATGTGCTAACAAGTCACAAACTGACATAGATGAATCTTAAATGTTATTAGTGAGTCAAGAAGCCAGCCTCAAACGGCTACTCTTCCAATTACATGACATTCTGGAAAAAGCAAAAGTATGGGGTCAGTAAAAATATCAACGGTTGTGAGAGGTTCAGGGATAGGAAATGAGAGCTGAAGATGTGAAACAGATGGGATTTCTTTTTAGGTCTGTGAAACCTAATACTGTAATGATAGGTCCATGACTCCATTTGTTAAAACCAATAAAACGTCACAGCTCAAAGAATAAAGTCTAATGCATATGAATTTTTAAAAATGTATATTTATAAGGTTATGATATACCAGGATACACTGTAGAATATGAAAAAACAATCTAACTGTATTGCAAATGTATGAAACAATCTCATTTGGAGAAAAGTTGTTGACCTAAGTAAATTTGGAAATAAGTAGAATAAGTAGGGTGTTCAGGATTAAAAAAGCAAAAGAAACTATACATAAACATTGTATTCTAATGGATGAACGTGTTTCTCATGATGATGTGGGTTAATTCTGATACTGCTACCCATATCTACTGACATTGAAAGTCCTGTAAATAGAAGGCAGATTGTGGAGCCAGACCTCTTTTTGACAAAAATGCAAGTTTACACATAATCCAGGGACAAAGACTAGAATGATCCATATGGTAATACACTAGAGTTGGAGACATCAGGATTAATTCATGTTTAAATGAACTTATATTTGTAGAGATAGTTACTTATAGAATTATGTGTAGATATGCAGGCTATTATACCCACATATATTTATCTGCTTTGCCAGCTGACAGGACATAGAAGCCAAGAATATATTAGAAGCAATGAACACACACCACATCCAGATCTTGGTTTTTTAGAGCATACTATAGAAAAAGTAATCAGAGACTTTTAAGAAATAACTGATTCTAGGACTGAAAGGAAAGGGCAAGATGATTCCGGAGTGTCTTGGGGTGAGAAAAAGTAACCAAGTGTTAAAAAAGAAATACACACCGATATACGAATAATTAAAAATAAATACACAGCAATAAATGAATAACGCTGGGAGGCTGAGGCAGGTGGATCATCTGAGATCAAGAGTTTTAGACCAACATGGACAGTATTATTGAAACCCAGTATCTACTTAAAATATAAAAATTAGCCAGATATGGTGGTGCCTGCTGGTGGTTGCAGCTACTTGGGAGGCTGAGGCAGGAGAATTGCTTGAACCTGGAAGGCAGAGGTTGCAATGAGCTGAGATTGCGCCACTGAACTCCAGCCTGTGTGACAGAGCAAGACTCCCTAAAGAAAAAAAATTGAGTAAATATGTAATTCAGGGAAAAGAGACAAATCTGCTTGCAGAAGACTTTCAAATAATTTATATAGCTTTCTACTCTCAAAAAGGCAGAGCATAATTCCCTAATTTTTATGTGAGGGTTATACATATTGACTTACTTCCATAGAGTACAGTGAAGAAAACAGAAGGTGGAAAGGGTAACTTTCCAGAGGAGAAACATTACCTTATTTAGGTGATCAAAGTTAACATCAAGAGTGACAAATTATTTTGATAGTTTATTCCCTCTCCCTCTATATGATGAGATGAGCAGAACTTTGCTTCTGTCATTTTCCTCCCCAAAACTCATAGTCCCAGTCTAATTGTGAGGAAAAAATCATTTGGGAAACATTTTACAAAGTAACTGGCCAGCATGTCTCAAAACTGTCAAGGTCACCAAAAATGAGAAAAGCCAAAGCAATTGACATGGCCAAAAAGAGTCTAAGGAAACATGGAAACTGAATGCAATATAATATACTGAACAGAAACCAGGAATAGAAAAAAGACATTAGGTAAAACAGAATGAAATATGAATAAAGTATAAACATAAATTAATAGTAACATGCAAATATGTGTTCACTTATTATAACAAATGTCATATATTTATACTTAAATTGCAGGATGTTAATGGCAGAATAAACAGAGAGTGGCATATAAAAAAACTCTCAGCCTTATCTTCATAATTTTTCTATAACTCTAAAACTTCTCTAAAACAGAAAGCTATTTTTTTAAGTATTTACTATAGAAACAACAATGATAACAATTTAGGAAGTATAAAACAAATAGTAACAAAAGGATAAAATGAAAAAAGTCAAGTCTTTGGAGTTGCAACAGTCTCAGTTCTCTGAAAAACCTGGAAGAGAATAAATATTAACGTATTAGCTTGTCAACTAATTTTAAAGGTAACTACTATGCAATAAATAGGACATATAATCTCAAAGACAGCAGATAATAAAAAGGGGAAATAAAGATAATTTCATTGGCTCATTTAATCAATCCAATGAAAAAGTAGAAAAAAAATGTAACAATGGAAGCATAGAATGATAAAGCCTAAAACCATATTGTGTATAATAAACCAAATGAAAATAAGTGACATATGGTAACAGACAATACAATGTAGTTTAAAAATGTACAATCTTGCTACTGATTGCTCAAAATATGCTCACTTAAAATGACAAGAAGTGGTTGATGCTACTAGAATGCAAAAAGAAACTAAACACTGTAAATGCTTTCTAACAAAAAAAAATGGAAATGGCTGCATTATTATCCAAAGCATATTTTGAAATTAAAAATGTCTCTTAAATTTTAAAATTAAATTAATTTTAAAGTTAAAAATATCAATAAGATTAATGTGTAAATGTAAAATGCAATATTTAACGGGAGTAAGTAAATTCTAAATTTGAATTCATTGAATAACATAACCTAAATATATACAGCAAATATTAACAAAACAAAATTGTTTTGGTAAATTCATCCTTAAAGTTGAATTTTTAAAGTCACAAATTAGTAACAACACAGAAAAACTTGCACAACAGAAGCTTTTTTAAATGTTGTCATTCCAAAGAAACTATCAGAAAGTAAAAAGGATAAGAACAAAAATTAATGAAGTAGAAGAAGGAGGAATAATAAGGAAAATTCCTGAAACTTGTGCTTTGAAAAGACCAGTAAAGTCGATGCTTTAATACTAAGAGCATTGAAGACAAAGGATTGAAAATAGAAACAAAAGTTACAAAAATGAAAAAGTATATTACTACACATACAATGTACACTAAGAATATAAGACTATCCTGAATGACTTTATGCCCAAGCTCTGCAAATGGTTAGATAAAATGCATAATATCCCAGAAATATGTAACTTGGCAAAAGTAACTTTAAAAAAGCAATCAGTCCCAAAGAGGCTACCGTTGAAAGTTTGAGTCAGTAGTTAAATATATACCCACTAAAAGAGAGGAAGAAAAAACACCCACCTCAATCCAGATCATTTTTAAAATTAACTCTTTTTCATAATCCAATATTTATACAGTCTTTCTAAAAGAAAAGAAAAAGAGCAGTTACCTTCATTTATTTTATGACAATCTTACCATATTGACAACAAAATCAGGGTAAGATAGTATAGCAAAAAAAAAAAAAAAAATAAGGTAGCATTAGCAAACTGAATTTGAAATAATATACAAAATGTAACCCATCTTTACCATGTTGAAATAGTCACTTAAATCTAAGAATTATCTCACTTCACAAAATCAGTTAATATAGAGTAACATATTAAGAGTTTAAAGGAGGAAGTCTATGATTATCTCAGAAAATGAAAAGAAAATCATTTGTAAAACTTCAATATCCATTTCTAAAGAATGATCTAAAAAGGAATAGAAAGCAATTTTTAACTTGATGAAGGTTGTAAAAAACTATCCAAGAGGATCTGCAAAAAAATAAATAATAATAATAATAAATCAACCCCCTAAATCCCTTAACTGAAGTACTTTAGGCCCACAGGTGTTTCAGAATTCAGAAATACTGAGTTTTCGAAAGGCAACAAGGTGCATATCCGTACGTTATGTAACGTTCTTAGCAGATTGGGAGCAGTATCACATAATCAAACACATTAATTTTGTCAATGAAACTTATGAATATTCACAGTAATTAAGATAAAGACTGTAAATAGCCTCACATCTGTTCAGATGAGATTTGGCTTTGGAATAAGTTCTGGTGCCAGATTTACTTTAAAAATTCTCTGAATGTTTAGTTTTTTTAAATTTCAGAATTATGTATGAGGGATTGTGAAACTGTTGCAAGTAGAGAGTTTAACATAATTGCTATATGAAAGTTAAATATTAAAAATAATCACATTCTTATATACTACTTAAAACACATAAAATATAATTTAAAAAGTTATTTACAGGCCTGGCATGGTGGCTCATGCCTGTAATCCCAGCACTTTGGGAGGACAAGGCGGGCAGATCACCTGAGGTCAGGAGTTTGAGAACAGTCTGGCCAACATGGCAAAACCCCATCTCTAATAAAAATACAAAAATTAGCCAGGCATGATGATGTACACCTGTAGTCCCAGCTACCCAACATGCTGAGCCAGGAGAATAACTGGAATAACCGGGGGCCAGAGGCTGCAGTTAGCAGAGATTGCACCACTGCACTCCAGCCTGGGCAACCAAGCAACACTCTATCTCAATCAATCAATCAACACAAAAAGCAATAGAAATAACTAAGATAAATCCACAAAATTACCTACACATTTACAGAAAAAATATAACATTTCGATTACATAAAAAATGAAGTCCAATTATTGTGGATTATATTAAATATAACATGAAACTTACATTAAGTACAGAAAGACTTGATGGTGCAAAGATCTTTTATACCAATTACTCTATGAATTCAATAAAATGCAATTGAAAATGCAAAGAGATTTTTATAGAACTTCATAAATAGACTATAATATTTATATTAAAGTGCAAAAGGCTTTGAACAGGTAAATCTATTTTGAAGTAGAAAAATGTGGAAAACATGGCAAAGCAAATAGTGAAACTTAAAAAAATTGAGTAGTTAAAAGGTGTATAGATTGACCCATGAGTATCAAGTAGGGTTATCAGAAACCAGTGCCCACATGGATAAATGTGGCTGTTTGAAGCAGGAAGAAAATATGGATTATTCAAATGATAATGTGAACAAAATTGCTTATATATATGAAATAAGTAGGATTTAATCTCCCAACATCCACATATTAAGTAGCAAAAAGAAAAAAGATGAAATGTTAAAGGCATTTAAAATACTAAGAAAAATATATGATTATATCTTTACAATTGTGAAATAAGAAAGGATGTTTTTAGTCCGATATTAAAGTATAACACAATTGCATACAAGGATAACTATAGTTTCATTAAAATTAAATTTTTCTGAATTTAAAACACACTGTAAAAGAAATTAAGAAGCAAACTGCAAATTAAAAGTCAATATTTAGGGAGAGCAGGTAGAGCCAGATAGCTTACTAGAACCCTCCAGCAATAGTGCCACCACAGGACAGTGTGGTGAGAGAGAATCTGTGTGCTTGGGGATCGGGGAGCAAAGTGATTGTAAGACTTTGCATTGAACTCAGTGCTCCCCTGTCACAGTGGAAAGCAACACAGTGCTGGTACAGCCAGCAACCAGGAAGGGAGCATTTAGACTAGCCCTAGCCAAAGGAGAGTCATTTATCCCAGTGGTCAGAACCCCAGTTCCAGTTATACTTATCACTGAGGGCTAAAGCACTCCGGAGTCCTGTATAAACTCAAAAGGCAGACTGGACCACACTGACTGCAATTCCTGCCCAAATCCTGGTGCTATGCTGGGTATGGGGCCAGTGGATTTGGGGTACACATGACCGAGGGAGACAGCATCTGCAGCAGCTGTCTGCAGGAGTGCTTGCATTACTCCTTCCTCGATTTTAGGCAGTGAAGCTCACAGCTCTGGAAGGAGAAAGAAGTGTAAAGAGGACTTTGTCTTGCAACTTGAGTACCATCTCAGCCACAGTAAAATAAAACACCAAGAAGAGTTCTGAAACCCTCCTTCCAGGCCGTAGCACCAAAACGAAATTTTTAGTCACCCTGGGTCCCAAGGGAACCAACTGCCATAAAGGAAAAAAATGCAGTCCCTGGAAAAATTTACTGCAGCTGATTAATAAAACCTTGGCCCTTGAATATATATCAGTTGTAGCCCGGCAGCAATTGCCACAGGCCTTGGGTCAGACATAGTACCTTGCTGGCTTCAAGTGACCCAGCACATTCCCAGCTGTGGTGCACATGTGAAGACCCTCTTTCTGCTTAAAGAAAGGAGAGGGAAGAGTAAAGAGGACTTTGTCTTGTAGCTTGGGTACCAACTCAGTCACATTAAGATAAAGTACCAAACAAACTCCTCAAGTCCTTGATTCTAGGCCTTAGCTCCTGGAGGGTATTTCTAGACCTGATCTGGGCCAGAAAGGAACCTGCTGTCCTGAAGAGAGAGACCCAAGCCTGCCCAGACTCAGCCTCTGCTGACAAAAGAGCCGTTGAGCTTGAATAAAGATCAGTGGTAGCCAGGCAGTAGCCACCATAGGCCTAGGGAGGTGGTGACCATGGTGAGAAAGTCTTTCTGCTTGAGGAAAGGAGAGGCCAAAGTAGGAGAGGACTTTGTTTTGCAACCTGGGTACCAGCTCCATCCCCGTCAAATAAAGCACCAAGCAGACTTCTAAAACCCCTGATCCCAGACCCTAGCTCCAGAATGGCGTTTATAGACCCATGTCAGGCCAAAAGGGAACCTGCTGCACTGAAGGTAGTGACTCAGTTCTGGTGAGAGTCATCACCTGCTGATCAAAAAGCCTTGAGCTTTGAATAAACATTAGCAGCAGCCAGAAAATAGTCACCACTGGCCTTGAGTGAGACCTAGCACTGTGCTGACTTCAGGAGTGATTCAGCATAGTTCTGGGTTGGTGGCCACAGGAGTTTTTGTGTCACCACATCCCCAACTTCAGGCAGCTCAGGACAGACAAAGAGAGACTTTCTTTGTTTTGAGAAAAGCAGGAAAGAATACAAGAAACTCTGTTTGCTAATCCAGGAAATTCTCCCAGACCTTATCCAAGACAACCAAGACGATACTTTTGTGAGTCTATAAAAGTCACAGAACTACTAGGCTTAGGGTGACCCCAATGTACATACACCTGCAGTGACCAAAGACTTATATTGCAACAATTAATTCCCTTTGAATACATGGAAAGCCATCTCAAGAAAGACAGGTAAGAACAAGCCCAGAGTGCAAAGATTGGAATACATTCCCAATTCTCCAGTTCTCAGATATCAGTGACTATCCACAAGCACCAAGATCATCGAGGAGAACTTGAACTCATCAAACAAACTAGTATCCAATTTTGGAGAGACAGAGATTTGAAACAGTGTTCAAAATAGCTGTTTTGAGGAAGCTCAACAAAATCCAAGATAACACAGAGAACAAATTCAGAATTAAATCAGATAAATGTAACAAAAAGATTAAAATAATTTAGAAAAAAATTAGAAATACTGGAGCTGAAAAATTTAAGTGATAACCAAAAAATACATCAGAGTCTCTAAACAGCAGAATTGATTAAACAGAAGGAAGAATTAGTGAGCTCAAAGATAGGCTATTTTTGAAAATACACAGGCAGAGGATTAAAAAATAATAATAATAGGGCATGCCTACAGGATCTAGAAAGTAGCCTCAAAAGGGCAAGTCTAAAAGTTATTGGCCTTAAATAGGAAGTAGAGAGAGAATTCAGAGTAGAAAGTTTATTCAAGGGAATAGTAACAGAGAACTTTCCAAACTTAGAGAAATATGTCAATATTCAAGTACAAGAAAGTTATAGAACACTAAGTGGATTTAACACTAATGAAGACATTTAATAACCAAACTCTCAAAGGTCAAAAATAAAGAAGGGATCCGAAAGGCAGCAGGAGAATATTGAAGGAAAAAAGTAATATATAAAGGAGTTTCAATACATCTGGCAGTAAACCTCTCAGTGGAAACCTTACAGGTCAGGAGAGAGTGGTATGATGGAAAAACCCTTTTATCCCAGAATAGTATATTCAGTAAAAATATTCTTCAAACATAAAGAAGATATAAAGACTTTTCTGGACAAACCAAAGCTGAGGGATTTTTGTTAATACCAGACCAGTCCTACAAGAAATGCTGAAGAGAGCTCTTCAACCAAAAAGAAAAGCAAGTTAATGGGTAATAAGAAAGCATCTGAAGGGGCAATACTTACTGGTAACAACAAGTACACTGAAAAAATACAGACTATTATAGCACTATAATTGTTGTAGATAAATTAATGATATCTTGAGTAGGAAGACTGAAAGACAAACCTATCAAAAATAATAACTACAACTTTTTAAGCCATAGAGTATGTAATAAAACATATATAGATAAAGAAAAATGTTAAAGGTGGGGAAAATAAATTTAAAGTGTAGAGTTATTCGTTGCTTATTTTAGTTTGTTTTTGCAATCTGAGTTAAGTTGTCATCATTTTACAAAAATGTTTTATGTGATTTGTAAGCCTTACAGTAACCTAAAATCCAAAAATATACAACAGATGTATGAAAATACCTGAAGAAAGAAATAAAACATATCACAGAGAAAAATACTTTCACAAAAAACAAAGACATGAGAAATAAATAAAGAAAGAGAAGACCACAAAACAACTGGAAAACAAATAAGAAAATTGCAATAGTAGATACTTACTTATCAGTAATAACATTGAATGTAAACGGACTAAAATAAATCTCCACTCAAAGGCATAGAGTGGATAGATACATGGAAACACACAAATAAGCAAAACAAGCAAAACAAAACAAAACAAAACAAAGAAACAAGACCCAAGGATTGATTACTTATAAGAAATACACTTCACCTGTAAAGATACACATAGAATAAAAATAAAGGGATGGGAGAAAAGATTGCATGCAAATAGAAGCTAAAAAAGTGCAGGAATAATAGCTACACTCATATCAGATAAAACAGATTTCAAGATAAAAATAAGATAAAGAAGCAAAGAACATTATTATATAATAATAAAGAGATAAATTCAGCCAGAGGATGCAACAATTATAAATATATATGCATTCAACATTGGAACATACATAAATCAAATATTATTGGAAGTAAAGAGAGACATAGTCCCCAATATAAAAATAGTTGGAAACTTCAACATCCCACTTTCATCATTGGACAGATCATCCACAAAGAAAATCAAAGAAGAAATATTGGACTTAATCTGTACTATAGACTACATGGACCTAATAGATATTACATGATTAAGTAATTAATAAATTATTTGGTTACTCCATTATGGTTTATTTTCTAATTTACCATGGACTAATCAGAAAACAACATTGTAATCTATCACCTTATATTCTAAATGTTTTTAAGTAATAAAGGAAACATTTTGCTGCTTTTTTTTTTTTTTTTTGAGATGGAGTTTCACTCTTGTTGCCCAGGCTGGAGTGCAATGGCATGACCTTAGTTCACTGCAAACTCAGCCTCCTGGATTCAAGTGATTCTACTGCCTCAGCCTCCTGAGTAGCTGGGATTACAGGCATGCATCACCACGCCTGGCTAATTTTTCATGTTTCTGGTAGACAGACGGTTTCTCCACATTGATGAGGCTGGTCTCAGACTCCCAACTTCAGATGATCCGCCCACCTTGGCCTCCCAAGATGCTTGCATTACAGACATGAACCACTGTGCCTGGCCTAACATTTTACTTTGAAATATTTCTATATGTACAAAGATCATGAAATGCATATCAGTGAAATAATGTACAGCAATGAAAATCAAGATGATTTTTCATATAAAATTATATATTTTGTATTTTTATTTTTGTTTATTCCTCACAAAATATGAATTATTACCCTTTGGCTTCATCACAAACTTATGAAGGAGAACATATTATTCCCAATTTACAGGTAGGAAAGTGAAGCTCTCAGAGATTATAATTTGCCAAGCTATTGAGTGGTAAGGTTGGTATTGAATAATTACTTATTTTATTTCAAAGTTTATGTGGGGTATCATGATTTTTAAAAATATTTTTATAGTAAGCATATATCTTAATTTGGTCAGTCTACTATTACAGATACCATAGACCAGGTAGCTTAAAAACCAAGCATTTATATCTCACAGCTCTGAATATTGGAAGTACACAATGAGGATACCAGAATGGTCAGGTTCTGGGTAAGGGTCCTCCTACTAATTCACAGAGAGATGCCCTCTTATTATATTATCATGTTGTGAAGAGAGAGAACTTTGGTACCTTCATCATTTTATAAGACTGGTAGTCCTATTGTGGGGGTCCTCATGACTTCATATAAACCAAATTAACCTCCCAAAGTCCTCACCTCCAAATGCCATCACAATGGGGATTTAAGTTTCAAAATAGGAATTTTGGGAGGACATAAATGTTCAGACTATACCAATATACAAATGAATTCATTGATAGGAATTTTAGGAAAAATAGAATGTAATTTCTTTCTGGGTTAAAATACCAGTATTAAATTGTTAAATAGTTCTTGAAGAGTCAGAAGCAGAAGCAGAAGCAGGAGCAGGAGCAGGAGCAAGAGGAGGTGAAGGAGACAGAAGGAGAATTAGCAGAAGAAAAGTTCTTCCATCGGCTTATCTATATCTCTACCTTATTTGCAAATCCAGACTAACATATTTCTCTCTTTTGTTTAAAAATAGAAATAATGGTTTCACAACCAATTTTTTAATGGACTTACTTTTGTGTTATTTCTTTACCTCTACCAGTTGTTTCTATATTGAGTTGACCAGACATGGTGAGAACATGAAGCTTAAAAACTTGTGTTTTAAAATGAAGTTCCCAGGGGTAATGTAATATGGTGATTTGAAAACAGAAATGACTTATTCTGGAAACCTGATAATATTTCCCAGTGTACTGTTACATTATGTATATACTAGGATTATGAAAGTCCTACTCACTCACTACTTTACTTTGTTTCTTATAGGACAGTGGTGTGTAACATTGAATTCATTTGACAGAATAACAATAATCACTAGCAAAGTTATAATTTCTTATCACTTATTATATATCAATGTCTTTTGAAAATAAAATTTTGATTTCCACATTTTAATTAATATCAACATTTACTATATCTCTCATGAGTAATCCAACAAGGAATGTTCACAGACACTCAACGACTAATATTGAACAATTTAATGCAACAATCGACTTCTGTTTCATGATCTTTATCTGAGAATATGTGATTAACTCTGGGTCATACAACAAACCAATTTAAAAATCAGCAAGGAAATGTCTAATTCTGTGTTTGATCCAGTATATTAGCTATCTTAATTGAATTTTAAAGGTTACCATAGGCAGGAATCACTTTTAAACAAATATTATGCACCCTCTAAAATAGAAAAAAAGAAAGAATCCAATTTCTTAGAGAAGAAAAGATTCAAATCATTTCCATAACACTGACCTAGGTTGAGACAAATCTGTCTTAGGACAAGGACTTTGAAGTGAAAACCTGACAAGTCATTATATTACTAATTTAGAAAATAATTTCACCTCCTATTGAAACAATGCCAACCTGTCATGTTAAAATATCTACCTTTTATTCCATCAGATCATTCAGTACAACAACTGCTTTCTCTGAGTCTTCCAGACTTTAGGGGCAAGAGTTAAGAGAAGGCTATTTTTTTTCTGTTAGGAATCCTTTTTACTTCCTTTTAAAAAATGAAATAGGAAATACACAGTTCATAAGCTGGAATATACCCAGGGCAGTTCTTGGTTGTCTTTCAGTAAGAGCGAAGAGTCTTCCAAATTCTAAAAAATAGAGTACTAGTCTTGTCAAACGGAATATGATTTCTTTTGGAGAATGTGGTTGTGATTCATTCTTCCCCCAAAACACCATCTTACTTTTTATAAAAATAATATCCATTATTATATTAGAATTTGAAATAATTCTATATATGCCTAGGTCCCAAACTAGATCCCAATATTCTAATGATCTTGAACCTCCCCTAAACTATAGTGTTTTATAATCAGTAGGGGTTCCTTTTTTCAAAAATGAATGTTTAGATTGTACTCTGTTTTGTTTAAAAAGACACCACTTTTCTTGCTATCTCTTTACTGATATTTTTGCAAGATATTGAGATATTCAAGCTGATCTGCCATACAAATACACTATATATGTAATACACTCTCTGATAATTTTTCTGTCACTTTCTCACAAGTAAATTTTTTATGAACCTTGAGTGAGAAGACTGGGAAAGCATATGTGCTGCTAATCATACACATGCGCTTCCCCATTCAATATTAGAAAAGATATTCAGAGTCAGGCTTTCTGTCATGTTATTTTCTTATGATGCATGAGCATGCAGATCACTTGTCTCTTCAATATTGTAGGTGAGAGTGTGGATGTGCACATGTCTGTTTCTATGTGGCTTATTTCCTGCTGGATTGTGAGTTCCTTGAATGCAGAGACCTTGCTGTATAAGTCAGAGCTTTTCAGAGAAATGCTAATAGCAGAGAGAAAGAAAGAAGGATTGATTTTAAGGGATTGAGATCTGGAGAGCAGAATTCCTTCTTCCTTAGGGGACCTCAGTCTCTTCCTCTTAAGGCCTTCTACTGAGAAGATGAGAACCACCTACATTGTGGATGGTGTTACTGTCATCTGAAAAATACCTTTATAGAGATATCTTTACAGGTATTCGTCCAAAGCTTTTCAAGCTTGCACTGGGTTGGTTGCAAAAACTTACCTCAAAGTGTACATTCTAAGTCAAATATCTGTATTTAAGTGTTTTAAAATGAATATAAAGAAAGAAATATGCAGAAATCAGTCTTAGCTTTTTTTTCAGCTAAAGGTGAATAGTAAAAGGAGAAGTATTTGCAGATATATCTACCTATCAATAATTTAATAAGATTAATTCCTATTTTAAGACATCACTGCTTATAAGTTAATCATATGTATTATTAATAGTAATACTATATAATACAACTTGATCAGTTTTAAGATGGATTCGTGTTGGTCTTCTATAATAAAAATGCTTCATTATAGTGGTCCAATATACTGCAAAACCTGCATTAGATGGACTCTGTTTATCTGTTAGGAGAATTAATTATTATCCCTCCAGTGTCTCAGAAACAATGTATATGTATGAAAAGTAGTCAAGATTTTCTAGCGATCAAAAATTATATATTAAGAGTTCAGAGATTTCTGACTAGAGTCAATGTGTGGACCACAAAGACATGGTTTTAGAGGTATTCTGAAACTTCTTAAACATGCTTTGGATTAGAAAAAAGTCTAGTACCAGCTCAAATATGGTGTATAGATCCTTGCAAAGAAGCATAATTGAAGCATCAGAAAACATGACATGGCTGGGGTTTTGTTGTTTGATTTGATTTGGTTTTTTATTGTAATATATTCACAGCAACTCAGAAGTCAAAAACAGGACAACACTCTGAAAAACCAACATTCTTTTAGTGAGTCTGATTCACAGGAATGGCTTTCAACCAGCAGTGTTTGCCTTTTGGCAGCAAAAGCAAAGTGGAAATTATTTAGTTACAAGACTGAGTATATTTTTCATTATAAAAGAATAGACACATTATGATTGGTGAGCCTTGTTCCTTTTACTTTAGCCAGCCCCTTGCCTGTAGAACACTAAGAACTTCCACTCAAAAACCAATTCTGTAATGCATTACCTAGTGCATTAATAAACGCCAAGCAGTGATTGTAATAGTAATGTTTTGGGTTGTGAAAAGGCACACCTTCATTACACTGCTGATTTTGTTTGCAGAAGTTTTGCATTTGAATAAAGTCTGTTGGTCATGACATGTTGAGATTCTCTAAACACGGAAGCTCACACAATTTCAGTTCATCATTCATTCATTAGGCAAATATATTTTGACATCTTAGTTGTAGCAGGCACTAAAGTAAATTTGGGCAAAGAAAGTAGAGTTAGTAATCTTTTTTCACATGGGCTATAGACTCCTTACAAACAAACAGATGTGTATTACTCTTACCTTAGTGATATTCTACTTTGTTTGCTTTAAGTGCAAAATATAAATATTTTATAAGATAAAGGAGCTGATAGTTGGACATCAAGCCAAAATAAAAATTTGTTCAGTGTTTGGTAAGGAGGTTGTAAGAAAGATGTTAGGTTGTTATTTTTTCTTTCTCTCCTTTGCTCTGTCCCTCCATGTTCTTCTCTCTTCCCCCTTCTCTCTGCTTCTCTCTCTTATTTCAGCTTGCCTCTTTCTATAGCAATTGTCTTATGAACAAAGAAAATGCTGTTTGTACAAGAAAAACCTAAGGTAGGGAAAGACCAGTAAGAGTATTTTTCTAGTTGCCCTGGTGATTTTTTCTTCTTATTCCTAAGAAAATTCTAGTGGCGTCATAATTTATTTTGAAAAGAAATGACACACTAACTATAAACCTCATCACCTCTTGGAACATATTAAAAATAATCAAACATCTGAATGGAACTTTTAAATGACTCTGAAGAGCTAAAATTCTCTAAAAGCTGTATTCAGTGGGATTCCTAGTCATTGGCATTAAACTGACGTTAGTGGTCTGTCACTTCCTCCCGCATTGAGAGGGACAAATGCTTAAGGAAAAGTGAAGAACTGTAGGTAGCTGAAGGTTACATGAAGAGCGTGCCATGTGCAGCAAGAATGGCAGCAAAAACGTGAATTATTTTTGTTTTTTATACTAATTTAAAGGGCAAGAAAACAGGAAACGAATGTCGACAACCTGTTGATATTGTTTTTTCACCCCTCAAGGTGAAAACACATTTACACGATCAGATAATACAAATGATTAAAAAACGACATGTGGTCTTTCTTGCATGTGGTCAAAATTGATATAAAGCTTACTCCTGCAGGAGCTGAAGAAAATCCTGCATGCTCATTTGCAGAGAAAAAAAAATGTAATCCTGTTGTATGAACTTCTGGTCAGTGAAGAGATTAAAGATGTGTAAACATACTCTAAGCATTTCCTTTCAGCATTAGTTAGCATGATATACTTAGCCAACTCTCTAGGAATACATGGAAACAAGACAGATGGCACAAGATACTCCATTCCTCCCTCTTATTAAAATAAAATGGGTTAGAAAAATATGCTATATTTATTTTTTCTTGTGGGTACTACCTGCCTATCAGACCTTATGCTACCAAACTCTCTAAACTGATAATGCCTTTCTTACAAAACTAAGACATAACTCAGCAGTTCCACAGCTGTTAATCCGTTGGATTTAACTCTATTCCAAACCTAAGGACCAAGTTATGTCTGTTAAACATAGGAAGAGACTGAAGGAGCAACTTGGGGCATCTGGATAGAAAATTTCGTGACCAAACATGTGAAATGGTGTTTTGTTCCACATTAGAAGAAATTTCCTTTAGTTTACAGTGCTAGATGCACCAATGGAAGAAGATAATATTGATTATTGGGAATTAGAAAAAACAAAGCAAGACTAAAACAGTCAGAAAAAATTTTAAATCGGGATCACTTTACCATCTTACATAGCATAGAAAGCTAGCATAACTTTACATGAAGGTGCATATAGATACGTGGAGTAGAGTATGAGTAAGGGTCAGATAGTCAGTGACCAGCAAAACTCAGCTTTCAAAGTTCAAAAATTTAGAGGAGGATGTGAATGGGAAAATCTGCTGCAAGCTAATGGCATGGTCATGTCAAGGCCGTTTAATTATTCAAAAAATGTTGATAGTTTTCATTCTGTGCCCATTGGTGCACTGAGTTGGGATACACTTATAAATAATACGCATTTCCTACCATCAAGGAGTCCACAGCCTAGGTGGGACAAATCATCTAATAGTTATTCATCATGGCAGAACTAGGAGAGGGTGCTAAAAGAAACTGCAATGCCTCAGCCTAATCTGATGATGCTATTCAGGAGTGAGTAAAAGCACTTGTTCCCTAGATGAAGGTTGGGATGCAAAATCTTTATTAGGAATCAGCATCTATAAAAAGAATGGAGAGTGTATCTGCCTGTCTGGGCTGCCATAACAAAATGCCAGAGACTTGGCAGCTTGCACAACAGAAATCTATTTTGTCACAGTTCTAGCAGCAAGAAGTTCAAGGTTAAGGTGCCATTATGGTTGGTTTGTGGTGAGACCTTTGTTTAATAGATTGTAGTTGACTTCTTGCTGTAATGCTTATATGGTCTTTCATTACTACATGCATGAAGAAAGAGAGATCTCTGATTCCTCTTCCTCATCTCATAATAACACCAGTTCTGTCGTATTAAGGTTTCACCTTCATGAACTCATTGAACCTGGATTACCTCCCAAAAGACCCCTTTTCCAAATACAGTCACACTGGGGCTTAAGGCTTCAACATATCAATTTGAGGGAGAAAGAATTCAGTTCATAGAGGAAGAAAATATGAATGAACAGAAATAATTGAAATATCATATAGATTCCAGAAAGCCACGTGGGTCAGGAGTTCTGGAGTGAGTGTCCAACAGGATGTCCCCCACTGAGTCGAATGGCAGACTCCTGTACCTCCGCTTCTCTGTCTCGTATTCAGACTGAACCTAGAATGGGTATGACTTTGCACAAAGCAGCTGTCCACAACTGAGCAGAATATGAAGTTGCTAACAATTGGAAGCCATCTGATGACCACATTCTCTACAGTTGGATGTCAAGTCCTTCCTTTAGATGATCTGGGCAACACATCTCTGTGTCCAACACAGGGTACTCCCAACTACTTCATTAGATATTTAATTAAATTAGAAAATAAAACACTTGATATGAGACTTCAAGGGCAATTAATTAATTAGGTGAGAAAGCACTAAGATCTTCAGTCCATTGACTCACAATGTTCACTCCATCCAAATCTTTCCTCTTACCTTATTTCTTTCAAATCTAGCTCAGGCTCTGCAACTCATTATTATGATAACTTGCAAATATTTTTAACTCAGTTGCCTCTTAGCTTATATCCTAGACCCTGGAAAAACTAATATATGCATTTTCTTTCAGCCTGAACTCAGCTAAATGCTATGAAAGAAAGATCCTGGATGACTGGTGTCACTAGCTGCATTTGAACACACTGCAGCCTGTCAGTCTGAACTGGACTCTTTCTCCAATGATTATTCACACCTTCTCATTGATCCTCAGATTCCCCATGCTTCCTCCACTGCTTGAGCTCAGCTGATGAGCCTGTCTTGAGGAAAAAGTCATCATTAAATGGGAGTTCTCTTAATTTCCCACTACAAAATCAACACCCATTTACTTCCTTGTGTTGAAAGAAAAGAATTATTTTTCTTTCTAGGCCAGTAGACTCTGTTAATGTGTACCCTGAATAACATTCTCAAAAATGTTGTTCTGGCAAAATTTCTTTTCTTTCCTGTGTCAATTATCTCTTCCTCACTCTTGGATCATTGTTATCAAACCACAAACGACGCAGTCTTTTATTATGAAATACCAGTCCTTTGACGTCATTTGCCTCTACAGAAATAGCTTCGTGCCTCTACAGAAATTGTTCTTTTTTTTTCTCTACTTCCTTTTTAACCCAACTGTCTGAAATTAATACATTAGGCTCTGCTTGTGCTTCCTCAACTCCCTTTTACACCCCACTCCACTCCAGCCTGGAGTCTGTGCCCTCACTGCTCTGAAACAGAATTTGTTAAGGCCACCACTGAATTCAAGTTGCTAAATGAGTATTTTCTGGTCCTTGTCACTTGACATGAATGTACCTTTCTTTTAGATAAATTCCTGTTTTTGTCACTCCCTTCTTCCTAAACAACCTCTTGGTTTGACCTCTCCGACGACTTCTGTAACCTCCTCTTAAGACTCTCATCTGCTCATTTATTTCATAGTCTCACTTTGCACCATCTTCCTTCTTAGCTTTCAGTTTTAGAGTTTTTCTTGTTTCAGACCTGGACTTCCTTCCTTTATCTTTGTACATCCTTAGAACAACTTACCCATTCTCATAGCTTTACATAATGTCTTTATTTAATGATTCTCTCATTTTTTCTTTTTTCTTTTTCTTTTTTTTTTTTTTTTTTTTGACACAGGGTGTTGCTGTCACCTAGGCTGGAGAGAGATGATGTGATCACAGCCCACTGTGACATCTAACTCCTGGGCTAAAGAGATCCTCCCTTCTTAGCCTCATGACTAGCTAATATGATAAATGTGACCACCATGACCAGATATTGTTTTATTCATTTTTATTTTGTAGAGACAGAATCTTATTATGTTGCCCTGGCTGATCTTGAACTCCTGGCCTCGAGCAACCCTTCTGCCTCTCCTTCCAAAGTACTGGGATTATAGGTGTAAGTCACCTTGTCTGTTCATGATCCCAAAATTTGTAGACTCAGTCTAGAACTTTCCTCTGAGGTCTGTTTTATATCCCCAACTGCTTCTTTGTTTCCTCTACTTGCATTTCTCAGTGACGCCTTAAATTTCACACATCCAGAACCGAACTCCCAAGCAGACCCCATAAAACCTCTTTTCCTCTTATGTAGTCATCTCAGTAATACCATTTTCATCTATCAAGGTATTGGTCACAGAAAGCTGGGATTTGAGTTAAATGCAGGCTACTAGAAAACACACACACACATATATACACACACGTGTGTGTGTCTGTATTTATATGTATGCATTTATTTTTGTTTGTGTTCTACAAACTTTTCATGATGAGTACTTGCAAATTTCTGTACTGTAATCTCCAAATCCAACACATCATCAGAGCATGCTAATTCTCTTTCTGAGATCTGACTAAACCTATCGACTGTTCTTTGTCACCACAGTTACAGTCTGCGTTTCATCCACCAACTGTGGCCACCTGAACCATGGCAGTGCTTGCTAATTCATTTCCATTTCCAAATGTATGCCCTTGAACAATTCCCCACCAGGGTAACCTTTTAAATAAGTAAATTACACCAAGTTAAATTATGGTACTTCCTTGCTTAAGGTTGCTAACTATTATGATCATCAATGAGGGCTTTTTACAACTTAATCTAAATGTCCCCTTATATCTGCTCTAAACTGAATTCAGCACCTCCCCCCTACGCTGCCACCAAAATTTATATGTTGAAGCCGTTACCCCTAATGTGATGGTATTAGGAGATGGGAACTTTGCAATTAATTAAGTTTAAATGAGATCATGAGGGTGAGGCTATCATGATGGGATTACTGCCTCTATAATAAGAGGTACCTGGGAGCTTTTTTTTTTTTCTTTTTCTCCACAATGTAGTACACAGCAAGAAAGCAGCCATCTGCAAGCCAGAAAGGGAGCCCACATTAGGAACCTAATTGGCCTGAACCTTAACTTGAATTTCCCAGCCTCAAGAACTGTGAGACATAGTTGTATTTTGTTATGGCAATCTCTGTTAAGATAGTATCTATGTCTATTTTTATCTATATTATCTATCTATTTTTGTTAAAAATCAAACATACATATGTGAAAATCAAACATACATATATATATCACATACGTATGTTTAATTTTTAAGCATCTATTTCCAGCATTAGATTCTAACACTCGATAAGTTTCATTTCATGAGCATTGGGACTGTAAAGGTTGTATTCATTTTTTTTTTTGAAATGGTGTTTCACTCTTGCTGCCCAGGCTGGAGTGCAATGGCACTATCTCAGCTCACTGCAACCTCTGCCTCCCAGGTTCAAAGGATTCTCCTGCCTCAGCCTCCCAAGTAGCTGGGGTCACAGGTGTGTGCTGCCACAACTGGTTAATTTTGTATTTTTAGTATAGACAGGGTTTCACCATGTTGGCCAGGCTGGTCTCAAACTCCTGACCTCAGGTGATCAAACTGCCTCAGCCTCCCAAAGTGCTGGGATTATATGCATGAGCCACTGTGCCCTGTCAGTATTCATTTTTAATATTTATTCCTAGCTAGGAACCATGTTATGTAAATGTTTCCTGATTATGTGAATGAAAGGCACTATGTTAGTTTCAAAAGTTAATGACAGACACCGTCCTTGTTGTTAGATCATCATATTGTTAACAGTCCCGTGAATCGATTTTACTCAATTGATATACTGTATATTTAATATTGTCATATCCAGGGTGAATTTTTGTTAATAAAATATATTTCCTGTATCCATTAACAAAGTTATACAAATTATGGGAGATTTATTGCCCAGTACATGAATTAGTAAATATAATGATTCAAGTGGTTCAGAAATACTTAACTACTATTCAAGGCTGTATACAAGGAAAGAAAAATGCTTATCAAAGACTCCCAAAATGAAAAGATGATTTATATTTTTTCTTTTATTTTCTTTAACCAAAAAAAATTATAAATCAAATTAGACTGTGTAGCAACTTTACAGAGTCAGTACACAATACATGTGGTGAGGAAAATATATTACTTCTTTTAAGTTAAAGGCGTCACTCCAGGATTTAGAATTTCATTACAAAAGTCACATTAATTAGTATAATGAGTGTGTTTTAAAATTATTATTATTATTGGAAACACCTTCTTATGTTGGGGATTCCTGGCTATTAACAACTTAATGCTTAATTAAACAGCTGAAGCTGAAAAAAATAGAGTTTAAAGCCTGAGCAAGGTGATTGGTTACAGTCATCCATAAAGAAAGGAATCCAGGAAATTATACATAGAATTCTCAAAGCTCATTTAAATATTACTTGCAGACTAGAAATATCATTCCTTAAAATACAGAAAAATATTTATATCATCTCTAGGAATATTGCATTCTATATTTTTTCTCTGTGTATATTTAATGGTGTGGGAAGAACATTCATGTAGACAGAGTTTTAAGCAAAGGGAAGCAAAAACAAGCTGAAGACTTCATATTCTCAGTTGTAATTAGCAAAAGTAGTATCAAACTTTAAACACTATTAGTGTGCATTTCAAGTTTTACTAAAATATACAGGCTACTGGTAAATGTGTACATATATATATCTGTGTCCATATTTACATGTATGCATTAAATTTTGTTTGTGTTCTACAAACTTTTCATAATGAGCATTTGCAAAATTCTAGGAAGGCAACCATGTTCTTGGATAAAAACACACATTGGTCAGTGAGGAACTGCATAAAATCTGAGCCACCTGCTTTTGATTGCTAGGAATTATGAAGAAATCTATAGGTACATGAGATTATATGAATTACTTCGAAGACAACATTAATAGCAGTAGTGAACACTCTCTGAGTAAAAGTTATGTTCAATTCTTCTTTTAAGTGTTTTATATTTAACGTTTAACACAAAGAAAGTGGTGTAATATTAACTCTTTTATAAATGAAGAAATGGAAACGGAGATGTTAAGAAACTTACATAGAGTCTCATAGCTATCAAGTGATGAGGTTGGGATCATAAATGGTATTCTGGCTCCAGAGTATGTGTTTCTTAACCATAATGCTCATGTAAAAGTGGGGTCAGGAGAAAAATAGGTGTGGAGGAACATTAAAAAAATGAGATGATGTTAAAGACATAGCATAGTGCCTGCTACAGGATATTTGGAGACAAATTCAATCTGGATTACATTTTATCATGCTGTATTATGGGATAACAGTCCAGCAAATAGTAAATATAACCCCTAGAATGTTCTCTTAAATTTAATAAGTATAAAAAAGACAATATATTCAACAATTAGCTAAAATCTTGTCCTAAGGACAAAGGATATATTAATCTGTTTAACTCTCACAATGATCTTATGAGGTAGTTGCTGTTTTTATTCCATTTAATGGAGAGAAAATTAAGGCATACAAATCCTAAGAAATTTACTCATGTCATGTTACTATTATGTTTTTTTAAACTGGGCTTTAAATTAAGGCATCCTGGCCCTAGAGTTTGGGCTTTTAACATATATTTGAGTGTCTGAGGCAATCTAAGTTTGCAGCCCATATTCACTAATGGTTTATTTGCTTTCTTAATCAAAGTGAACCAAAAGTCCTTGTAAGCTCACAGACTTATGACTGGCATCAGTGAGAACCTATCGGTACAGATTTCAAATTGTGACCTTCTAATCACCATGAATTTACACCCAAGAACCTGCCTCATTTTCTAGAAGTTTGTAAAAATGCATTAACTCAGCAAGCTCCTCTGTCTCGATTCATAGTTTGCTGCAAACTTCTGCTAAGGCATATTATTTTCAGAAGTATTATTCTATGAGCTCAATTACTCCTGAATATAAGGTGAAACAACAGAATGTATTAGACACAGAAATTCTCAGAAGATAAATCCATTTTTAAGCAAAATTGGCATAGTTTTTTATTTCTTCATTCAGTTTGCTTTTGGAAAGAAAAGTCCTCATGAATCCTTTTTCTGTTGATGTGTGCTTTCTAGAAACACTATTGTTAATTTATAATTTAGTTTAATATTTATGTGTGATATGGTTTGGCTCTGTATCCCCATTAAAATCTCATGTCCAGTTGTAATCCCCACATGTTGGAGAAGAAGCCTGGTGGGAGGTTATTGAATCATGGGGGTGGACTTCCCTGTTGTTCTTGTGACAATGAGTAAATTGTCACAAGATCTGGTTGTCTTATCAGTGTGTGGAACATCCCCCCTTTCTCTCCCTCCTGCTCCACCATAGTAAGATGCTTGCTTCTCCTTCAACTTCCATAATGATTGTAAGTTTCCTGAGGTTTCCTAGCCATGTTTTTTCTACAGGCTATGGAACTATGTGTAAATTAGACTTATTTTTTCACAAATTGCTCAGTCTCAGTTCTTTATAGCAATGTGAGAACAAATTAATACAGAAAAGGTACCAGGAGAGTGAGCACTGCTATAAAGGTAACTGAAAATGTGGAAGTGACTTTGGAACTGTGTATCAGGCAGAGGTTGCAAGAGTTTGGAGGGCTCAGAAGACAGAAAGATGTAGGAAAGTTTAGAGCTTCCCAGAGACTGGTTGAATGGTTTTGACCAAAATGCTGATAGTGATATGGAAAATGAAATCAAGGCTGAGGTGGTTTCAGAAGGAGATGAGAAATTTATTAGGAACTGTAGTAAATGTCACTTTTGCTATTCTTTAGCAAAGAGACATTGTGCCCCTGCTCTAGGGATCTGTGGAACTTTGAACTTGAGAGAGATAATTTAGGTTATCTGGCAAAAATAAAAATAAAAATTTAAGAAGTGAAGTATTCAAAATGTGGACTGGTTGCTTCTAACAGCATACAGTCATGTGTGTCCACAAAGAGATGGTCAGAAATTAAAACTTAAGTTTAAAAGGGAAGCAAAACATAAAAATTTGGAACATTTGCACTCCAATCATGTGTAGGAAAAACATATCCATATTCTGGGGAGAAATTCAAGCTGGCTGCAGAAATTTACATAAGAGTCAAATGGTAATAGCCAAGACAATGGGGAAAATATCTCCAGGGAATGTCAGAGATCCTTGCAGAAGCCCACCTACCACAAGTCTGGATCCCTAGGAGATAAAAGTGGTTTCATGGTGCAGGCCTGGGGCCCAGCTGCTCTGTGCAGCCTTGAGACATGGCACCCTGTGTCCCAGCTATTCCAGCTCAATTGTGGCTAAAAGAGGCCAAGATACAGCTCAGGCCATTGCTTCAGAGGGTAAAAGCCTCAAGCCTTGGTGGCTTCCATGTGGTACTGGGCCTGTGGGTTCACAGAAGGCAAGAGTGGAAGTTTGAGAACCTCCACCTAAATTTCACAGGATGCATGGTAATGCCTGGATGTCCAGGCAGAAGTCTGCTACATGGGCAGAATCCTCATGAAAAAAACAAGAGAAGTATGAAGGGTAAATGTGGAATTGTAGCACCCAAACAAAGTCCCCCTTGGGGTACTGCCTAGTGGAGCTATGAGAAGAGGGTCATCATCCTTCACACCCCAGAATGGTAAATCCACTGCTTATACCATGTACCTGGAAAACCTGCAGATACTCAATGCCAGCCTGTGACGCAGCTGGGAGGTTGGCTGAACCCTGCAAAACCACAGGGTGCCCAAGGCCGTGGGAACCCACATTTTGCATTAGCATGACCTGGATGTGAGACATAGAATCAAATGAGATTATTTAGGAGCTTTAAGATTTAACAACTTCCCCACAGGATTTTGGACTTGCATGAGGCCTGTAGACTCTTTGTTTTGGCAAATTTCTCCTATTTCAAATAGGGGAATTTATTCAATACCTGTACCCACCTTGTGTCTTGAAAGTAAGTAACTTGCCTTTGATTTTACAGGCTCACAGGCAGAAGGGGCTTGCCTTGTCTCAAATTTTCGACTTTTGCTTTTGAGTTAATGCTGAAATGAATTAAGACTTTGGGAGGCTGTAGGGAAAGGCATGATTGTTTTTGAAATGTGAGGATGTGAGATTTGAGAGGGGCTGGGGTGAAATGATATGGTTAGGCTTTGCGTCCCCACCCAAATCATGTCGAATTGTAATTCCCACATGTTAGAAAAGGAGCCTGGTGGGAGGTGACTGAATCTTGGGGGCAGACTTTCCCCTTTCTGTTCTCATTATAGTGAGTGAGTTCTCATGAGATCTTGTTGTTTGAAAGTGTGTGGCACTTTCTCCCTCATTCTCTCTCTCTCCTGCTTTGTCATGGTAAGATGTATTTGCTTCCCTTTCTCCTTCTGCCATGATTGTGTGTTTCCTGGGGCCTCCTAGCCATACTTCATGTATAGCCTATGCAACTTTGAGTCAATGAAACCTCTTTTCTTCATAAATTACCCAGTCTCAGGTAATTCTTTATAGCTGTGCAAGAATGGACTAATGCAGTATGACATATTGTTCACTATTAATATAGCGCCATTATTTCTCAATCTATTCACCTCCCCCTCTTGGAGGGCACACAGTTCTGGAAACCTCAAAACTACATTTCTGCAAATCCTTGGCAGTTCAGGGTTAGATTCTGCCAATGAGAGTTTCTTCTAGGTGATTGATCAGGAAAGATGCAGAAGCCATCATTGCTCCCAAGGGAGATGCAGGCTGGCTGATGAGCTTAGAACACAACAGAGGGTTGGTTAAGGGATTCCAGATGTCCTTCTGCAGAGCAACTGGTTCTGCTCTTACAGGCATTTGAGATCAAACCCACTAGCCTCCGCTGATTCCTGAAACTATTTGGCCTCCTGAAGACCACTGGAAGCTTTCTTGACTTTTGACCCTCTAGCTTTCAGCAAGCCTCAATCCTCTTATATTCTTTTTAAAATCATTCTCTTAAAATACTTAGGATGGTTCCCATTTTCCTGACTGAACTTTGACTTAAAAATGCAAATTTGTTTATTCTAAGAATACTAGCATTACTACTACTTATCCTGTATGTGAGGTGGATAGTCATCATCTCAAATTTATAAACAATTAGCCCAAGCCCCAGTTTCCCTGTGGTTTTGTAAATATTAAAAGAAAAATGTTAGATCAAATAAGTGGAGATTAATTAAGAAAGGAAACAAATAAGCAAACAAACAAAACACAACTATTCACAAATTGGGCAGCCTCTAGAATAACAGCAGATTCAGAGAGACTCCAGGGATCCTGCATGGTTGCAGCAAATTTAAGAACAGATAAAGGAAAGTGACTACAGAAAACGGAAGTGAGGTACAGAAAACGGAAGTGAGGTACAGAAATGCCTGGTCTGGATACAGCTTGACATTTGCCTTCTTTGAACATGGTTTGAACAGTTGGCTGCTGTGAGTAGCTGAAGTATGGCAGCTGGAATTAGCTGAGACTCAGCTATATTTGCAGAAGTATACTCCTAAAGTAGGTTTTCAGTTTACTGGGTTAAGTTACAGTTCACGTGTAAGGATTCAAGGATGGGAGTACAGAGGCTTTCTCGGGCACAATTTAGTTTGATTTAACATAAGGAATGATTTCAAGCAAGCTGGTAACAAAATCAGTATGAAAACCACACTCAATACAACCAGAATCTTCTACATTAGGAAGAAACTAAATTCTAAGCTACAATTTTTTTAAAAAGAAATAAAAAGATGAAGCATTGGGAACTAGTGAAATTTGGAGATCTTTTACAAAACTAATATTAGCTCTAGGGCCATTTCACAGCCCAACTCTGAATCTGTCCAGAAACCTTAATCATCATTTTGTAGTGTCAGCTACACCTTCTTTAATTAAACACAAAAAAAGCCAAACTAGTGCCTTAGCATTTTATCATTAATTTGTATATTAATATTTATGCTAATGTGATTCAGTTTCTCTTTGAAAACAAAAATTAAAAAAGAATTGAACATCAAGTCAGCAGTAGCATTTCTTAAATATGGCATCTTTTTAAAAAGTTTCTTCTTTTAAAAATATTGTTTGATTGCTTTCCTTTTCCCACTGTTTTAAACAGAAAAAAAAACAATAAAATTGAACACTTAAAAATGGCTTTTAATTAGCAAACATTTCTTGTTATTGTATTTTGCATTTCCATTAGAAGAGTAAGGCCTTGTGGAAACATTTTAATGCATATTTGTTTTTCCTTCAAGAATGTATTTGCTATTACAGCAAATGAACTTTTTAATAATAGAATTGATTTTAAAATTATAATATACTGTATATGAAACTAGACACTCCACATCATCCTATTGTATTTTGTTAGCTTGAAAAAGCCTTATAAAATAGATTGTCAATTACCTATGAAATTTTCTGCATTTATCAATGAAGAGAGCTGGTAATTTTGTTCTGTCTGTAAGTTCATTATTTTATCAGTGGTATGTTCTTCCTTTGTATATCCATTTTTTTTCTATTATAGATATATTTATTTAAAATAATCCAGATAAGCTTTCCCCATATATACCTTTGGAGACAGTGCGAAGGAAAACATATATTTTCCTCCTTGTTTTTTCTATTTTTATAATCAAAGAATGTTAACAGTCTTCACATAGATCCCATCTATAAATTTGTCTCTCCCTGAGCTCTGGTAACCTGTAATCATATGTCTTTCTTTTCACTGACTTTTATTAATTTTTCTTTTAAATTTGATAATTTGCTTTCTCTTTTCTTTCTTTTTATTTTGAAATGGAGTATCACTCTTTCTTCCAGGCTAGAATGCAGTGGTGTGATCTCAGCTCACTGTAACCTCTGCCTCCCGGGTTCAAGTGATTCTCTTGCCTCAGCCTTCTGAGTAGCTGGGACTACAAGCATGGGTCACCACTCCTGGCTAATTTTTTGTATTTTTAGTAGAGACAGGGTTTCACCATGTTGATCAGGCTGGTCTCAAACTCTTAATCTCAGGAGATCTGCCCGCCTCGGCCTCCCAAATTGCTGGGACTACAGGCATGAACCACTGTGCCTGGAGGGATAGTTTGCTTTTTCTACAGCAATAGATTCTCTTTCCATCAATTGTGTGAAACAATTCTCAGCACAGAGATAGATAAAATAGCAAAAATACTGCCTTGCGGTTGAAACTGTTCTTATAACTTTTAAAGGTTTTTTCTGTCCCATGATAAAAATAATATTGACACATTGAAATAATGCCTCAGTTCTCTTGATCTATCTATAAATATCAAACGTTGTATGTGTAAACCAGTTGGGAGTTTACATTGCAGTCCTTATAAACTTTATAAGTTTCAATGAGAATTTAAGGTTTATTGTATGTAGTGTTTTTTTTTTTTTAAATTTGAGGTCTACTTAGAATGCTGACATTAAATGTGTTGCTTGTTTTTCTCCTAATGTAATAATTATTATTTTAAAATGCCAACTAGAAAATAAGTGATATATTTCACTAATTTTTCACTTAACCTAAAATATTTCCATCAGACAAAAATATGTAGAAGCATATAACAAGTATTAATAAGTTACAAATCACATATGAATTATACTAATTTCTGATATTGAAAAAATTAAAAATTTTACTTAACAACACTCTTTATTTGCACTTCTCAGGTTCTGGCAGGGTAAGTAAAGACTGATAAGTAAATAAAAATACGGAGATGTAACATTCTTCTTAGTAGTAGGAAGTGCTAGACACCAGAAGGACAGTGAGATTGGTTACCACATTGATTGTCAGAGTTGAATTGGCCAATAGAGATCTAAATGAGTATTTTTTGTCCTTCACTAAGTAGGACAATACAATTTATTGAAGGAGATACCTAGGTAAGGCCTAGTTAATGTCAAAAATGTAAAGCAGAACTGGGAGGTGGAGGAGGATAGAGAAACAGATACGTTCACTCATTCAGAAACATTAAAAACCATAGCCAGTAAAGTAATGGGGGAGACTCATCCTAGTTAATGGCACACCACAGGAAAATTTAAGAGTTAGGGAATGCAATTTCAGTTTAGGATATTTTAGCATTTTTATAAGTCATGTTATTTTATTTTATGTTTAAATTATCTTCTTTGTTTTTGAGAAAGAGTCTTACTCTGTCACCTAGGCTGGAGGGCAGTGGTGGGATCTCTGCTCACTGCAACCTCTTGGGTTCAGGTGATTTTTCTGCTTTAGCCTCCCAAGTAGCTAGGATTACAGGCATGTGTCACCATGCCCGTCTAATTTTTGTGATTTTAGTAGAGACGGGTTTCGCCACATTGGGCAGGCTGGTCTTGAACCCCTGACCTCAGGTGATCCACCCATCTTGGCCTCCCAAAGTGCTAGGATTACAGAAATTATCTTCTTAATAGTGCATTTTTACTTATCATAAAATGCACCTGTGGACAAATCTGTGCACATGTGTTAACTATCACTATAACAAAGACTACTTCATGGTCCCAAAGAGATTCCTTCTGACTCTTTGCAGTCAGGAAGCCCAGTTCCTGCCCCAGAAAATTGATGATCTGCTTTTTGTCACTAAAGACTAATATTGCCTATTCTAGATTTTTATATGAATGGAATCATACACAGTAAGTGGTCTTTTTGTCTGAATTTTATTTAGCACAATGTTTCTAACACACAGCTGTGTTGTGGCATCTGTCAGTACTTAGTCCTCTGTGCCATCAAGTAACATTCTACTGTGTGAATACAACACATACTGTTTCTTCATTCACCTGTTGATTTGGATTTGGGTTGTTTGCAGCTTGTCACTATTCTGAATAAACCTGTTGTGAATAATTGTAGGCAAGTGTTTTGAGATACATATTTTTAATGTACTTAAGTGAATACATAAGGATAAAAGTCATAGGTGACATGGTAACTGCATGTTGATAAGAAGCTGTCAAGCTGTTTTTCATTTACAATCCCACTAGGAATATATGAAAGTTTTAGTAGTTCCATATATTTTAAAAAATTAGACAAACTACATTTAGCAGAGTTTATTCAACCAAAAAGTTAAGTCATGAATTGGGCAACAACTTGAATCTATAAAAATTCAGAGTGCTTCACTCAGCAACATGATCAGGCAGTATTTATTGAAAGGAAAAGGAAGTGACATGTGGAAATATACTCATTGGTTATAGCTTGACACTTGCCTTATTTGAACATATCTGAGCATTTTGCAGCTTGTAATTGGCTAGAAACTTGACTGCTATAATTGTTTGAGCCTAGTTTACTTGTCACAATAATATGCTCTCAAGTTTTGCTGCAGTGTTTTTACTTATTAAGTTAGGTTACAGAATGCTACATGTGAAAGCAGCTTTACGCTGCATTTAAAGTAATTTTACAATTCATCTCTTTTGGTCAGCTCCTGAATATTAAGATGCCGACCAAACCATTGGGCACTGACCCTACATTCTGTCCATCATAATGGAATTCTTTGGTCTTGATATGGAACTTACAATTTACAATAGCAAGTAGTTGGATGACTCTTTACACTTTCTTCGTGGTTTTGTTATTCTAACCATACATTTTGTAGGCATCATTAAGACAAATTTTCTCTATTTGGTAGCAATTAAGTTATTAATTGGAAAGCTCTGGGTATTGTTTCCATCAAGTACAGGAAACCAAGTAGCAGTGATGTCTAGAATAACAAGGACAGCTTTCCACTCTTCCTCTGGGGAACACTGAGAGGCACTGACATTAGTGAAACTCTTGTCCTCAATTTTGAGCATTAGCGCACAAACCTAAAAATGTCTCCGGTTTCTTGCTACAGCTTAAGTCTCTACTAAAGCTATCCACAACTTATGGTCTCATGGATTTTTCTGTAAGGATAGAGAAGGAATTAGGACAGGAGGAAATAGGGAGAAAAAATAAGGCTTGCATGATGGTAAAGAAGTCTTGATCTGCAATCTTGGGAAAGTTGTCTATGTCTAGAATGCTGTCTGCTTCTGGAAAAAAAATTCTCTGGTCAAATTTACCTTAAGGTCTATAACAAGGATACAGTTATAGGAGTCTTAATGGCCTTATCAAGTTGTAATATTCAGACCCAAGGTACAAATTCCTGAAGTTTACCACAGTGTGGGGATAAGAAGAATTTGGCATGGTCTTTTCCAATGGTATTTAAGGGCAGTATTTCTCTGGTGTCATTTTCAAAAGATCCAATCTCTGGGTTCTAGGTCATGAAAGATCTGGTTAACACAAGCTAAAAATAATCACAGAAATTTTTCTTTGCCTGGTGAAAACACACTTTAGCATAATGCATTAATGTCCTGTATTAGTCAATCATGTCAGAGTTTAAAATAGTGGGTGATACATGGCGGGGGGATTCTATTACTAGAAGCATAGATTTTCCAGTATTTATTTTATAAATGGTCAATCTGTGTTTTCTGGTGGAAGTAAATCTGATGGCCTTTCTAGAAGACAGGTAGTGATAGAGACAATAATAGAGCCATTGTATTTGTAACACTTTATTTAACTGGCTTATAATTTTCCAGTAAAATGGGCTCCTTGGTTGCTGGAAACACATTTTCCAATATCTTTCTAGTTATCATCATAACATCATGATGATACATGGGAAAGCTTTTAACCAACCTGAAAACATGAAAGCTATTATAAGAACATACTGACACCCCATTGAGGGTGGCAACTGAATGAAGTCCATCTATAAACATTCATATGGTCCATCAGGTGTTGAAAACACACCACCTGAAGTTTTAATTGTCTTCCCAGGACTATAGTTTGACAAACCAAACATTAGTTGTAAACAATTTTAGCAATTGTATAACAGTGACCTACCTTTTTTTTCCCCATAGTTTGGATTATTTTTCTCATTCCATGATGAGTTGTAGAGTGCAGGACTTTTAATAATGGAAACTTCAAGAACACAGGAAGAATCAGATGGTTGTTTTGGCCCAAGCTTAACACTGAGTTTACGTCTTTTCAAAAACCAATTTTGTTTTTACAATTCAGATACAATTTTGTTTTTCCAGGTGAATCGCACAGTTTATTAAGTAGATTATCATCGGTAATTTGACTTGGATAAATCCTAGGAAGTTTACTCAAAGTACTTATCTTAACAATGTCAGTACTGGCTGACTTAGCATGAAAACCTGCCAAATAGTTTTCTTGTTATTTAATTAAGTTTTATTCTGCTTGATGTTGGGTTAACAATTTTAAAAACCAGTAAGTTTCTTTGTTAGAGTTGTGGAGATTCTTACTGAGTTCAATGGCATGATCTCTAATTATCAGAAACCTGTATTTGTCAGAATCCTTTCCATCAAACTCCTTGAAGATGAAACTGTTTAAGCTTATCATTGCTCAGGAAGGTACCAAAGTAAACAGTTAATCATCTGTGAATTACAAGACTTGAAATGGCCATGATTAAAGATCTGGTGAAAGTTCATTACAACAATTACACAAATTGACAAGGAAATTTGGCTATTTCTGTTGCATATAACATTACATGATAACTACTAGAATTATGACTGATAGCATTATACCAGGACTATTTGATTTCTGTTAATTTCATGTAATTTCTAAAATACATACTGTCACATAATACAAATGTAACTCAAAGAAGATTTACCATTACTTATTATTTGACAATGCTTTCCATATAATTTAATATACTAAATAAGCCACATTATCTCAATATCTCTGTTTTTATAAGGAGAGATATCTTTTTGAGGTATCCTATGGACCTATATGGAAAATTCCAGAGTTAGTTCTAGGTCAGCTCTGCAAACACAGGCTGTGCTGGAGTTCATCCCACTCTGCTGCCCAGCGCGGGCAGGGGAGGGTCAGACAGTCCAGGCCGCTGTGCTGACCCCAGCTGCTCCTGCCACCCACCTGCCCAGTGCCCCACCACTTGCCAACAAGCGCGCCTATAACTGACCCAAGATCCAGAGCCCACAAGCCCTGGCTGGACAGGGGCCTCTAGGAGAGCCCCTCCAGCCCAGCTCCTGGCAACTGCACTGTAGGTGAGGGCAGCAGAAAATAAACGCTTTCCAGCAGCTAAAGAAAACAACAACAACAACAGAAAACAAAACACTTGAGTTTGATTTGAAGAAATTCATCAAAAATATAAAAGACTTAAAATACTTGATCAAAATAGAATCTTAGGTCACTGTGAACAACAGTTACTCATTTAATCAAAGTAATAATTAAAGGGTTTTAAAGGTTAATACAGAATGTGACCTGGCTGTAGAAAAACCTTAACACATTTTAAAAAGGTAATTCAACTTTTTTCCATGATCAAAACCTAATGGAGACATCATTAACCATAGAAAATTACTTAGGTAAACCAGCAAATCTTTATTTCCTATCCAAATTACTCAGAAGTTTAAAAAAAAAAAAAAACTTTTCAAAATTTCCTATTAAGGGAAGACCAATAACTCCAATAAAACTCCATTGTTGTAATAGAGAGGACAAACTTCTGGTTTATATCAGTATGTTCTTGATACTGATACTCATCTTTTATCAAATTTTATAATTTCCTTCTAATTTTAGCCAGATTGATCACACATAAAGTTCCTTTCAGAAGATTCATCTTCCACAAACCTTCCACAGCTTTCGCATCCATTTAGTTTTTGTCTTACACTTTTCCCTTCTCATTGGAAAGTAATCAAATGACTAACCATTTTACTTTAAAACAAAAATTATGTTTTTTACTCTAAAAACAATAAAACATCCTCATATCATATCACTTTTTCTCACAAAAGCACATCTTACCTTCCATGTATATTTGCACAAAGTTCTTATTATTTCTAGTGATTTTAGTTACATACATTAATTATAATTTTTAACCCTTAGTGATCTTAATTTTCACTGAACACCAGTAAGCAACCAAGTGTCAACTGTCCGTTGCATTAGCAATCTATAGATTAGCAAAATTTATGAATTATAATTTATAGAAACATGTCCTTCTCACAGTACAAATTTCTTAATGCAGCAGAAAGCATGCTTACTAATAGTCCCAAATATCTTTATTCTTTCTGTAATAAAGGAGGAAAAATATTATCTCTATCCTGTTTATCTTTTTTTTCTTGGTGGTGGGGGCTAGGTCTGAGAATTAAATTATTTGTACAGAGTTTTCTTGGCCTCAACTACCCATTCTCAATGATTAAAATGTAAAATGCTTCCGGTTTAGAAAGGACATCTCTTACATGGAAAGTTTATCTTACATTAATATAATTCAATTATTTGTGATAATTATGCTTGGATTTCTGATACTGATAAAATATGAAACAGCCAACCATTATATTTTTATCATTATTCTTATTTTGCTGATGAATTCTTTTTAATATAGAGATAACATAAGCTTATTTTACCAGTAAACATAGGTAGGAAAAATTGTGCGTGTGTATTACATTTAATGTTGAAAACTCTGAAGACATACCTATTTTAATCAAGCCAACAATTTTTTTTTAATCAAAGACTACCCAAGTCACATGAATTTGGAATACATTTGGGTTAGTTCCTATTGTTTGATAGAATACTTCATTCATATAAGCCTTATTTTTCTTAAAGACCCCTAAACAGAGCTCCTTTGTAATTTAATTTGACAGTATTATAGGAAGATAGACAAATATCACATATACATATATGTATCTATACATATCATACAGACAGACATACATAAACATATGGGCAGAAAGATATTTTACAGCTTTCATTCTGAAATTCTGTCCATGCACCAATTGCAATAAGACAAACTTACTAATTCATTTAAAACTATCTGAATCAAAATTATTTTTCTGGCCAATGGAACAAGATTTCTTACCCAGATTGCTAAAAGTTTTAACAAATATTTGTGAAAAAAATGCTTTCAAGATTTTTAAACTTGCCTTCTGTAACGAACCTTTTAAAGAGGCAAGCTTTGATTCATTTCATCTCTTAGATGCCTCTGCATACCAGTCAAAATAGCACCCCATTGCTTTTGCAGGCTCTTTGATCCCTTATTTTCTAATTTGGCCTACAAGTAAACAATTTTATCTAAATTAAAACTTCCCCATTGTGGCTGTTTTAAATTCAAGTCTTCTGTAGTAAAGTTAACTCATTTTTCTAAAAATATACAAGTTCTAGGCCCATAATTATTACACATAAAATTAACTAGAGTCCCCATCAGGTGGAGTCCCAGACTCTTTGGATTCAGACAAACTATTATCAAAAAGTTACCAAACTACCTGAAGCCTCTAACTTGATCCAATTCAGTTAATTATCAGATTCAATCCAATCCTGGACCAATCCACTTTAATTGTTCAAATAAACCCAGTGGACTGAAAACGCACATTTGTGGAGCTCAGTATCTCAGCAAGAACTCACCTACAATCCCGGTTGCCATGAGAGATTAATGGGCACAAGGGGTCCTGGGAGGTACCTTTGCATGGTCACTCAGTGTTCCTGGAGGTCACTGAGGATCTACTTTCGATTCTTCTGATGATGATGATAATAATGAGAAACTATATAGCTCTTACTCTGTGCCAGGCTCCATTCCAAGCACTTTACCACTATGAACCAATTTAATCCTCACCACATCATCATAAAATAGGCACTATGATTAAGCTCATATTGTATAAGAGAAACTGATGTCAGAAAGATTTAGTAACCAGCTCAAGTCCACAGCTAGCAAGTAGCAAAGTCTAGATTCAGATCCATGCAGTCTGGTTCCAGAGACTATTCCTCTAACCACCTTCCTCTACTGTAAATTCAATCAGATTATAATAAATATCTAACATAAAAATCATTGCACACATCTGGGGTATGTATGCAATTATGTACGTTTTTACAAAGTTATTTGTACATCGTTTATTCTGTGACACAAGTTTTGTTGAAACTATAGCCTTTTCCAACAACTACATTGATTTTGAATTCTTAAATCTTGTCTCCCATTTTTCCTATGTTTTTCTCCATTTTTCTTTTCTATCTCCACCTTATTTTTCATACCCTCAATGTAATGATTTTTTCATATTAGCACTCAGAAGGTATGCTAGTCTAGTACATGGTGGGCTACAATGAAACATGCTTCCTGATATTCATACCTTGCATAATCTCATTCTCTATTGACTCTTGCCTTGCTAGGTGACTTGTGTTGGCTAACAGGTCTGTGTAATGTGCAATACAAGTTAAGCATCTAGGGGTCTAGTCCTTTTAGGATACTCCCCTGTTGAACCTTGCCACCATGTTAATATCTGATCTAGGTTGATTAATGATCATGTGGGAAGAAAAACATTGAGACCACGATGAGAGAGATGTTCAGCCATCCCATCACCCTAAGTGAGCCCAGCTTCCAAGAGATATACTAACTGAAATCAGACATACAAGTAACAGAAGAGAGCAGCAAACAAAATTCCCAGCTCGCCCAATATTTTGAGAGAATTCATAGGTGTTGCCTTATGCCACTATATTTTGGATTGTTTTTGTACATAGAAATTTATAACTGAAACAGGAGGCAAGGCACGATCTATCTAGATAAATTTTGCTGTTACTGGAGAAGTTAAGGAAATTGCTATATAGTCATCTCATCATTATTTTCTCACACAAATCCTGCCCTAATCATGAACTAGTTCTGCAAGAGACTTCTCTTTGTGTCAGAACACAGAATGCCATCTCATCTCGGGAATACACATGACACAGAACTTGCTAAAATAAGTAACCTAGTTTCCTTAAACTCCAGAAACCGATGTTTGGGATACTGTCAAGACAAACTGATGAGCTTTTCGTAATAATCATGGAAGTTTGATTACCAGTGGGTATTTGACACATTTGTCCTCCTTCTTGGTCACATGTTCCTAAGCCAAATCAGAGGCATTGTTTAAATGGCTCCTGATTAATATTCTGGACAATGCCATAATCAGCTATACAAATGAGCAGTTAATCAGAGCAGTGAGAAACACATGGCGTCTTTAGACCACATTTTATTGCAGTACGGAGTTTGTCCTCAGAGCTCTGATCCCAGAAACAAAGTCACCAGTAACCATGAAACTACACCATCAGTTATTAGACACTTGGCATTTAGAAACAGATACATTTTCTTCAAAGAAATAAGGCAATTTTTCTGTAATCACAAGGAAAGAAGTAAGAATGTTAATGAATACAACTATACATGTTCAAGCCAGATGTTCAAGAATCCAGAGGTGGTGGCTGCTGCTGTTTTATCTTCCTTCTTCCTTTTCCTCCTTCCTTCTTTCCCCCCTCCATTTTTCCCCTTTCCCCTTCCTCCTTCCTCTTTCCTCCTACTCCTCTTGACATCTTCAGATTACATTTTACTGCAGCCTAGATAGAGTTTGTCCTTAGAGTTCTTATACCAGAAACAAAGTCACTATTAGCTATGAACCTACACCTTCAGTCATTTAACACTTGACCTTTACAAAGAGATACAGTTCCCTCAAAGAAATAAGACCATACTTTAATAATCACAAGGTATTCCTCCTTTCTCCTCCTTCTTCCTTTTTTCCTTATTTTTCTTCCTCTCACTCTTTCTAAGGTAAAGTCTTATGAGAGCAGATTGCATGAGAGTAAGAGTTGCCCTGTAATATTTGCTCTTCCCCAAAGTCTCTTCACGTGTCAGTGTCAGAATAGAGCCATTCCTGCCTCCATTTTAACATCACCTAAGTTCTGGCTTCTGTGCCCTTTATAGCCCTGTTATATGCCAGGAATTCCAGAAAGTCTTAATGTCTCAGAATATTGGAACTCCTGCAGCTGAGTCAATACATTGGTTACAAAGAGCCCTAGGACAACAATCCCCAAAGCACATCAGATCAGGGCCAGTCTGAGAGAAAGACTGGCACCTCCTTCAGATACCCAAGTTTTAGAGTCAAAAGACCTTAACTGTAAGCCTAGGCTTGTGGCCAAATACTTTTCAAACTTCAAGCAAGTACGGTAGAGCCTTGACATTAAATCAATACTAACCAAAACTTTTGACTCACCTTTTTAAATATACATTTCCTTCATCAAGATTTCTGCCTTCTCTTTGCTTCTGTGTCCACAGGTATAAAACAGGATAATAATATTTATCACACAGGATTGTTGGAAGCAATAAACAAAAATATATTTAAAATAAAATATTTACCATAGAGTGTTGGGTTTCGACTATTAATCAAGTTATAAGCCCTGTAGAACATAAACACTATCACAGATAAAGCATACAAAATCTCAAGCTCTACAAATGTCGTACTTTCTCCACATCAGAAAGTACATTGTGGGTCTGCACTGCTCAGTCCCACAACCCCAGGGCTACTGAAGTTTGCAAGCAGAGCAGAGCCTTCAATGATTCAAGTCAACCTGACCCAATGATTCCATGTCTATATAAAAATGGAAAGTTCCTTAACACCAACATAAAACAAATACTTAAATTAGTGACATCAGGTTACCAGAACTATGTTACAGTAAATTGTGGTAAAAGTATGAAATATCAAAGGCTGTTTTTTAAAGAAAATTATTTTAGATTCAGGAGGGACCTGTGCAGATATGCCACCTGGCTGTATTGCACGATGCTGAGGTCTGGGTTACAAATAATCCCGTCCCCCCAGGTACTGAGCAAAGATCCCAGTAGTAAGTTTTTCAACACTTTTTCCCTCTGCCTTTACTCCTTCCTCTATAGTCCCCGGTTTCTGTTGTTGTCAAGGCATTTTTATAGCTTACATTCTCCTCTCACCTGACTGAGATGCCACTTTCTCGATACACCAGTTTTTGGATCAACCAGAGCATGATCTGTCCGATGGCCAAGGTTTTGTTATTTATTCTAACATCAGAATGGAAGCTGACAAGGTGATTGTGGTCCTTCCATTACCTAGTTAAGAAAACATGTTTCCCTTTAATTTCCTTCTTCTGAATGGGTGTTTATTTACTGGCAGTTCATATCAGAATCATTATTGTGGCTTTTCCAGGATTTGTCTTCCTTCTTCCACATCAATGGGTGTGAAATGGGAGTTGAGGCTTGTACATTTTAAAAAAGGTACACATATAAATATGAAGTGCTCCCTTGAAGAAAAGCCACTTCTAAATTTGAATTAATCTAATATTCATAAATAATTTTTAAAAGGGAAAGCCAGTTACAATTTCACTCAGTTCCCTTTGTAATAACTACATGCTGTATATATTGAAAAAATATTTAATTTTTAAATTTTATTGTCACCATGATTTTATTCTTGATTAACCATAAAAAGTCCAAAAAATTCAGTCATAGAACTGTAGAATTATAGGAGGAAGATACGGCTACTAGCTCCTGTACCTTAGAGGGTTACAAAACTCTTGCTCTTTCTTTAACTCTATTGCAGTAAGATTGATATATGTAAACTGCATACATTTAGACTGCAGAACTTTATAAGTTTGAAACCCCCACCACAAACAAAATAATACACTTATCTAAAATCCCAAAAAGTTTTACCTTGCTCTTTTATAATACTTATCCCTAGCTCCTCTCTTTCTGGCATACCCCCTGATTTATTTTCTGTCAGTATTTGTTTTATATTCTTGAAAGATATATAAATGCAGTCATATACTAAGTGTTCCTCTCTTCCTGTTTTCTTTCATTCAGCATAATCATTTTAAGCCATACTCATGTTGTGGCATGAATCTATAGTTCATTCCTTTTAATGTAAGTGATATTCTATCATATGGAATGTACCAGATTCTGTTTATTAATTCATGATTGACATTTGGGTTGTTTCCAGGTTTGGGTTATTACAAAGAAAGCCATTTTGAATATGTGTACACAATATTGTTTGGTCATATGCTTTCTTTATTCTTGGGTAAATATCTAGGGGTAGAATGGATGGGTCATATGTTAGGTATGCATGTAAATTTTAGAAATCTGCAAAAACAATTTTCTGATTTTACCTTCCCATCAGCAGTATGTGAGAGTCCTAGTACAGTACCTCCACATTCTTACCAAGACTTGATATGGCTAGTCTTTCATTTTAGCTATTTTAATGCCACATTCATAGTGAGATATCCTTATGGCTTCAATTTACATTTTTCTACTAACAAATGATGTTGAAACTTGTCATGTTTATATTTGCCATCCATATATCTTCTCTGGTAGAAGTGTCTGCAGAAACCTTTGATCCATTTACCAAAAAAAATTGTTTTTTCTTAAGTTTTGGAAATTATGTATTTTGTATTCAAGTCTCACATTAGATACATGATTTCAAACATTTTCCTCCAATCCGTGTCTTGTCTTTTTACTTTCTTTATTGTTTCTGGAAGACCAGAAGTTTTAAATTTTAATAAAGTTTGTGTTTTTCTTGTATACATTTTGACTTGACGTACTAGCCATTAATTTTTTTCTTAATTCAAGATCCCAAAAGCTATCTCCAGTGTTTTTTAAGAAGCTTTATAATTTTATATTTTATATTTAGGTGTTCGATCCATTTTGAGTTTCTGTTTAATACAGGATCAGATATGAATTGAAGTTCATTTTTGGTTTGCAAATAAATATAAAATTGCTGTAACACAATTTGTTGAAAAAAGCCATTCTTTCTTTACTTAATTATTAGAAATAATTTTTAAGTAAAAAGGTATAAACATAAAACGGATTATTTATACCAACATAAATTTTTAAAATGCTTTTTTAAAATAAATGCCTAGATTCTTGAGGAGAGATTTGCCTTTTACTCCAAGCCACAGCGATGTTAAGAACAACGTAAGAATTAAAACATAAAAACAAAGCAAAGCAAATAAAAACAAATTGCTTTGAGGTTTCTTTTGAACCTGTGGCCAAGCTAAATGACCAAAAGGAATCCATACCTGCTTCTGCTAACTATGTTCTTTATCATTTAGTAAAACACCTATTTTAGATTCTGGATGGTAGCTTGTCTTTTGCTGATAACTAGGGGCTTCTTACATTATTAAATTTCTTTTCAAGGCCTAGGTTACTAATTTGGGATCACTAGGTGATGAAGCCAAAATGTCATAGGACTGTAGAGAGTGTTATTTCTCCTAAACGAGATATATTCCATATTGAACCTAATTCTGCATATGAATTTCCAAAGCCCAACTAGCCAAAGCCTTTCCCTCTGTTCAGTGTATTTTGAAAGAATGAAATAAATGGCATATAACACTTTTAACTTGGAAATTTCAAGGTCTTTGATGACTATATTACATCTTTCTATTATCCAAAATGTTCACCCTACTTCTATAGACATGCAATGATATTTGAAGGGAAATTTCAGGTTTTACTTGATAAGCACTTTAATAACATTTTAAATGTAATCACTCTGGTCCATTAGAACATAGTACTCTGATGTTGAAGAGAAGGTGTCATTACAATGTAGCCAGTGAAGGCACTTGCACCACATGGCTTTCTGAGTCTCCAAGAATGTCTAGCAATTTAATCCTATGTATTTGGTTAAAGCAGTATCTAAGTAACTAACTGCATGAGGTAACTTTCCCCTGCTATAGACTGTCAAAACAGCATGTGCTTTCTCAACACTCTAATATTATACTTGGTTACAAATTACCTCTTTAATGCTTTTTATAACTCCTTATGTCAAAAGAACCATGGATAGCAGGCTGTGTCTGTCTCATGTACATATGATAATGCCTGGCATAAGTAGGTACACCAAAAAAACTATGTTGAGTGAATAGATATATCTACAAAGACTCAAGTATTCCTATTTGACATTAACATATTTATTCCATCATTTAGAAAATTTTCATAAATCCCTACAATAGTTTTGCTTATGGAGCTAGATTCTAGAGATACAAAGACAGTGAGACAAAATTTCTGATTTCAGAGAGGTCAAGAATCAATTGAAATTTGGTTAATACTACAATATTTATTTTAAGATGAGTTTTGAAAGCAAAGACCTATAAATGTCACCCATAAATTGGCTCGTCTTGGGAATTTTTGCAGTTTTAGAGCCTATCCACAGTGTTATAAATGTTATATGGTAGAGACTTTTAGAATTCTCTACAACACCTGGTTATCATCACTGTCATCTAAATGCTAGAGGGCTTTATAAGGTTCAGCTCTGTTTAGCCTTGTTGAATGTCAATATAAGTAAAAATAGTGATATTTTACATATTCATCTAAAGCAAAATAAGCAGTGGAATAAATGCTTAAAGAATTCTTTTCTTATTAACTTTTAACAACAGTTTTTAAAAGTTTATTTTTCAAATGACACAAAACTACAGTGGGTTCACTTACATTCATTTTATAGACAAGTAATAAAATTGGGTAAAATCAGGTGGCTACATATGCACCACAGTGAAGGTAGAGTGGTGCTGCCATATAGTAAAAAAGAACTACTTCTTTACATTATTCTGTCATGATCAGAGAAGAGTTTTGGCCTTTGGTTATTGCTGAGCCATTCAGGAGAGTATGCAGAAATTGTCCTAATTAGTATAAAAACCTCAATGGTAAATTCTGGGCTGTGTATTGGTTTATGTGTTGAGTACCAGTAGGAGTTTGATCTGTGCTTTTAACTTGTCTTTTAATTAAAAAATCTAGACCACAAATGAAGGTCTTGGAAACCTCACTGTTGAAGACAATGCTAAATTACTCTTTTTAGAGTTAGAACATTGTAATAGGTTTGTCAAGGTCAAGTTTACAAGAAAGGGACATTTGAGAATACACAGCAAAATTTCAAAGCGGGAAAGATTTTAACAGAAATATGGAGTCAGAAGACATCTGAAGCATCAGTGTGGTTGCTCACATCATTTTATATCCCATATAATGATTCAAAGAGTTTCTATAATTTGTCAGCTTCACTAAGTGAGTTGTAGGCAAAGGCAGACCAAAATCCCAATTCCTAGTCCATAATTCTCTCCAATGTTGGAAGCTGATTTTAGAATATGCTCCCCACTCTTGATCCATTCTGAAAACTGAGAGTTTTTAAATCATATACAATTTACATTCATAGAGCCCCGGCTTCAAAGAACAAGTTCATGGGAGGGAATATTTATACAAAGGAAAATAAATATTCAAGCTCTTATATAGCCAATTTAATATTTTGGTACTAAAAAAGAAACTTCAATATATGTGAAATAAAAGAAATTTTATTCTTTAAATCCATCAAGAATTTCATGAAATATTTCTTATCACTTGTAAAATAAATTTGTCACTTCAATTCTAGCAGGTCCTCAGCTCTCTTTGCCTTTCCATCTCCATACTATTTTCTGTACAATCATCGATTTCCATTGGCTTCAATTATCACCAGTTTAGGATAACTCTTCCCATGTATATTTCCATTCTCAATTTTTGCTTTTGTCTTTCAAAATCAAATGAGTTATGCTCCTCTACATAGAATACCTACGAGCACCTAAAGTTGAACATGTTAGAAATGGATCACGTTCTCAACTCCTTTCACAGTTCCTTTTTCCCTGCATTTTCCACCCCCTTCAAGAGCATCACCTTGTACTTCTACTACTGCCTCATGCTTCACATTCTTTTCTGTTAATTCTAGCCTTAAAAAGTTCTCAGAGTTCTTTTCTGCTCTTTACTTCCACCACCCCTTCATTACTACCACCTGATATCTTAATTTACTTCCCATTTTTCACACAATTCCTTTTTTTTTAACCCAGCTTGGAACTAGGGCAATCATACCATGCCCTATGTATGTACATGCCCTATGTATATGTACATATACAATGTATATGTGACATAGCTATATAAATAAGGATATAATATCAAGGAATCACAAGAGCCATTGCTTACCTTCTTGTGAGCTCAATGATGCTTGTAATTCTTTAAAGTAGGAAAAAAATATTTTTATTATATAACTAAAGAAATTTAATTAATACCTCAGTCACCAATTTATAATACAACTTGGAGTTAGAGGTCAATGTCATTCAAGCTAATTCTGCTCCTTATGGAACATTAGTAGAGATCCAGGCTATCTGAGTTAAAGCACAACTCATTAATGTGCTAGTTTTGCAAATGCATAGATTTCTCTATGCCGTGGCTTTTCATCTGCAAAACAGAGGCTATAATAATGAAACTATTATCTTAGGAGTGTTCTAATGACAAAACTCAGTTAAATAGAGGTGTAATGCTTAGAAGAATGCCTTGGACTAAGACAATTTTTTAAAAATTCTCAATTTATAACTGACATCAGGACTTATCCGGAGGGAAAAGTATAATAGCAGTTAGGTGGAGGTTTACCAGAGGGTAGGAAGGAATGCTACATATGGAATGCTACATAGTTTTCTCTATGCCTTGGCTTTTCATCTGCAAAACAGAGGCTATAATAATACAACTACAAGGGTTAGTCTAGTCCCTAAGGCTGTCAAAGGCCTTACACAGGTTGGACTTTGGACATTCTCACTGGCTGCATCTCACATCTCACATCAACAACCCCAGCCTTTACTCTAAGCATTCTGTGTCTCAGCCATTGTAACATTTTTTCCCGACAATTTCTAGATGTAATTGGTCCTTTTATATTCTGAGAATGCTTGATATGTTTCTCTTTTTATGTGATAGAATTATATATATCCTGTCAGAATTGTTATTTTTTTTCTATGTAAAGCGTTTATTAAATCTCCAACATAACGAATGGAGCTACTTTCTTCCTTTCTGATGGTCCTGTAGCAGTCTGTTTATGTGTCTATTGTGGACACTCATCACATTACTCTCTAACAAGCTATTTGTGTGCCTAGCTTTTCCAGATACTGTGAGATACCTTAGGGCAAAATTGTATCATATTCCTCTTTGCAAACAGTCAAACCAGAAGCAACCACAGTGCTTAGGGACCAGCTAGCATTTGGTATATATCTGCTGAATGAGTTAAAGCATGGATGAAGGTAGCAGTGATGAGTGAATCGAATGTGGCCACTTGATTTTCTATCTCGGGAACCAACTGCAATGGGAAATTAATAGAAAATATACCCAAGACTGACAATGTATATATACATACAATGTATATGTGACATAGCTATATAAAGGATATAATATCAAGAAATCACAAGAGCCATTGCTTACCTTCCTGTGAGCTCAAAGATGCTTGTAATTCTTTAAAGTAGGAAAAAAATATTTTTATTATATAACTAAAGAAATTTAATTAATACCTCAGTCACCAATTTATAATACAACTTGGAGTCAGAGGTCAATGTCATTCAAGCTAATTCTGCTCCTTATGGAACATTAGTAGAGATCCAGGCTACCTGAGTTAAAGCACAACTCATTAATGTGCTAGTTTTGCAAATGCATAGATTTCTCTATGCCGTGGCTTTTCATCTGCAAAACAGAGGCTATAATAATGAAACTATTATCTTAGGAGTGTTCTAATGACAAAACTCAGTTAAATAGAGGTGTAATGCTTAGAAGAATGCCTTGGACTAAGACAATTTTTTAAAAATTCTCAATTTATAACTGACATCAGGACTTATCTGGAGGGAAAAGTATAATAGCACTTGGGTGGAGGTTTACCAGAGGGTAGGAAGGAATGCTACATATGGAAGAAAAAGTCAAGAAAGACAGGACTGGGACTGTTAAATGCAGTCACTTTCCTCTGATGTGTATTTGAGCCTTTACCCAAATCATAATTTGGCACAGCAACTGTAATATCATTTCTTTGTCAGATAATAATTTGATGCTTTTATAATAAAAGGCTAGACATTGTTGGAAAATGCCTGAGTCAGTTTTAAAGTAACTTGAACTTTCCAGAGAGAAAAAAAATGAGTAATGAATTTTAAGACATTCTTTCATGATTGCAAAAAGAACAAAATAGCCTCTGTTTAAACAAAAACAACAGTAAAAACCTGTAAAGTAATCAATCTGTTAGTATATTGTGGCAAAAGGAAAATAGTTCTTCACCTAAGGAGCATAATGCTATGCTCAGTTTTTTTACTTTAAAATATAGCAGTATCCAAATAAAGCAAAGAGAAGAAAATAAAAGTAGATAGATAATATTGGAACTGAACAGTAAACTTAGGCACTTTGCAGTTGACTGGGCTAATTATGGTAACATGGATTCTAGAGCTATAAAATAACTTGTCAATTATTGTTACTTTTTTACCCTTCTCATTTACACAAATAAAGATAAGAAACAAGACATAAGCCCCCCCCCCCACGCCCAGATAGAAAGGCCAGAATAGTTGTCACAAAGTTCATGTTTTAAAGTGGTGTTTATTGCATTTAGAAAATCCTTTCAGAGAACAAATTGTTTTAACTTTAGATCTTTGCTATTAACACAATTTGGACTTGTTTGCTGCCTTCTCATGCCACCAGGTGTAGATTAACATGAAATTATATCACAGGTTGGTAAAAATATATAAATAGAATCCATATAATATTTGTTCAATGTATAATAATCCATAAACTTATATGCAGTATGGCATATATTAAATATAAAAATCTGAAATATATAAAGGTAAAATGTGACAAATAAATTCAAGGAAAAAATCCTACAAAAATAAAAATTCAAGACACATAGCAGTATTTAAAATAGGATCTTTGAGCTAACACCTCTAGCTCCAGAAGCATAGTATAATACTATATTATTTTAGAGAATAATATGATAATGGATATTCACACATAAACTTAACACTTCATGAAAAGTTCAAATTATAAAAAAAATGGAAGTCAATATATTTAAGAAAGACTTCTACTTTTCATTGTAAAGTTTTCTATTGTCTATCTAAGTTTTTGCTCCTGTTATTTGTATTGTCTGCTCCCCAGATAAGCTTTTTAAAAGGGGTAAAACATAGATTGTTAAAGGAAAAATTCCATCTTATATCAAATTTATGCTGGTGATAATTTCAAATAACTATTTGCATAAAGAAGAATGTCAACATTATGATTTCACCGCTTACAGGTCTCAAGTACACTTGGCTTAGATTCACTATCAGTATGAGAGAGTGTGAAACAAGCAAGACCTTTCTCCTCTTTTTCTATACCTTTCAATAACAAATTATAACATGCCTTTGTCTGCCTTCTTCTTTAGTTTTATTAGTGCTATTTTGGACTGCAAGAGTTTCATCCACCCTATCAGCTCCCCCACCCCCACGCCTTTGCCTTTTCTTTCTTCACCATTGTTCTTCTCAACTACAAGACCATCTGTTCACTTGGCAGATGTAAGTCAGTTCCATAATTGTTGTCATTCTTAGCATAGTGCAAACCCCGCACAATCCAGAGGACGAGAAGTGCTACATTCATGAGTTAGCCAAATGTATATTGTTGTCGAAATTACTTGTCAAAACGTCAAAGGGAACAATATTTGATTTTCAAAGCACAGCAGACATCTATCCAGATTACAATATGAGGGCTCTATTATGTTGTTACTTATGCAATGCATCATTCAGATTTTGACTAAAGTAAATGGCATGAGCTCTTGCAGGCTTTGATTTCTATTGTGTAAAAGGAAGATAGGAGTTAGTTACAAATTCCTTTGTTCACGAAGTGAATTGAACGGTTTTCTGAAGTATATCAAATACATGAATTTGGAAGACAGAAATCCTTGGTATGAATGCACCTCACTTTTAAACAACCCTAATAGATGATAATTGGGATTTAAACATAAAATATATTAAAATAGAGAATTAGAGGATTTTCAAGACCAAAGACAATGAGACATTTTGTCAGTTTTTTATTGCTACTGTAAAAAATTGTCACAAATTTAGTGGCTAAAAACTACACAAATTTATTACTTTACATTTCTGTAAGTCAGAAGTCCAATATAGGTCACCTTGGACTAAAATAAAAATGTTGATAAGGCTGCATTCCATTCTGGAGGCTCTAGCAGATAATTCATTTTCTTGCTTGTTCCAGCTTCTAGAAACAATCCCCATTCATTTACTGTAAGCTCATTCCTCTGTCTTCAAAACTCTCTGATCATTCTTCCACAGTCACATCTATCTTTGTGATAAAAGTCAGGGAAGGTTGGTTCTCTGCTTTTAAGAAATCATGTGGCCGGGTGCGGTGGTTCAAGCCTGTAATCCCAGCACTTTGGGAGGCCGAGGCGGGTGCATCACGAGGTCAAGAGATCGAGACCATCCTGGTCAACATGGTGAAACCCCATCTCTACTAAAAATACAAAAAAAAATTAGCTGGGCATGGTGGCGCGTGCCTGTAATCCCAGCTACTCAGGAGGCTGAGGCAGGAGAATTGCCTGAACCCAGGAGGTGGAGGTTGCGGTGAGCCGAGATTGCGCCATTGCACTCCAGCTTGGGTAACAAGAGGAAAACTCCATCTCAAAAAAAAAAAAAAAAAAAAAAAAGGAAAGAAATCATGTAATTAGTTTGGGATCATCTGGATAATGCAGGATAACATCACCAAATCAAGGTCCTTAACTTTAATTGCACCTACAAAGTCCCTTTTACCCATAAGGGAACATATTCATAGGTTCCAGGAATTAGGGTAAAGACATCTTTGGGGTGATTATACTTCCTAGCACATCTCAACTTCCTGTATTACAGTTAATAAGTGAGAGATGTAAAATCATTTATCAAAGTCAAACAAATACTGGATCATTAAGGCTATAACTGCAAACTCCAGTTCTCTGCTCTTGTAACCAAAATATACCACTTACTTTCATAATTTTACATGACTCTTAGGTTAAAGAAATGAACCAAAGAGGTCCTCTAAACAGCTATTTGTGCTTTGCAGCTCAAGTAGCTGACTTAAACTATTATTTGATGATACAAGTCAGTTATACACACAACTTTTCAGCAATGCATATACCACCCAGAGTTAGAAAGAGTAGGTGTTTAATTGACATATATGTAGTTGATGGCAAAGATGATGATGATGCTAATCATAACACATTCCTGAAGGTTTCATAAACTGCTTTTAATTGCCAACTGGCTTATGAAGTAATCTGAGCATGCATACGTTGAAGACAGATGAGTAAGAAACCAACCAATTACAACGTCTATTCATGTGAACCTTCAACAAACACTTATTAAGTGGTGAGTCCAGGCTAGATGCTGGAGATAAAAGATAAATAGGGCATGAAATCTGCCCTGAATCAATTCGCAGTGTGATTGGCAAACATATATATGTGCATTCATACATGTATGTATAAATATGTATATATACAATGTGTGTATGTTTATATATATATATGTAAATTACTTTATATCATCTCTTCTCATGGGCAAAAATAGAAAATAAAGGAGGAAGTTGCGATCACTAGAAGGAGTATCAAGGCCAGATTACATTAAGTAGGTAGCATTTTAGATTAAGTTTGAAGGATAATAAAAATTTCAAATATTCAGATAAATGGTAATAAGCTTTCCTTTATTTTTTCAGGAGCCATAAAATGGTATCAGGTTAAACAAATTGAAAAGAATCTAGCAAAATTAGCTCCTAAGAAACTTATATGACAAATTATCATTTTTCTTCCCAAAACGTTTCTTCTGCATTAAAAAATGTCAGCCTGAAGATCAATAACAACTCAGGTTCACAACCAGGCCAAAGGATTGCTTTCTGTGGTGTGGAATAGAGCTCTGGACCTAACTGTGTTGTGTCTTCACACTAAGTGCTTCAGGGATACAAGGCCCTCATATATTTAACTTGCAGCTATATAAAATAGAAGCTTCAGCTCTGGAGAACTTCCAAACAGATGCCCCTTAATAAAATGTTGAAGTTTTAAAGAATTGCTATGCCCTATCACAAGTAAGAACTTTAATTTGGGAATGCTAAATTCATGGTAATCTAATTTTAGACTTGCCAGAAAAGGACTGCTTTTGTTAAGGCACATACAGCCCACGTTTCTCTACAGAAATTCATGGTGAGCTTAATAAATTCTGTAAATCTCTTGTCTTTGGCACTATTCATGGCTTTCCATTAGAATCAAACTTACAGACAAGGTAAATTCAAGTTGAGGATCCTAGAATTATTTTTTGTGAACTAAGTTTCCTTCCAACTTTCCTCAAGTGGGAGGCATAAGGGTCTGAATTGTAATGTATTCCTGGAATTACAGTCGAAGCATCAAGAATGACATCTGTATTCAAAGTGAGCCACAATTCCATGACCTGCAGAGCTGAAACTTTATAAGGTGTTATCCAGATAGTCATCAGAACAAAGTCAGGCAAGCTTTATATTTGCTGCTGCAATGATTGCTATGCAAGACCAGTACTTTGTAACTTGAAGCTGCCCATGTGCTCACCTTAGGGCAATATGGACTGCACTTCACTCTTACCGAAGCAGCGACCTTTATTTAGATTATACCTCGTGGACTTATTTATTCACAATATATGCTAAGTATTATATCTTCTGTGGGTGTATATGTATGTGTATGTGTGTCCTACCTGAGAATACTCAGATGATAAATTCTTTATACTAAAATTTTCTTTGCATTGTTTTTAAACCACAAGATATTCCAATCCTTTATTCTCAAAAGCTTTCCAAAATCTCTCCCATCTTAAAATTATTGGTCTCTTTTGAATCTTCTTAAAATTGTTCATTCCTAGCACATTGAATCCAAAGCATTTATATTTTATTAAATAAATATATTTTGCAACATATATATAGAACATAAAGGAAAAAATATCCCTTGAAATTTTGTCTTGAAAGATATAATAGCTGATTTCATATATATTACTTTGGATTGAAAGAATTGTGAGAACTTTTAGTATGAATAAATTTTGGAGCCTATATAAAATTTTTGTTAATATGTTCAGAAAATGCATAGTTTAAATTTTAAATACTACAATATAGCTAACATTATTTGGTATTTCACATTATATGCAATTGCACATTTAACTGGGTAAACTATTCTATTTTATAACTTAATTGAATAAACTATTCTATTTTAAAATATATATAGGAAAGAATATATATATATACACACAATATATGTATGCTTATTACATATATTATGTGTATACATATATACACATAAGTATATACACATAGGATATATGTATGTGTGTATTTATGTATATATACACTCACACACATATTCATCTATACATTTTCAAAGACAATGCACATTTTCCATTTTAGTTAAACATGTTAAATGTATAGAGTAAAAATGCAAATCATCTTAATCATTATACGTGTTAAGAAAACAAATATGTATGCATGCATATACTTATACTTTAGAGGATTGGCTGTTTCACCTACACACAGAGAGAGAGAGGGAAAGGGAGAGAGCAAGCAAGAGAGAGGTACGACTTGGAGACATGATGATGTCACTGAAAACCATAGGCTAGAAGATGTGGGGAAACCTGAGTTCCAGTCCTGATGCTTCTATATACTCGCTATTTGGCCAAGGCAAGTCAAAATGAAGCTGAACTTGGGTCTCTACTTTGCAAGATGAGTGGATTGAGTTAGGTGATATCAATAACTTTCTCTAATTCTTATACATATTATGATTCTAAAATATTTCCATGATTATTACTCTCAAATACTTTACTTGTAGAAGATTCTGTGTAGGAGTGGGTATTTTGGTTTTCAGTGTTAAATTTTTTTCTCATTGAAGCAGTATCTTCAGATTTTAACATCTACACTCTATCATTAGGCCTGTTCTTAGAAAAATACATTCATGGGAATTTTTCATGAATAGGTGAATACGATGAAATAATTTTTTGGTTGTTATAACAATCAAAATGCTTTGCAGGATGGGCTACCATAATTTTATGAAAATCTTAAATGCTTTTGAGAAAGTTTTGTTACATATAAAATGTCTATATTTGGGGAATGCCATTCATTGCTTGAGTATCTTTTTCTCAGTTTACAGAATTCTATTTACTTGAGCAATAGTCAATAAATAATCTTAGCTGTTAACAACTAAGATTTTATGAAAATTTTTGGAAAGTAACAATATCTCAATGTGTATTCAAATCCAACAAGTACTTATTAAGCTACTGTGTGCCGGGAACTTTTCTATGCCCTGAAGAAGTAAAGAAAAGAGGCCCTGATCTCCAAGAGAGATGAGTAGATAGTATGGCAGGTGATAAAAAGCATTATAGAGAAAATTAAAAGTAGAATAAGGTAATAACAAAAGGATACAGTGGTGTTACTACACACAGGGTGCCCAGAGCAGCTCTCTCAAGTAAAGGTTGGGCACTAAATTGAATGAAGTGAGGCAAGAAGCCATACAAAAGGAACAGAAAAAAACAGTTTGCTCTTAGGGAAGAGCAAACACCGTGCTTCTGATGGACAGCAAGCAAAGCAGGAGGGCTAGAATGGTGTAAGTGACGAGAAAAGTGGTAGAAGATCAGGGTGGAGAAGCAGCTGAAGATGCTCCCATGTGGACCCTGATGGATTTATTCTCAGTGTGATTGGAAGTGAGATGGACCAGGAGCCCTTTATTTTAGTGGCTTGCAGCCCTGGAAATAAAGGAAATTCTTGAATTCCTTCAAAGAAAATTCCAGACATCTACCTATCCTGAGATAAGCAAGAGGTAACAGTAGCCTAAAACAATAGCCAAGGAAGTTAAGAGTCCAGAGATGTTTGGTTCCCTACAGAAACTAAAGGTAACAACTTAAAATATGTCCCTGAGCTGTTTTTTCAGAAACCCGGATCCTCACTGAATGGATACGCTGGCAGACAGAACTCAGTTAAGAGGGAATTACTGAAGACTGAACTTATGCTGCCACCATTCTTTATTCTAAATTTCTTCCTATGGGGCCTTGAGATAGTCACACTCATGAGCCAGAGATAACATTCTTTTCTGATGACCCCAGTTTTTAACAAAGCTTCTTTTCCTATCCAGCTGCTAATCAGAAGGTCTTTGAATCTATCCATGGCATGTAAGCCTTCACTTCAAGGTATTATACCCTTTAAACCAAAAGCAGTGTGTAACTTCCATGTATTGCTTTACAATTTTGTGTATAACATCTGTTTTCCTGAAATTTACCCCTGCCTTTAAAAACCCTTACCTTCAAACCTTCAGAGAACTCAGGACAAGCATAGCAGCCTGGCCTTTCTTGCTCGGTGCCCTGCAAATACATGCTTTCCTTTTTATTGCTGCAAAACCTTGGTGTGGAATCTGATCTTACTACACAAATGACCCCAGTTAAATTCTATAACAGAAGTTACCAGTGACTTTTGAACAGAATTGTGACATGAACTGACTTACATTTCAAAAGGAAATATCTGGCTTCTGTGTGCAATAGTCTAACTGCAAGAGAGTAAGCAGAGAGATCTTTAGGGAGCCTTTGCAATTATTCCAGTGAGATATGAAGATGGATCCTCTACCAAAATGAGTTGGCAAACTGGTTAGATAGAAAATTTATTCCTGCAGTTTAAAAAAAAAATTCATAGATTATTGGGCGGTACAGATGGTGTTTGGTTACATGAGTAAATTTCTTAGTGGTGATTTGTGAGATTTTGGTGCACCAATCGCTGAAGCAGTATACACTGCACTCTATTTGTAGTCTTCTATCCCTTGCCCTCCCACCCTTCCACCCAAGTCCCCAAAGCCCATTATATCATTTATATGCCTTTGCATACTCATAGCTTAGTTCCCACATATCAAAGAAAACATATGATGTTTGGTTTTTCCATTCCTTAAAGTAATAGTCTGAAATCTCATCCAGGTAGTTGTGAATGCCATTAATTCATTCCTTTTTATGGCTGAGTAGTATTTCATTATATATATATATATATATATCAGTTTTTTTATCCACTTGTTGATTGATGCCATTTGGGTTGGGTCTGTGATTTTCTGATTGCAAATTATGCTGCATAAACATTCCTGTGCAGGTATCCTTTATGTATAATGACTTATATTTCTCCGGCTAGATACCCAGGAGTGGGATTAAGGATCAAATAGTAGTTCTACTATTAGTTCTTTAAGAAATCTCCACACCATTTTCCAACATGGTTGTACTAGTTTACATTTCCTCCAGCAGGGTAGAAGTGTTCCCTGATCACTGCATCCATGCCAACGTTTACTATTTTTGGTTTAAATTGGTATCACATTGTAGTTTTGATTTGCATTTCCCTGGTCATTAGTGATGTTTAGAATTTTTACATATGTTTCTTGGACATTTGTATATCTTCTTTTGAGAACTGTCTACTCATGTCCTTAGCCTGTATTTTGATGGGATTGTTTGTTTTTTCTTGCTGATTTGTTTGAGTTTTTTGTAGAGTCTGGAAAGTAGTCCTTTGTCAGATGTACAGATTGTGAAATTTTTTCCCACTCTGTGGGTTACCTATTTACTCTACTGACTGTTCCTTTTGCTGTACAAAAGCACTTTAGTTTAATTAAGTCCCAGCTATTTATCTTTGTTTTTATTGCATTTGCTTTTGGGTTCTTGGTCATGGAATCTTTGCCTAAACATAATGTCTGGAAGAATTTTTCCAATGTTAGCTTCTAGAATTTTTATAGTTTAATGTCTTAGGTTTAAATTCTTAATCCATCTTGAGTTAATTTTTTATAAGCTGAAAGATTAGGATCAAGTTTCATTCTTCCTAGATGTGGCTAACCAATTATCCCAGAACCATTTGTTGAAAAGAGTGTCCTTTCCCCACTTGATGTTTTTGCTTGCTTTGTCAAAGATCACTTGGCTGTATTTGGCTTTATTTGCGGGTTCTCTTTTCTATTCCATTGATCTATGTGCCTATATTTACACCAGTACCATGCTGTTTTGGTAACTATGGCCTTATTATAGTATAGTTTGAAATCAGGTAATACGACACCTCTAGATTTGTTCTTTTTACGTAGTCTTGCTTTGGCTATATGGGTTTTTTTTTTTTTTTGGTTGCATATGAGTTGTAGAATTGTTTTTTTCTAATTCTATGAAGAATAATGGTGGTATTTGATGGAGATTTCATTGAATTTGTAGATTGCTTTTGACTGTATGGTCATTTTCACAATACCAATTCTACCCATTCAAGAGCATGGGATGAGTTTTCATTTGCTTGTGTCAATTATGATTTTTTTCAGCAGTGTTTTGTAGCTTTCCTTGTAGAGGTCTTTCACCTCCTTGGTTAGGTATATTCCTGAGTATTTTTTTTCAGTTATTGTAAACGAAGTTGAGTTCTTGATTTGATTCTCCATTTGGTCTTTTTTGGTGTATAGAAGAGCTACTGATTTGTGTGAATTAATTTTGTATCCAGAAACGTTGTTGAATTCTTTTGTCAGCTCCGGGATCTTTCTACAGAAGTATTTAGGGTTTTCTAGGCAAACAATCATATCATCAGAAAATGGTGAGAGTCTGACTTCCTCAAATTAGTTTGAATTATTTTAATGCTCTTTATTTTTTCCTATCATCTAATCGCTCTGATTAGGACTTCCAGTATTATGTTAAGGAGGAATGATGAGAGTGGACATCCTTGTCTTGTTTCAGTTCTCAGAGGGAATGCTTTCAACTTTTTCCCATCAAGTATTAGGTTTGTTCTGGGTTTGTCATAGATGGCTTTTATTACATTAAGTTCTGTCCCTTCTATGCTGATTAACCAAGAAAAGAAGAGAGAAAATCACAAGTAATCTCAATAAGAAATGAATCAAGAGACATTAACACTAACACCACAAAAATGCAAAAGATAATTCAGGGCTACTATGAACACCTTTATGCACATAAACTAGAAAACCTAGAAGAAATGGATACATTCCTGGAAAAATACAACCCTCCTGGCTTAAATCAGGAAGAATTAGATGCCCTGAACAGACCAAAAGCAAGCAGTGATATTGAAACGGTAATTTAAAAATTATCAACAAAAAGATCCAGAATCAGAAAGATTTACAGTAAAATTCTACCAGACATTCAAAGAAGAAATGGTACCAATCCTATTGACACTATTTCACAAGATAGAGAGAAAGGGGACCCTTCCTAATTTATTCTATGAAGCCAGCATTGCCCTAATACAAAAACTAGGAAAGCACATAACCAAAAAGGAAAACTACAACCAATATCCCTGGTGAACATAGATGCTAAAATCCTTAACAAAATACTAGCTAACTGAATTCAACAACACATCAAAAAGATAGTCCACCATGATCAAGTGGGTTTCATACCAAGGAATCAGGGATGGTTAACTTACACAAGTCGATAAATGTGATACACCACATAAACGAATTAAAAACAAAAATCACATGATCACCTCAGTAGAAGCAGAAAAAGCATTAGACAAAATTCAGCATCCTTTAGGATTAAAACTCCCTGCAGTTTTCAAAATGGAGATTCTAGACCTTTCTGTTCTGGGGTGAAATGATCATGAAGTTAAATCTCCATGTCCAGGGAAAGTTGTAAACCTTCTGGAATTTTGATCAACTCAATATTATTATTGATTATCACAAAGATCTTGAATATCTTTAGATACAAATTATTGTGGTCATTATGATAGGAAATTGTTAAAGAAATTCCTGTCTGTAGTCAATTATATATCACACGCTTTAATTAACTTTCATACTTTAAATATTTATGCCAAATGATTATTCATTAGCAACCATACATATTGATCTATTTAGTAATATATTTATTATAAAAATTGTGTCTTAAAAATTACTGCAATTTATGTATATTTCTAGATAACATTTTCAGATATACCAGTAACTGCTTTTTGGAAAACTAAGATTAATCAGCTATTATCATAATGGTCATATCCTAAAATAAGAATAGTATGTATCTATACAAGTTAAATAACATCCAGACATGTATACTTTTAAGTTATTAAGTAAGTCTTTAATAATTTCATGTTTAAAATCCCCTTGGGAGTCTAGTAAAATATTTTTTACATTTAGTTTTTGAACCATATGTACAATCACTTCAAAAGAATTTTGGTGACATAATTTTTTTTTTTGTTTTGAGTATCGGTTGCTAAGGTAATGTGCTTTTTCTCTCTTTTTTTTTTCTTTTGCTAATAACAGACTACATTACGTATGTAACATAAATCTCCTGGGCACTTAGAACCTGATCCCTCCAACTCTCATTTTCTGGGCTTTCTTTGTATCCAGTGCCTAATTTTCAGATTTCTGCCCTTGTGTCAGCTAACCCAAGTCCTCTTACTAACTGTATACATACACCCTTGTCCTCAATGAATAAGGGCTTGATTGCGTATTGATTAAAGTGGCTTATTTTACCTTTAAAGCAAATTACACAGAAGTGGCATTTCCTTTCAAACAAAGAAAAATAATACCATAATAACACACAAACTTGACACTTCCCTAATCCTTTAAACTGAGAATCTCAACACACTTAACAGTTATTAATTAACCCTTACAACATTCCTGTTGGGAAATCTGATTAAATCCATTTTACCAACAAAATGCCAAGAGATAACATAACTTAAGCAAGGTTATACAGTCCTTGTGAACAACTGGAGACCACAACTCAGGAACTGTGACCCAGGCTCCCAGCCAGGCAGCAAGCAGTCAACAAGTACTAATCAGGAGAATATACTCTTTCTGCTTATACCACAAAAATTCCCATTTTGTAAGAAATCCCTGCATGGCCATTCAGACAAAGGCGTTACTATATTCAGAGGAAAAGAACTTGAAAATTTGTAAGTACATCTTGTCAAGGATACTGCTGCCATTAAAAAAAGAGGAAGATGATGATGAAGAAAAAGAGGAAGAAGAAGGAGAATAGGAAGAAGAAGAAGAAGAAGGAAAAAGCCCTGTTAAATGTAACTAATAAAATATAACCAAGGAGCAGATTTGACTTGATGGAGGAATGCTGGTGCCTTAGAGTGCCATCTGGATGAGTTACAAATTGTAGTAGTCAATGAATTCAATGACTTTTTATTTTCCTGATAAATTTACATACATGTCTCTTAATTTCAAGAAGAAGAAACTTTTTTTCTTTTTTTATGATTTACCACCTTTAGACGACATAAAGCGAGTCGGGAATATTGCTGGGTATATCCATCCAATTAGGAAGCCCTTTCTTTTTCTGTAAGCAATAAGACTCTGTTTCCAGTTACATGGCCTCATCAAAAACTGTGTTAAATTAGATCCCATAGAGTTTGTGGGGATGGTGAGTGTCATACTGACATGGGAGCTAGTAAGTCTGTAATCACAACACTGCAGTCAGTTTCTGACATGAAGGGCAGAAAACTCACATCATTTCTCTTCTCATGCTGTTCCAGAATATATAAACTAATCAAGCCCCTCTTTAGAAGTTAGATTTTCTCAGAAGTGTCTTTAATGAGATTCTGATTTTAGCAACATTTTACATGGCTTTCCCTGCCCAAGACTCCATGTTTATTTTGGCTGTGAATGGTCAACATCTGATGTGCATTTAGGCCATTATCATAAACAAGTAATAGAGAAATATAATCAAACACTGCCATTCTTCTTCTTGACCACAGCTCCCTGTATTCCTACTTATCTGTCTGCTCTGACCTGAATGAGTTAGCTCTTCTACTTCTATAAAGATTTCAATTCTCATGGTACTTTCTGACTTTCCAAGTTCATCAACCCCTTTTGGGGACCACGCACACTTTCAGAGCGCCGGAAGTCTAAGCCCAGCCATTTCAACAATGTTGTCTCCAGCATCCTATATTCTCTCATTCTCCTGGGGATACTGCTGTGGCTACTTTCCCACTCTCTGATCTCAAGGAAACACTGTTATTTTCTGTGTTCTTTTCTCACCTGTCCACCTGTTCATTCTCTGATCTTTCATCAGGCATTCATTCATTGTCCTATACACCTCATGCCCTAAACTGTGACATTCAGGGGATCAAGTAGTGGAGCTGCCATCGACTGCACAAAGGAGGGCACAATTCATATGTGGCAGAATGTTGTGATGCAGCGAGGGTAGAGTCCCTACATCCACGTGACTCCACATAAGCTATTCCAAATACTTTCCACTAGCTTGGACCCTTTCTCTGCTAGTTATGAATGCTTCCTATAGGTTGATACAAACCACAACCACATCATTTCTTGTATTTCATAATTTCTCATATTTGTTCGTTGTTTACCATGCCTCTAGTGTGTCTAGTATAGCACCTTGTACATAGTAGGATATAAATTAGTGGGAGCTGATGCCACATTCTCAGTGAGACCTTTCCTAGTAACACTGTTAGCATAACCCAACAATCCCAGTTTCACTCATCCAGTATGTTTTCCTTGGCACTTCTCACCACGCAAGATACCAAACATTTGTTTTGTGTATCATCTATATACTCTGACTAGAATGGAAGTTTCATGAGTGCAGGAATTTTGGACTGATTTGTGCACTGTGTGTATACATGAAGCCATCATAATTTAAGGAGTACGTGCTGCATCAATATTGATCCTATTTCTATTTGTGACTTTGACTCAATCTTGCTATTCTGAAACCTTAACTGCCTGATAAGCCAACTTGCTAAATTGCCCTAAAATCAGAGAAAGCAGAGAACTAAAAAAAATCAAATAAGTATACAATAACAAATAAATATAAGCTATAAGATCAGATAATAATATGTACAATTGTGAAAATGATTCAGGAGAAGCAAATGAAGAGGAATGAGTTTTGCTATTTTTTCCTGAGGTTGTCAGAGCAAGCATTAGTAAAGAGGTTTTTTTTTTTTTTGAGACGGAGTTTCGCTCTTGTTACTCAGGCTGGAGTGCAATGGCGCAATCTCAGCTCACCGCAACCTCCGGCTCCTGGGTTCAGGCAATTCTCCTGCCTCAGCCTCCCGAGTAGCTGGGATTACAGGCACGTGCCACCATGCCCAGCTAATTTTCTGTATTTTTAGTAGAGACGGGGTTTCACCATGTTGACCAGGATGGTCTAGCTCTCTTGACCTCCTGATCCACCAGCTTGGCCTCCCAAAGTGCTGGGATTACAGGCTTGAGCCACCGTGCCCGGCCAAGAGGTGATATTTTAGTAGTCTCAACAGATAGAACTCAGTCTGTCACAAACTAATGTTCTCACAAGTTAGCTGAGGCTCTGGCCGACATGAAGTCTCTGATTCATTGGGTCTGAGGTGGGGCTGGAGAATCTGCATTTCTAACAGGCTGCCGGGTTATTCCCATATCTCTGCCTGAGGAACTGGGATCTGACTTATACATGAAAAAAAAAATAGATTATGGAAAAATAGAAATAATGTTAATACAGTAGCTGAAATTCTTACTAGATGCATTGAAAAATGGAATATAACATGAAGTCTCTTTGAACAGAAATAGGCTATTTTAATTATTCAACAGCTGTTTAGCCTAATAAGCATTTGATCATATTTTAAAAATAACATAACTTTATTATTTATTATTGAAACTTTAAAAATATAGATTACAAAACCAGAATAAACTATTTATATATCCACCTTTTAGAGACAACTTTAGGTTTATGTACTCCAGATTTTTTTCTTACATCTTAGAATTATGCTATGTAGAATGTTGTGCAATTATCATTTAAAATTTAATATATCATGGACAATTTAATGTCATAAACATGAGTCTACATAAACTTCTTTACCATAGCAACTAATGTTTTTATTACCCAATACATGCATGTTTATGTTAGAAAAACAGGAAAAAAGCTAAACATAGAGAACACACTAATTATAACAGTACTATCTAATTATATAAGAATATGTAATCTACATATTTGCATATTTCTATACTTTTTCCCATGCACATCTACCTAATTTAACTTTTAATTATAAAAAGAGAAACATACTATACATATGGTTCTCAAGTGTGGTTTTTAATTTCTAAAATATTATTGTCAAGAAAATGTTCCTTTATACAAAAGTATTATTTTCATTCAAACTTTTATTTTTAGATATTCAGAGTTGCTCCCTTATTGATAGACACATTTTTGCATTTGTAATTTACTTCATTTCCTTGCTGATGGTGGCTGTTTTTGCTTTCTCTCTCTCTCTTTTTTAAATTGATCATGAAAATTTAATTATATATTACAGGGATACATCTTTCAACAATCACTGATTTTACTGTCAGACACAAGATTTTTACAGTTCTGAAATATATAAATGTTAGTTACATTTTCTTCTAGCACTTAACAGTTTTTTTTGCATTTAAATTTTTATTCCATTAGAAATGTATTATAGCATATGATATGGGAAGAATACTGGTTTTTCAAATAATTTATCCCTTCCACCCTGATCTGAAGTGATCAGCTACATTATATTTATAATTTTACTAATAATTTTTTTTTGTTTTAACTTTATTTTCTCACTCATCAATCTTTATAATTCAATATGTAGCAGAGCAAATTTGCCAATGATTCTTCTTTCTGAAAATTAAATTTTTATTTTTCTGTTACATTTTATTTTTAGAGACAAGATCTCCCTCTTTGCCTCAGGCTGGAGTGCAGTGGTATGACCATAGCACACTGTAACCTCAAACTCCTGGGCTCAGGTGATCCTCTTACCTAAGCCTCTCAAGTAGTTGAGTCTACAGGTGGGTGACACCACACATGGCTAATTTTTTTTTTAATGTTTTTTGGAAGAGCCAGGGTCTCCCTACATTGCCCAGGTTGGTCTTGAACTGTCGGCCTCAAGAAATCCTCTTGCCTTGGCCTCCCAAAGTGTTAGGATCACAGGTATGAGTCACTTTGCCCAGCTTTATTTCTTAACTATTAAAAATGTGAAAATAAGCTAAATTTATCCATTAATTTGAAATAAAGGGATATATTTTTACTATGACTTTTTAGATCCAGAAACATTATTGATAATTTACTTATCCAACTCTCTTATTACTGAGCACAGTTATATATTGCATTTTTTTTGTTTTTCGTTTAGATTATTCCTAGCTGTTTTTACTTTGAGTTGTTATTATGACCAACTTATTTTCTGTGCTAATTTTGACTTTCTTCTGGCTGCTCTGTAGCAAAAGAACTTACTTTTTGAAATAAATTTTACAACCAACTATCACTCAAATCTCTAATGACAATATTTATCTGTTGGTCATTTCAGTTTTTTTCAAGTAAGGCCATAAAATTAATAAATAATGATAAAATAAGTTTACTTATTTGCAATTCTTATTCTCTATATAAAATAACAGCTCTAAGGTAATGCAGAAGAAGCTGGGGATAGCAGATATCCATAATTTATCCATGTCTCTAGAGGTAAAGGATAGTGTTCTGCCACTGAGCCAAAGATGGTTATTTGATTAATATGAATAACCTTTGTCATTTAAAAACATTCCACTGGCTACATAAATGAATAATATAAATAAGTAAATAAAATAAAATAAATGTACTTTTATTCATTCATTTTTAAATTAAAATTCTAAGTTAAATAAGAAATAATTTTTATGTTTAATTACTTTTTAGTACTAAGAGGATACATTTTTTACTATCACCTTTGTAATATAGTAGATATTAATACACTTTACAGATATTAGAGAATCTGTAGAATAAATCCTATTCGCTAAAATTTATTAACACTTAAAGTGTTAATATAGGTATACACTAAATTACTGCATTTACTAAATGAGCGTTAATTCAATATTAGCCATATTAGATTGCTTAGATTGCTAATATATTTAATATATTTGCATTTATATTTATGTGAGGTTTTTTGCTTGCTTTATTATTTGATATCATTAGATTTATTTATATGGTTAACGGTTAAAAGACTTTTTCTTTTTACTCAAAATCTTTAACATGTCATGAAATATATCTCTTGAATTTATTTAAAATAATCTGTATTAGTTTTCTAAGGCTGCTGTACCAAATCATTACAAACTAAGTGGCTTAAAACAACAGTAAATTTTTCACTCATAGCTCTTGAGGCTTTAAGCCTGAAATGAAAGTGTTGGTAAGACTGTGATCCCTCTGAAGTCTCCAAGAAAGATTCCTTCCTTTTCTCTTCCTACCTCATTGTTGGCTCCCAGCAATCCTTGAAATTCCTCCAGTAATAGTCAAGTCACTCTAATATCTGCCCATATCTTCACATGGCCTTCTTCTCTCTGTGTCATCTTGAATAAGGACACTAGTCATCGAATTTCGGGCCTCTCTTAATCCAGTATCTTGTCATCTTATTTAATCACATATACAAAGGCACTATTTCAAAATAAACTTACATTCTGAGGTTTTACATGGACATGAATATTGGGGAAACACCCATCAACCCATAGTGTAGCCCATAAAATCTTACTGATCTGGCATCTTGTCTGTATATAGATGAAAATAATATTATTGAAAAGAAATAGGCTGGGCGCGGTGGCTGACGCCTCTAATCCCAGCACTTTGGGAGGCTGAGGTAGATGGATCACCCGAGGTTGGGAGTTCGAGACCAGCTTGAACAACATGGAGAAACCCTGTCTCTACTAAAAATACAAAATTGGCCATGCATGATGACACACACTTGTAATCCTAGCTACTTGGGAGACTGAGTCAGAAGAGTTGCTTGAACCTGGGAGGTGGAGGTTGCAGTGAGCTGAGATCACGCCATTGCACTCCAGCCTAGGCAACCAGAGTAAAATTCAGTCTAAGCAAAATAAAATAAAATCACCTGGGGTCAATATATTTACCCTAGACCATTGGTGTTTACCATATTAGCAGGTAAAGTAATTAGTTTTAAAATAATGCGACATAATTGGCATGGCTTTCCTTTAGAATTCATTATACTGTCAAAAATGTAAAATTATTCAAACTGCTTTGTAAATGCAAATGGGACCTAAGTCAAAAACATGTTAAAATTGTGCTTAGAATTTGTTCATTTTATTTGCTCAGGATTTGATAAGGAAAAGAAGCTGTTATGATATTCCAGATATAAAGGTTTTGATGTTAATTAGTGCTTACATGATCCTTTTGAGAGCTGAGGGAGTAAAGTCCAGGAAAATTATCACTGAAGGTCATAGAATTGCCATCAATGGTCACAGAAGCTGAAACTAATAATTTCAGCCTAAAGCACCAAAGTGTGTGGTTCTCAAGAGCTTGCTGGAAGCCTCTGTGATTCTTCGCTTGCAAGCCTGGCTATGATCACCTCAAGGAAATAATGCCTTTCTTTCACTTCTACCTTTCAAGTTTAACATGAGCTTCTCTTATGGGCATTTTGCAAGTTGGAAGCATACAAGGAAGAGGAATATGGGAAACAATTTCCTACCCTCCAAGAAGTGGTGGTGGTGCCAAGTTAACAGTGGGAAATCTAGTGTATTTGGTGTCATATAGATTAACAGTGGGTGGTCAGGGAACTAAATGGACAGGACTTTTGGTTACTAGGCTCTTGGTCATTCTCTATGCTTTTAAAAATTGTGAATAAACAGTTGATTATCTTATCTCTCGGTAGCTAAATCAAACAGACACATATATTTTAAATCTAACATTCTATTATTTGCTGTTTAAAATACTGTTCTCTCTGCTGAACCCTTCAAAGTGAGGTACAGTTAAAAATCAGGCAAGAAAGGTTCTAGGATTCTTCTTCTTCTCCTTCTCCTCCTCCTCCTCCTCCTCCTCCTCCTCCTCCTTCTTCTTCTTCATTTCTTTATTTTGAGAAAGAGTCTTACTCTGTCACCCAGAGGCTGGAGTGCAGTGGTGTGATCTCTGCTCACTGCAACCTCTGCCTCCTGGGTTCAAATGATTCTCCTGCCTCAGCCTTCCAAGTAGCTAGGATTACAGGTATGCCACTATGCCTGGCTATTTTTTGTAGAGACAGGGTTTCATCAGGTTGGCCAGCCTGGTCTCGAACTCCTATCCTCAAATGATCTGCCTGCCTTGGCCTCTCAAAGTGCTGGGATTACAGGCATGAGTCACTGTGTCAGCCGTTTCTAGGATTATGTGTGTAATTTCTGTATTCTCACAATTCTATTTGTAGGCATGCAATGAAACAATAAAAGATATGACACACTAATTATAAGACATATGTGATATGCACAAAATTTCAGGGCATCTATTTGCTTAGGTATAAACATTATCAACAAAATTGTAATTAATTATTATTTATTATATATACTTACTATGTACTAGTCACTGCCTTAAATCCAATGACTTGTTTAATTTTTACTTACTGAATTTCAAACCTACCTTTTTGTTATGATGGTTGGGAGGATGTTAAAAAAACAAAATGAACTCAAATGACAGTGGAATTAATTCTGCTATTGAGTGGAGACAGAGCTACTATTCAGTTATAGAGCTTATGTTGTAATGAGTTAAAAGGTGAGGTTGCCAAATATAATTTTATGTAACTCCTCTTAAAAGAAATCTTGTGAGGGATGTGCCTAAAATATTTATATTAATATTTGCATATTCAAGAGTTTATTATATGTCCATTCTTTTACAAACTCAACAAATTAAATTTTATCACTAGTAAAGAGAAGAGACTCAAATGATAAAAGAAATTTAGCTTCTTATTTTGGGATCTTGACCTCAGTGGAAAATAAACAGCTACTTTTAGCAGAAGAAGAAAAGTGAAGAGCTCTCATAAGTTAATGTCAAGTGTGTCGGTTTAACTGAAAATGTTCAAATGTTACTAGACTGTAAACTAGGAGATCCTATAGCATAGTAATTGAGTTAACATTAGCCTTTCACCTTTATGGCCTGGGGATAAATCTGACCTAGGTTAAGAGAAAGAAATTCTATTAATTTTTCAGGTGTTACTGGTCTTTGACCTGAAATTGCATTAGCCCCCATTTTGCTTAGAAATTGGGTATACTTAGGTGATTCTAAATACCTTGGGTAAATTTTAAAATCATTCATACATGTACTGACAGTAGAAAGCATTAAGAAATTGAAGAACATTAATTCAAAGCTTATCATGGCTTTTAAAGCATATTTTTAAATGAATTTAGAAACAAAATTATTCAACAGAATTTTCAAGGTACATTTTCAACAAATAGAATGCATCATTTTATTGTATTGTTTTATGGTGACGAAATTTAAAAATCTGTAAATATATATATATATATATATATATATATTTTTTTTTTTTTTTTGAGATGGAGCCTCTCTCTTGCCCAGGCTGGAGTACAGCAGCATGATCTCAGCTCACCGAAACCTCCACCTCTCGGGTTTAAGGAATTCTCCCAGTTCAGCCTTCCGAGTAAATGGGACTACAGGCACATGCCACCATGTCAAGTTAATTTTTGTATTTTTAGTAGAGATGAAGTTTTACTATGTTGGCCAGGATGGTCTCAATAGCTTGACCTCATGATCTGCCTTCCTCGGCCTCCCAAAGTGCTGGGATTACAGTCATGAGCCACCTCGCCCAGCCATAATCTTTAATTTAATGGGTAGAATGTATCAAATAAATGCCTACAACAAAGAACATATAAACCAACAAGTAATAGGATAATAAAAGGGACTAAAAGCACATGCAAATATATTCAAAGTTATATGTAATCAAATAAGTACAAACTTAACCCAAAGGAAATGCCGTATTTTGACAACAAACTAATAATAATACTTACTGGTGTCTGAAGTTATAAAATACTCACTGGTGCCTGAAGTTATAAAACCACCAATTCCCTTTTGAAAAAAATAATACAACAGTATATATCAACATAAATTGAAAATTTCATACTCTTCACCAAATTACTTTTAGTAGGAAATTTTCTTAAATTATCCAAAATACATACATATATGTGTGTGATACTGACACACACCCACCATACACACAAAGACACACACACATGTAATGTCTAATTCAATGTTACTATAATGTTAAAAGTATGAAACAATCTAAATGTTCAAGAGAAAATTAAAATTAATTAGAGTACATCTATGCAATAAAATATGTTGCCACAAATAACATGGAGTTAAGTAGATTTCATAAAAAGAAAAAATATTGGTAATATAAATATCACTGAAAGTAGAATAAAAATTAATTGAAATTGGGTGCAGTGGCTCACACCTATAATCCCAGCACTTTGGGAAGCCAAGGCAGGAGGACTACTTGAAGTCAGAAGTTTGAGACCAGTCTGGGCAACATAGCAACATCTCATCTCTATTAATTTTCTTGTTTTTAATTAGCTGGGCATGGTGGTACGAACCTATAGTCCAAGCTACCAGGAGCTGAGGTGGGAGAACCACATGAACTCTGAAATTTAAGGTGCAGGGAGCTATGATCCTGCCACTGAACTCCAGCCTGGGTGACAGAGCAAGGCCTTGTCTCAAAAAAAAAAAAAAAAAAAATTACTTGAAAAACATGATCTCAAATTTGTGTACAGAGAAATTCAGCCTCTATTAGAAAAAAACTAAAGGCAGCTGATTAAATTTTTCATAGCAACTATTTCTGATTTGCTAGATTTTAGGAATGTTTACACTTTCTATTTTGTTTCAAAATGCCCCATTAGCTGAACTAAATATCAAAAATAGCATGATACTTTTGGAAAATGTATGTATAGCAGCAGATGAAATTTTATCAAAATTAGTCAACTCAAAAATAAGGGTTATCATGTCAAAAAGAGTGAGTAAAATTTCATAAATAGGATTACATTTTCTTTATTCTGAATTTTTATAAATCATAAGCTAAATCCCAAAACTGTAAATTCGTTGGTTCATTATGTGTCTTCAGTTTTGCTCTTTCACATATGTGAAAAATTCTTTGCTCACCCATCCCTCCTTAACTCAAGAGTTGCATAACAAACTTAGAGTGAGCTTCTACTGTTTCAAATACAAGGATTGCTAATTTTTAAAAAAGATAATTCAGACTTCATGACTAATTCAGCCGTATATTTTCATGAGGTACAGGACAATTTTCTTCTCCTATAGCAGAGGGTATATTGATATTATGATTAAATAAGTGCAATTAATTACAACCAACAGTGGCATGGCACTAATTATGATGCACCCAATGATGTATTTTATACTTAGTTTGGAGACATGAACTACCCAGGACTCAGAATAACAGGTCAGAAGGTCAGAAGCCAACAGGACATCCGGATAAGGACTCCATAATGATTTTTAAAATTACATTTACTATTTTCACCTCTGATTTAATCACTGGAAAATAATAATCCTATAAAGGAAATCACATGTCTCTTCCATATTTAGTCATCAAAAACATTAAGTGCTGAAATGGCAGTAGTGATGATGTGAGTGACAACCCTTGAAAAAGGAAAAGTAGGCATGGAGAGTGGGTATAAGAAAAAACGGTGGAAGCCAGAAAAACAGAAAATGACTTTTACTTTTTCACCTCTTGACCTAAGATTTTGAGAACGTGGGTAAAAGAAATTTGGGAAAGAGGAGACTTTATTGTAAAATGGGTGATTGAAAGAGGCCAAAAAGGACTTTTCTGGAGAGGAGAATGGTTTTCCATATTTGAAAAACTTTTTTTTTTCTTTTCTGTTCCTTAAGAGGGCTTTTTAAACAGCTCAAGAAGCTGTCTGGATGCACTTACCTGGTAACAGGTGGACAGAATTAGGCATTAGTCTCAGAATGTCACTGCATATTATGTTTCCAATCTGCTCTTCTAGTTTTAGCAAGTCAGCTGCAATGAGAGTGCAAAACAAACACATTTTAGTCTGTCTCTGATTAAACTAATGATAAGCCAATAACTGCTGTTAGGAAAAGAAAAAAACCTAAAGTTCATGCTGTCAGGACGCATTCTTTCTGCAGTTAAAGATTTTCACGCCTGATAAGATTTCACTTAAAGCAGAGATTAAGCCATATGTCACTTTAGTCATTGATATTTTAATTTCCATATGCTGATCTCATGTATAGGAAACTGTTCTAAATCAGTAGAGTGGGTGGTACTTAGCAATTCAAAGGAAATGCAGACTGGTAGTCAAATGATTTATACCAAATCGATTTTACAGAAACCCAAATGTTGTGATTGATTTTGCCCTCTGTTCCAGTAATTCTCCTGCCTCAGCCTCCCCAGTAGCTAGGATTACAGGCGTGTGTCACCACTCCAGGAAAATTTTTGCATTTTTGGTAAAGATGGCGTTTCACCACGTGGCCATGCTGATCTTGAACTCCTGACCTCAGGTGATCTGCCGTCTCAGCCTCCCAAAGTGCTGGGATTACAGGCATGAGCTACCACACCTGGCCAGCGCTCTCTTTCTTTGAGTTTTATGACTAACCGCTTCCCACCAAAGCTGATGAAATGGGAGATTATGTGGTGCTTCTGGTAGAACAAGTTCACTCATTCCATGTATCCATTCATTCATCCATCCTTACTTCCATTTATCCATCCATCTACCCATCCATCCATGTACCCATCCAACCAATATGTATTGAGAACATATTCCATTCCAAACACCAGCAGAGTTAGTGGTTAGAGATGGACAAAATTAATAAAATACAATTAATTAGAAGACTTATTTAAGGTACAAACTGCTTCTTTAGAAGGCCAAACAATGCAATGAGAAAAGAAATGTGGCACAAGCAGAATACGTCGTCAGCTCAGATCTGCACTAGTGTTAGCAAATGTTCAATTATAGACAAAATAAAGTGTTCTATGTTTTTATTTCAATAATTCAAGTTTTGTATAGGGTAGGCTGATAAAGCTATAAAAACTTACAAAGTGGGCTGGGCACAGTGGCTATAATCCCAGCACTTTGGGAGGCCAAGGTGGGCAGATCACGAGGTCAAGAGATTGAGACCATCCTGGTCAACATGATGAAACCCAGTCTCTACTAAAAATGCAAAAATTAGCTGGACATGGTGGCATGCTTTTGCAGTCTCAACTGCTCGGGAGGCTGAGGCAGGAAAATCCCAGAGGCAGAGGTGGCAGTGAGCTGAGATCATGCCACTACACTCCAGCCTGGTGACGGAGCAAAACTCATCTAAAAAAAAAAAAATTAAAAAGTTTGGGTTTTCTGGCTGTTTGGGAGAAGTCTGCTTTCATTATACTACCCAAACATGGAATTCATCTTTCAAGAGATGAGAAAATGTCTGCTATATTCCTTTGAAACCTAGAGGCCATAGTCTATGTTAAAAATAATGGTGACAATTTTATATCTCCAATGATAAATCATAATTTAAAATATATATACATATATGCATGTTCATATATACTCATGTATCTATGTGTGTATATATATTTAAATGCATTCACCAAATATTTATGTGCATACCTGAATGTAATAAATAATTACTGTTCCCTGAATATTTTAAAGCATGATTTCAAAATGTTAAACTTGAGGCAAATATGATGGTTTTTAAAACCATCCTTTACTAATAAAAGCTTTTCTTTGGCCTCTGTATATTTAGTTATATAATTAAGAATAATGGGCTCATTCATGCACTTACTTGGTGCTGTATGGCCTCATTAATAGTACACGATGTTTTAGGTAATAAAGTTGTGTATATATGCCTCACAACATTCATATTTTCACAATTTCCTTTATTTGCATATGCAAGTTAAAAAAAAAAAAACAGGGAAAAAAGATGAAAGCCTGTTAACACTATCAGACCCTACAAAATGTGATTTTGTTTTTCCCTCAAGAAAACATGACAAAGAAACATTTTTCCCATTGGCTGAATGAGAAGTAAGCGGATCTTTTTCTGTTTAGACACCTGTGTTTTCCTGTATTGATGATTTCTGAGCTGTTGTCCTTGATACTAAGCAAACTTTAATTCAGTGTGACCTCCAGCTGGTCTGCTTTTTAATCTGTAAAAATGCCAACCATAAAATCACTTACTAAAAGACCTCTCTTGGGGGAAAAAATAGTCACCTCATAGTCAGGATACATGGTGCAAAAGAAAACCAAAATGGCACCTATATATCAGAGACCAAGTAGGCACAGAAACATTGGTAATAGCTTATGCCAAACCAAATCTGATGGTCAAACATTTGTAATAAGAATTTTTACAATTTATATGTGATATGGTTTGGCTCTGTCCCAAATCTCATCTTGAGTTGTAGTCCCCATGTCATGTAAGGGACCCAGTGGGAAGGGACTAGATCACGGGGGCAGTTTTTCTATGCTGTTCTCATGATAATGAGTGTGTTCTCACCAGATCCGATGGTATTTTAAGTGTCTGGCATTTCTCCTGCTTGCACTCACTCCCTCCTGCTGCCATGTGAGGAAGGTGTGTGCTTCTCCTTTTCCTTCTATCATGATTATAAGTTTCCTGAGGCATTTCCAGCAGTGCAGAGTCAATTAAATCTCTTTCTTTTACAAAATTCTAGTATTAGGCAGGTCTTTGTATTTGCCAATTTGTCAAATGTTTTCTGTATTTGTCTTACTTTTTTTTTTTTTTTTTTTTGAGACAGAGTCTTGCTCTGTCTTCCATGCTGAAGTGCAGTGGTGCGATCTCAGATTACTGGAACTTCCACATCCTGGGTTCAAGCAATTCGCTTGCCTCAGCCTCCAAGTAGCTAGGACTACAGGTGCCCACCACTACATCCAGCTAATTTTTATATTTTTAGTAGAGACAGGGTTTCATCCTGTTAGCCGGGATGGTCTTGATCTACTGGCCTTGTGATCCGCCCACCTCAGCCTCCCAAAATGCTAGGATTACAGGCTTGAGCTACTGTGCCCGGTCTTGTCTCACATTTTATAGCAAAGTAAAATATTTCTTTTCCAAAGGACTTAATAATGGAATTTTTGGAAGACTTTAACAAAGATACTACAAAAATTAAGTAGTTAGTGAGGCAAATTTAGAAATATCAGGTAAAGAAAACTGAATGTTGATTTCTAGTTTTAAGGTTTATACAGTAAAATCTATTATTGGCTCATAACCTCTCATCTCCATTACATTTGAAAGCCCCATTATCCTCCCTGTTGGGCAGTGACTGCTTCCCCATTCTTTCCCTCTATGTCCAGTCATCCTCTGTCTCCTGATATTACTTAATGATAAGTTCTCCATCATCTCTATTGCTTTCACCATCCTGTTTCTGTCCTGCTTTAGGCCCCACTGGTCTTACTTCAGCACAGACATTTACAGTTTCCTTGTTCCCTGCCTTGTCTTCCTTACAGAGTACCAGAGTGATGAGGAGAACACCTGAAAAGGTCTCTAAGGGATATCAATGGCTTCCCACTTCCAAAATGCTAAGTCTTTTCAGATGGCAACAGACTTTTAATAATCTAGTCCCTGCCTACCTTTGTAAGTTTATTTTTCACAGTTCTCTGAATCTCACCTTTTATACTAGAACATCATTGAACCGAGTGTAATTCTCTGTCTGGTTTAGTTACTCATCCTGAAGTAGCCATCTCTCCACTTGTTTTTATTATTTTTATTACTGAGTGATCTGAAAGCACACCCTCTCTGATTTCCTTCATATTAAATTTTAGTTAAATTTCCTTCCTATGTGCTCTTATAATGTCAACTGCATCCCTATCACTGAATTGTCAGCTCGGATGTCTGAGCATTTTGAAAGCATTCATTAGTTTTTTTTGTTTGTTTGTTTGTTTCCACAATTACAAGTAAGAGTTTCTTGAAAGAATGGATTTCCCCATTGTGTATTTTATAAAGTATATTTTCTGTTAGTCTTTACTCAATAACTAGAATTGTTAGAGAAACCTCTACCTACAGTGAAAAGACCACAATTCAACATCTGAAAGGAAAATCTGAAATATAGTACTCGATATCTAAGGGAGAGCCAGGCTTGTGTATAAAATTTTCTCTTAATGGAGCAAGACACTTACATAGCACAATTGGAGAAGAGCTTACAATCTTTCAGATCATCAAGAATGCGGTGCCTGGAGTAAGCTGTTGTTGATAGGTTGACTTTCAAGACATGGGCATTTGGAAGCATGATGAACTTTGTGAAGTCACCACAATTGATTAGGATTTAAAATCAGTAAATTCTTAATTCTGGTCATTTCCTTTTTTTAATTTTTAATTTTTATTTATTTTTTTTTTTTTGAGATGGAGTTTCGCTCTTGTTACCCAGGCTGGAGTGCAATGGCGCGATCTCGGCTCACCGCAACCTCCGCCTCCTGGGTTCAGGCAATTCTCCTGCCTCAGCCTCCTGAGTAGCTGGGATTACAGGCATGCGCCACCATGCCCAGCTAATTTTTTGTATATTTTTTAGTAGAGACGGGGTTTCACCATGTTGACCAGGATGGTCTCAATCTCTTGACCTCGTGATCCACCCGCCTCGGCCTCCCAAAGTGCTGGGATTACAGGCGTGAGCCACCGCAGTCCAAAGGCAACCAGCCTTTTCCTCTCTTGAGTACATGAATGTTTTATTCTCACTACTGAAAATGTCTTTTTTTTTACACCTGCTTAGTAATATGAAATATGTTCTTTCAGTATTCTACTTATAGATCATCCTTATCTACACACTGTAATAAATTTCCCAGGGATATTGAAATGGGTGATAATGACTCTATTTTGCTATGTATACTTAAAAGCAGAATTACTACATTTTAAAATGTAAGTAACAGTGTATGTACAGCTAATTCAGGTTATCTCTCTCCATTATATTCTTTTATGTGGGGAGGTTTTATTGTTGTCCATTGTTGTTGTTTGTTGTTGTCACCCTCAATACTAACCTACGTTTCTACTTGTTCCAGTGTTTTTATTGATCACCTGCAGCAGAACTGACATGTTCCTCACTCTTATCTTTTGGGATATTTTGGCTGCTTAGGGTTGAGACAGGTTTCTGGATCTTGACTTAAAGGTTAACAAAAAGTGTACATTCTAGACATGACTGTATCCTGCATGTGAAACTCACCGCTTTAGAAACTCATGTTTCTTACTCTTATAATTCACCCCAACGTGATCCTCTTGTGAGGCCTTCCTAGGCTAACCCAACTCATTCATATGTAATGTAATGCAAAACTTCCGGTAGAGAGAGAAAAATGAAGCAGAAATCATCACGTTTGAAAGACCCACTGCAAGTGAAAACTTTTGAGAAATCCAGTATTACCATTTACAATCATAAATTCAAGATTTGTTGCCATTTATAAAATCTTTCAATTTGTCATTCTTACATTTATCATTTTGTTGAATTTACTATTGAATTTGCAATTCAAGAGCTCTTGATTATACTATAAATAAAATGCGGGATTTGGAACAAAACAAAACAAGGGAAAACATCTTTAGTAAATCTTATATTTATATATTTTTCATTTTTGCATTATTTTTCAAAAAAGAAAAGACATTTATGCATAAGGTCTAGAATGGACACTTTTCGTTAACCTGTAAGTCAAGATCTGAAAGGCTGTCTTAGCCTTAGACATCCAAAATATACCAAACCATATTCTAAAATATAACAAGTGCATTTACTTACAACTGAGTTATTCCACTTAATAAGACAAGAATTACAAAGCAAAAATTGAGGGGCCCTATAAATCAATGAAATATATTTTGTAGTTTATCCAACTACAGAAATGTGTGTGCTCTATCATGATTTAGTTTTCTTTTAAAGCAAATAAATTTTCAATAAATTAATCAACATACATGGCTTCAAAAATCATTGAGGGCAAATTTTAAATATGGACTCCTGCTTTGCTGTGCTTTTGCATCTGTGGGAAAAAATGCACGTGAAGAAATTGATATTATCTTTTAAGCAAAATGTGAACACTATTGGCATTTTTCTCTTCCTGTCTCTATGCTGGGATTGTGAGATTTGACAAGCCTAATTTAAGTTGTGTTAATCTCCTCCACATAGAGTTTGGTGGTTCTAAGTTTATTTCTTGCTCATAAGTGAGGAGAAATGCATGCTATTTGATATTGACTCCCTGAAAAACTTTAATTGTTTAGATCTATCTATGGTACCTGTTGATATGTTCATAAATGTAGACCGTTCACCTGCCACTAAAATGAAGTTGAAATTAGTTTGATCACATCATAAATTCGCATAATGATTCCCTCTCTTCCCCTAAACACCACTCAGCAGGAAAAGCAAATTGGAAACAGACTCAAGTTTGATGTCTTTAACAAGATGCCCCAAAAAGCAAACGAATACCTCAGTTTGTCCAAATTATTTTCCACCAAAATGCAACATAATCTTGCATGCATGAAAGAATGTCTTTTGCCCACAATATTCACACATTCTGTGCCCTAAGGAGGAAAGATGAAAAAGATGAGGGTGAGAAGTCCAGGATCTGTTAGTTCCCTCAGTTGGAAAAGCCTCAAATCAAGAAAATGACACGTAACTTCTTTTACAGTGGGATCAAAAGAAACCTACGGACAGCTGTGTTTGCATGCACGTGTGTTTTTTAAAACAAGTTTATAGTTTGAATTTTAAATCTTGACGACCAGATGTGAGTGATAATAAGAAACTCCCACATGTCCTTGAGAGGAAGAATGAAGAAAGACAAAAAAGGTACTTTACCAACTGAAAGTACATTTATTAAAAATAAATCGTAAACCACAATGCTAGAATATTACACAACAAATAATCATTTAAAAAAATCAACTCTGGGTTCCAAAATGTCTACAGTCAGAGACAGAGATGAAAGGTAAGAGGATATTTGTCATAATTTAAGCAGGTGAGCAGAGTGGTCAATAAGCTTGATGTGGAAATTGTGCATCCAAAAAAAGACAAATTTAGCATTTTATTTGTTTGTTTGGTTTAGTGCTTTTACTACCAAAGAAGGAAGAAGATTTGTTAAGATTATCAGAGCTATTTTTCGTATTTAGGGAGTGGCATGAGGTAAACTAGGAAGTGGGAAAGAACAAGAAAATAAAATGACACACTTAGAGTAATGGAGTTGCAAAGGGGAGATAAGACAAATGGAAAGTAAAATGGAAGCAGTGTTTGAAAGGTGAGACTACCAAACCCCACAAAGGATCAAGAGTGAAACGAATAACACCTTTGATATATATCATGACTAGTTTTAAAATGGAAAAAAGAAATAACTATTTTCCAAAGGCTTAACAGTAATTATTTTTCTCTTAATAATATTAAATGTATCCTTAGCTAACTATATAGCTAAAAAATGGGGAAAAAATATAGTAAAAATTACTCCCGGAATATATTAATAATTTTAATTAGCATCATGTCCTTAGAGCTTCACTTTGTCTTTCGTTGTATTCATATCAAATATTCTGTGAAAATATGCCTTTTAGCAAATTAAAAAATTGCCATATAAAACTATTTTTAAAAAATTATAATATTTTCACTGGAGGTCTGACTCTGGAATAAATAATTCACCCAAAATTATGTCACTGTTTCACTTAAGTGCTAGAGAGAAAACAGCATTCTTCAATAAGCACAAGTCAATACACTTGTTTTTAAATGTTTCCAGCGTCATTATCTGTTTTTGTCAAACTAACTCCTATAACTCTCTGAGCTTCAGTTTTGATATTTCTTAATTTGCTCAAAGAACACTGTATATACCAAGCAAGTTTGTTGCAAAGAGTGAGGTTTTTAAAAACCTCTGGAAGTGCCTTGGAAGCAGAAACCATGGTTATATTAATAACATTACTTATAAAATACTTTTTAAAAAGCAAAGGAGAATGGTCATATATTTATTGAGTAGGTTCCATGGGATAAGATGGATGGATAGATGGATGGATAAATAGATATGCTGATACATCAATATATGCATAGATGGATAAATGACTAAATAGAAGGATGTAAGGATGGCTGGATGGATGGATGGATGGATGGATACATAGATACAAAGATGGATGGGTGAACAGATGAATAATGGATAAATAGAGGGATAGCTAAATATTGATATGCATGTGTGTCATTTAACTTACACATATTATTTAGAATTTCACTGCGTAAATTAAAACCTAGGAGAACTCAAGTGCCTTCTCCATATCACACAGCTAAGAAATGAAAAACTATTCCTCATTAAAGCCTACTCTCTTCCCTCAATAGTATATGCCTCTGAAAATAGCTTTAAACTACATATGCTTGTTATTTCTCTTAATTCCATGGGTCAGCCTGGTGGCTCTTCTGGCCTGAGTTGGCTTAAATGTCATAAAGCAGCAGTTTAGCTGGCTCACCTGGAGACACTGGGCCACCTGCAATATCTAGAAGCTCCTGTCATGTGGTCTCTCTTCCTCTGGCAAGGCAGCCTGAGCTTATTCATCTGATGGCAGAAGAGTTCCATAGAATAGCAAGACCAGTGAGCCCCAGTACACAAACACTTCAGAGAGTCTCTGCTTCTACTACTTTTGCAAATGTCTCAATAATCAAACAAGTCATATGATCAATCCCAGATTCAAGGGCAGGGATATAGACTTTACCTCATGATGGGAGAAGTGTCAAATGGATGTAGATGCACACATTTAGAGCTAGAAGGATTTATAGTCGTTTCTGAAATCTACCACACTATGAAATCTACACCACAGAAACCAAGCATGTTATCTGTCTTTATATGTGGATGTTGTACATCTGAGTTTACATATGATGTCTCCACGCGAATTTTGCTTTGATGCGTAGGAAGCAATAAAAAGGAACAAGAAAAATATTTCTTCTATCTTGTCTTAACCTAAATAAAAGAAGTAAAAACTATTTGAGAAACTCAAACCTCATACATGGTATTTCATATGCCCTTGTAAATGTCTGCATCCAGTTTGTCTTTCCGCTTTTATTATTTCACCCACAGAGAACTGGCCCCCACACTGTCTTCTATATAAATTATTGCTAAAGTTTAAAAAATATGGAGTGTGAATGAAAAAAAATCTGGATTCCAGGTTTTTTCTTGACATATCAAAAGCTCTTGCAACACTAAGCTCCTATGATCACATGACCATTCACAGGAGATGAGAGTCCTTTAAATGGTCAGGAGCTCTCCAGCTTACCAGTATCTACATGCATCTTCTTGCATTTTCTTCCTCACACTAAGGCTGAATGTTCAGTGAAAGGGAGGATACAAAATGAATGAACAGAGATTGTTTTTAAACTCAGTATTTCTAGCCTCAGTGATCTTTGCTATAATTATCATCAAGACAAAGAGCTCCTTACCTCTGACTTAAGAAGTATTACTGCAAGGTTAGTAATTAACATCATTAACATGTCTTGAACTTGGCATCATCAATTAATTAAAAATAAGTTTTTGTTCTCTTGGGAATTTAGTTAATTGCATATAATAATTGTGGTGTGTATATGCCAATGGTAGGGGGAAGACAAAAATGACTTTATAAAAAGACAGGAGATGGGAGTTTCAACTAAATTCTCTCTCTAATTGTTAAATCTGAGCAAATCACTGAACACCAGCTTATTTCCCCACCAGTTAAAAAGGAAAAATAAAAGAGACTTCATAACCTTCCAGGGATGCCTTTGGTCTTTAAAACTAAGACAGATGGAATGCACATATTTTTTAGGGGGAGGAAGGAAGGGAAGTTGAGGATCTTTTAAAGTATATCCTAGATTCTGCTAGGTTTAGTCATGCTATTTGGATGTAATAGTAGAATCAACACTAAGAATCTTTAGCAGCATCTTGGCTTGTCAAACCTGTACTAAGCAAAATACTCAAACTTATCTGATTGTACGTAGACTAATGTGCACAGGTACCAAGTTGCCAGACAAGATCAAAGAGAATTGTTTTTTTCTGTTTTGGGCACATGCCATATACTTGGTCAGACAATTTCTCACCACACCTCCCTTTTTTTTAGCTCTGCTGTTTCTCATCTCAATGTTACAGAAAGATGGTAACATTCTAAGCCTAATGTGTGTGAGCTCATCCTCAAAGTCTCTCTCAGGGGGAGAATGTATACATACTGAAATTTAAAAGATATTTTCGAACAATGTATTTCCTCCATTAAAACCAGCCTTTAAGACAAATAATACATTACTTTGAGTCTTTGAATTTGAGTATCTGTACGTTTTGATTCCATGGACTCTTTGGCTCCTTAGTTTGAAGGGAAGTATCTACTCTCATAATTCATGGATTTCTCCTTCTTGAAACCCGGTTATCATGCTGTGAAAAAGACAAAGAGCCATGTGAAGGAGAATACAGACTGAAATGCCAGTCCGTCACCAGCACCATCTGCTAGGTGTGTGAATTAAGCCATGTTAGAACTTTTAACCATCCAAGTGATGCCATACAAGCAGATGAACCACCTGGTTGAGCTCTGTCTACCCTCCTGGCCCAAAGAATCATGGACAAATAAAATAACTGTTGTTTTAGGTCACAGAGTCCTGGAGTTCATTACACAGCAATAGATAATAATAGAAGCACTTTCCAAAACATAATTATTGGGACTGGGGGGAAATTGGTGACAAGTGGCATATTCTTATTTCCATAAATACAGATGATAGTTAAGTTTTATGTTTCCTTCGGGTGATCTTAAAAAAAGGGCAATCCCAACATGCTCAGTCTTAAAGTTAAGTATATGAAAGAGCTGGTCCAAGGAATTTTTTTTTTTTGCATTATGAATGATATTTGCTTTTATTGACTCAGTGTTTGAACAGAGATGTTCTTTTGTTATGTGAACTAGTAGGCTTTGGGGAGAGGGTACATGTGGATGGGAGCAATCCAGGTTCAGTTCGCTCATTTCCAAAGAGTACCTCATTTTCAAAGGTCCTCTTAGCCCCCATCTGCAGTAACATGAATTGGACAAGTAAATTCAGAAATGAGCAGTCTTGCTTTCTTGTGCATTCTTTTGACAGTAGTTAATGAAACAAAAAGCGTTGTTAGTATTTCCTGTTTGAAATGTGTAAGTTCATTAAAAGGCATACAAAGCCCAGCAGAGGTGTGCACCAGCTGACTACCAGCATAATCTTTAGTTGCAGCCAGTAAAGGAATCACATAATCATCTTTCCTTTTATATGAACATTTTAATTAGGAATAAAACACACAGGGGAAACAGGCAGAAATTCAGGATGTAACTTTAAAAAAAAGAAACGTAGTATTTCAGCCTTCATTGTGGCATCTGCGTTCACCAACTCAAAGCATACTTGGCAGTGAACACAAACACATTCACATATGCAGACGAAGCCACAAGCCTGAGTAGGCTGATTCAAAAGCAGGATTTTCAGTTAATGGGTATATTTGGCATAATGTTGACATCTACATTGTAGTAGAAACTGTCTTTGAAATTACTTTGCTTTCCCTATCATTGCAAACTCTCTTACTTTGCAAAACCCTCAGAGTGTCAGTACTCGTAAAGTAGGTTTTAGACATTAACCATGCCTTGTAAATAATGGAAAACAGCATCATTTTCTAAACCAGAAGGTAAAGGCACACACAGATACCTGAAAAATGACCTGATGGTAACAGCGAGGGCAAACTCAGGGTGCTTACAGCAATTACCATTCTACTTCATTAAATCTCAAAACTTGCTTTCCAACCAATCCTTTCTTATTCAAAGTTGTGCAATTATTGACTGATGACTATAAATAACTTTATACCATTTTTTTATTCCACCAAATAATAAACCATTTTATCCTCCCCATTCTGAGTGCTGCAATTCTTTTCTCTTTCATCATCAACTAAACTGGAGTTAAAATCAAGAATATAATTAGTCTTGAGCAATGCTTTAGTTATAAATTAAAATAAAACATCCAAAAGAGAAAGAAAAGTTTATGCTAGTTTTTACTTGTTTATGTTTTTAATTTTATAATAATGAATGAAAGAAACACTCCATTCAAATCCACTCAGCATTTAATTGTTTTGCTTAGGAATGCTTTAGTTTAAGAATTCATGATAACGTGTAACTTTTCTGAGTCTTTACTATTTGCCAGTCACTCTATGTGCTTCTTTTTCCCCTCATGAATTTCTAAGAAGAACTCTCTTATTTAGATATTATGTTTATCTTTTCTTATCATTGAGAAAACTGAAGCTACTAAGGTGAAGTAGCTTGGCTGAGTTACATCCAGTAAACCATGGAGTTGGAATTTGAACCTGGGCCTTCCTGACGCCTAGAGTTTGCTGTCCTAAGCCTTGTATTTACTGCCTCCCCAATGCTGATATTGTAAATAACAAGACTTTTTCAGGTTTGGTCAGCAAGTAAAAGTAGTATTGTTTTCCACCAAAGGATCACTATTTGCTTATGGGAACTTGATGGAACCTGAGAGGAGTGATTCTAAAAAATAATCCTAAATTCATTAAGAGTGGAGATACCAAGTAATTTGGAGACATTCGACTTTGAAAGTACAATTTCAATAACCCTTGCAGCGATATTTGTGAGCACAGATGTAGTTCCTGGGTTGTTTCATGAGTTTATATGCAAGTGCCTTGTGATAGAGGGGTTGAAGCCTGCTGTTGGAATTCCCACAGACACTGTCTCCAGGCCCCATCATGCCACCACTGACATCATTCTAACAAGCTGCTGTGCAGCTCCATGGCCATGCTGGCCTTTTATCCCCAGGGCTAAGTACCACTTCTGTGTTTGACATCATCATTATTTTAGGCTTGGATATTTTTAGAAGGGTGGGATTGATCTGGGGAAAATTCCATTGAGTATGTCAGGAATCCTGGCATCTATAGGCACTTGAAAGGAAGAAAACAGACCAGCGTTGTGAAGTCTGAATGGCCTGGTGATCTCTCTCTCTTTCTCTTTTTCTCTTGTATACTCTCCCTTTCTCTCTCTCTCTCTCACTTGTTCTTGTTTTCTGTGTGCCTGTCTGTCTCAAATGGAATGCTTGTCCTTATTTGCCCCCTTAATTGCTTCTCATCAGCAACGTGAGCTTTTGTTCATCAGCCTCTTCTTATTGTCATTGCCTAGAAGTAGAGCATCCAGCTGGCAATTCCTAGCACTTGCTGTTTTTAACCATAGTTGTATTGCCCTTTGAGGAGAGACAAAAAATAAATAAAAGAGTTAAAAAAAAGCATAAAGAATGGCCTGTGGGAAACTAGTAACTAAACAGAGGGGACATCCATTTTCGGTGAGAGAATATAGCCCAGTTCTCAATGAATAGTCAAGGTAGAAAGATCTGAGAATACTAAATTAAATGTGTATAATCACATACTTATTCTCCTATGCTAAACATTGACATGATTTTATTGTATGCTCATTCTCCAACCTTAATCCTGAGACTCAGAGAACCTGAGTATTATCTAAGCACCACCCACATGCTTAACTCGTTTCCAGTCCCAATCTCATCCTCATCCCCAAACTAGCAAATAAATTTGTGCCAGTGAGCATGAGTTCTTGGTCAAATAGTTGTATTTGCAGCCATCTGCAATTTCAGGGCTTGCTATACCTATCCCCTATGCTGTGCTTGTCTTTGCTTCAGGCAACCTCAGTTCTATAGTTGTTTAGGAATCTGGGTGCTCAGTTGAGGTACTGGTTTAGGTACTTAAAATCCAAAATGGCAACCCTCAGATTAACTAGTAACTTGCAAAATGAAAATCAAAACAGAATTTGGCACAGTGAGTGACACAATTAAAGAATTTCAAAAGTACAAGTAGGAAATAGATGAATTTACAAGTTAGCAAATAGGAAATTGTCCTCGTTCTTCTTTGAAAGTGAGAGAGGAAATGAGTGAAAGCAGGAATGAATACTTTTGCAAACTGCAAATCTGGAAGAACACCAGCCAGCTTGACAGAGGCAGACACAGTTGAGGAAATAAAGTGTAACAGGCATTGCTTAAATACCTTGTGATTGGACTCTTTAATATTCCAATAGACTACTTCTAACAATAATAGATTAAGTGGTAACTCAGCTACATGTATGTGAAATAAGCAGAGCTTTTCTGTTTCAACTTTAAAAAGTGACATGAAAGTAGCGGTTTTCCATGACTTACAACACAATGATATCTGATAAACCCATTGTGAGCTGAAAATACTGTAAGTTAAAAATGCATTTAATAGACCTAACCTACCAAAAATTGTAGCTTAGTTTTGCCTACTTTAAACATGGTCAGAACACTTATATTAACCTGTAGTTGGGCAAACTCATCTAACACAAATCCTACTTTATAAAAAGAAGTTTAATATTTTATGAAATTTATTGAATACAGAAAGTACAAAAAATTGAATGATTGTATGTGTATTGGAAACATAGTTTTTACTGAATGTGTTTTTCTTTCTCTTTTTCTTTTTTTTAAATTGAAGTTCTGGGATACATGTGCAGAATATGCAGGTTGGTTACGTAGGTATACATGTGCCATGGTGATTTGCTGCACCCATCAACATATCATCTACATAAGGTATTTCTCCTAATGCTATCTTTCCCCAGCCCCACACCCTTAACAGACTCCAGTGTGTGATGTTCCCCTCCATGTGTCTATGTGTTCTCATTGTTCAGTTCCCATTTATGAGTGGGAGCATGACATGTTTGGTTTTCTGTTCCTGTGTTAGTTTGCTGAGAATGATGGCTTCCACCTTCATCCATATCCCTTGCAAAGGACATAAACTCATCCTTTTTTATGGCTGCATAGTATTCCATGGTATATATGTGCCACATTTTCTTTATCCAGTCTATAATTGATGGGCATTTGTGATGGTTCCAAGTCTTTGCTGTTGTGAATAGTTCTACAATAAATATATGTGTGCATGTGTCTTTATAGTGGAATGATTTATAATCCTTTGGGTGTATACCCAGCAATGGGATTGCTGGGTTAAATGGTATTTTGGGTTCTATTTATGAGGATTCTGTTCTGTTCCATTGGTCTGTATATCTGTTTTGGTACCAGTACCATGCTGTTTTGGTTACTCAGAGGCCCTGAAATGCTTGTAGTATAGTTTGAAGTCAGGTAGCATGATGCCTTATAGTATAGTTCGAAGTCAAGTAGCATGATGTCTCCAGCTTTATTCTGTTTGCTTAGGATTGTCTTGGCTATATAGGCTCTTTTTGGTTCCATATGAAATTTAAAGTAGTTTTTTCTAGTTCTGTGAAGAAAGTTGATGGTAACTTGATGGGGCTAGCATTGAATCTACAAACTACTTTGGGCAGTATGGTCATTTTCACAAGAATCATATTGATTCTTCCTATCCATGAGCATGGAGTGCTTTTCCATTTGTTTATGTCCTCTCTTATTTCCTTAAGCAGTGATTTGTAGTTCTCCTTGAAGAGGTCCTTCACATCCCTTGTAAGTTGTATTCCTAGGTATTTTATTCTCTTTGTAGCAGTTGTGAATGGGAGTTCACTCATAATTTGGCTCTCTTTCTATTATTGTTGTATAGGAATGTTTGTAATTTTTGCACAATTATTTTGTATCCTGGTACTTTGCTAAAGTTGCTTATCTATTTAAGGAGATTTTTGGGCTGAGATGATAGGGTTTTCTTAATATACAATCAGATCATCTGTAAACAGACAATTTGACTTTCTCTCTTTCTATTTGAATACCCTTTGTTTCTTTCTCTTGCCGGATTGCTCTGACCAGAACTTCCAGTACTATGTTGAATAGGAGTGGTGAGAGAAGGCATCCTTGTCTTGTGACAATTTTCAAAGGAAATGCTTCCAGCTTTTGCCCATTCAGTGTGATATTGGCTGTGGGTTTGTCAAAAACAGCTCTTATTATTTTGAGATATGTTCCATCAATACTTAGTTTATTGAGAGTTTTTAGCATGCATTGGATTTTATTGAAGGCCCTCTGCACCTGTTGAGATAATCATGTGGTTTTTGAAATTGGTTCTGTTTATGGGATGAATTACCTTTATTGATTTGCATATGTTGAACCAGCTTTGCATCCCAGGAATGAAACCAACTTGATTGTGGTGAATAAGCTTTTTGATGTGCTGTTGGATTCAGTTTGCCCATATTTTATCAAGGATTTTCACATTCATGTTCATGAGAGATATTGGCCTGAAATTTTCTTTTTTTGTTGTGTCTTTGTTTTGATATAAGGACAATGCTGGCCTCATAAAATGAGTTGAGGGGAGTCCCTCTTTTTCTATTGTTTGGAATAGTTTCAGAAGGAAAGGTACCAGCTCCTTTTTGTACCTCTGGTATAATTTGGCTGTGAATTCGTCTGGTCCTGGGCTTCTTTTGGTTGGTAGGCTATTAATTACTGCCTCAATTTTAGAACTTGTTACTGGTCTACTCAGGGATTCGACTTCTTCCTGGTTCAGTCATGAGAGGGTGTATATTTCCAGGAATGTATCCATTTCTTCTAGATTTTCCAATAGAGGTGTTTTGGCATTGAGGTGTTTGTAGTATTCTCTGATGGTAGTTTGTATTTCTCTGGGATCAGTGGTAATCTCCTCTTTATTACTTTTTAATTGTGTCTATTTGATTCTTCTCTCTTCTTTATCAGTCCAGCTAGCAGTCTATCTATTAAAAAAAAACAGTTCCTGAAGTCATTGATTTTTTAAAGGGTTTTTCATGTCTTTATCTTCTTCAGTTCTTATCTGATTTTAGTTATTTCTTGTCTTCTGCTAGCTTTTGAGTTTGTTTGCTCTTGTTTCTCTAGTTCTTTGAGTTGTGATGTTAGGATGTTGATTTTAGATCTTTTCCACTTTCTCCTGCGGGCTTTTAGTGCTTTAAATTTTCCTCTAAACACTGGTTTAGCGGTGTCCCAGAGACTCTGGTATATTGTGTCTTTCTTCTCATTGGTTTCAAAGAACTTACTTATTTCTGCCTTGATTTCATCATTTACCTAACAGTCATTTAGCAACGGACTGTTCAGTTTCCATATAGTTGTGTGGTTTTGAGTGAGTTTCTCAATCCTGAGTTCTAATTTGATTGCACTGTGGTCTGATACGCTGTTATGACTTCCATTCTTTTGCATTTGCTGATGATTGTTTTACTTTCAATTATGTGGTCAATTTCAGAATAACTGAGATGCACTGAGAAGAATGTATATTCTGGTGATTTGAAGTAGAGAGTTCTGTAGATGTCTATTAGGTCCACTTGGTCCAGAGCTGAGTTCAAGTCCTGAATATCCTTGCTAATTTTCTGTCTCATTGTTCTGTCTAATATTAACAGTGGGGTGATAAAGTCTCCCACTATTATTGTGTGGGAGTCTAAGTCTCTTTGTAGGTCTCTAAGAACTTGCTTTATGAATCTGGGTGCTCCTGTATTGGGTGCATATATATTTAGGATAGTTAGCTCTTCTTGTTACATTGATTCCTTTACCATTATATAATGCCCTTCTTTGTCTTTTTTTTTTTTTTTTTTTTTTTATAATTGTTGGTTTAAAGACTAGGATTGCAACTCCACTTTATTTTGCTTTCCTTTGCTTGGTAAATATTTCTCCATCCCTTTATTTTGAGCCTATATGTGTCTTTGCTAGTGAGATGGGTATCCTGAATATAGCACACTCAGGAGTCTTAACTCTTTATCCAATTTGCCAGTCTGTGCCTTTTAATTGGGACATATAGCCCATTTACATTTAAGGTTAATATTGTTCTGTGTGAATTTGATCCTGTTGTTATAATGCTAACTGGTTATTTTGCCCATTCATTGATGCAATTTCTTCATAGTGTGGATGGTCTTTACAAATTACAATTTGCTGTGTTTTTGCAGTGGCTGCTGTCAGTTTTCCCTTTCCATAGTGCTTCCTTCAGGATCTCTTGTAAGGCAGGCCTGGTGTTGATAAAATGTCTCAGCATTTGCTTGTCTGTAAAGGATTTTATTTCTCCTTCACTTATGAAGCTTGGTTTTGCTGGATATGAAATTATGGGTTGAAAATTCTTTTCTTTGAGAATGTGGCATATTGATCTCCACTCTCTTCTGGCTTGTAGGGTTTCTGCAGACAGATCCATCATTAGCCCAGTGGGCTCCCCTTTGTGGGTAACCTTACCTTTCTCACTGGCTGCCCTTAATATTTTTTCCTTCATATTAACCTTGACAAATCTGACAATTATGTGTATTCAGGTTACTCTTCTTGAGGAGTATCTTTGTAGTGTTCTCTTTAGTTCCTGAATTTGAATGTTAGCCTGCTTGCTAGGTTGGGGAAGTTCTGGATAATATCCTGAAGGTTTTCCAACTTGGTTCCATTTTCCCCATTACTTTCAGGTACACCAATCAAAAGTAGGTTTGGTCTTTTAACATAGTCTCATATTTCTTGGAGGCTTTGTTTGATCTTTTTCATTTTTTTTTTTTTCCTAATCTTGTCTTCACACTTTATTTCATTAAGTTGATCTTCAATCTCTGATATCCTTTCTTCTGCTTGATCAATTTGGCTAATGATACTTGTATATGCTTCACTAAGTTCTTGTGCTATGTTTTTCAGCTCCATCAGGTCATTTATGTTCTTCTCTAAACTAGTTATTCTCGCTAGCAATTCCTCTAACTGTTTTTCAAGGTTCTTAGCTTCCTTGCATTGGGTTAGAACATGCTCCTTTAGCTTGGAGGAGTTTATTACCCACCTTCTGAAGCCTACTTCTCTCAATTCATCAAACTCATTCTCCATCCAGTTTTATTCCCTTGCTGTCAAGGAGTTGTGATACTGTGGAGGAAAAGAAGCAATCTGGTTTTTGGAATTTTCAGCTTTTTTGCACTGGTTTTCCTCATCTTCATGGATTTATCTACCTTTGGTCTTTGATGCTGGTGACTTTCAGATGGGGTTTTGTGTCAGACCAGCCTGACTAACATGGTGAAACCCCATCTCTACTAAAAACACAAAATTAGCCAGGCGTGGTGATGCACACCTTTAATCCCAGCTACTCAGGAGGCTGAGGCAGGAGTATCTCTTGAACTCAGGAGGTAGAGTTTGCAGAGAGCCAAGATCATGCCATTGCATTCCAGCTTGGGTGACAAGAGTGAAACTCCATCTCAAAAAAAAAAAAATAAAGAAGATGGCCAAATAGAAACAGCTCTGGCCTGTTGCTCCAGCGAGATCACAGAAGGCCTGTGATTTCTGCATTTACACCTGAGGTACTCAGCTCATCCCACTGAGACTGGTTAGACATTGAGTGCAGCCCATGGAAAGCTAGCTGAAGCAGGAAAGGGCATCACCTCACCCAGAAAACACAAGGGGTTGGGGAACTCCCTCCCCTAGCCGAGGGAAGCTGTGAAGGACCCTGCCATGAGGAACAGTGCAGTCCAGACCAGATACTATGCTTTTCTCATGGTCTTTGCAACCTGCAGACCAAGAGATTCTTTCAGGTGATACACCACCAGGGTCCTGTGTTTCAAGCACTAAATTGGGTGGTCATTTGGTCAGCACCAAGCTAGCTGCAGGAGTTTTGTTTTTTTTTTTTTTCATACTCTAGTGGTACCTGAAACACCAGCAAGACAGAACCATTCTCTTCTGGAAAGGAGACTGAAGCGAGGGAGCCAAGTGGTCTAGCTCAGCGGATCCCACTCCCATGGAGCCCAGCAAGCTAAGGTCCACTGGCTTAAAATCCTTGCTGCCAGTTCAGTAGTCTGAAGTTGGCCTAGAATACTTAAGCTTGGTGGGCAGTTGGGGGGGGGCATCCGGCATTACTGAGGCTTGAGTAGGTGCTTTGCCCCTCACAGTGTAAACAAAGCCACAGGGGAAGTTTGGACTGGAAAGAGCCCACCACAGCTTGGCAAAGCTGCTGTAGCCAGACTGCTTCTCTAGATTTCTTTTCTCTGGGCAGGGCATCTCTGAAGGAAAGGCAGCAGCCCTAGTCAGGGACTTACAGATAAAACTCCCATCTGGGACAGAGCACCTGGGGAAGTGGCAGCTGTGCCACAGCTTCAGCAGACTTAAATGTTCCTGCCTGCTGGCTCTGAAGTGAGCAGTGGATTTGCCAGCAAAGTGCTTAAGCCCTGCTCAGGGACTGACTGCCTTCTCATGTGTGTCCCTGACCCCCATGCCTCCTGACTGGGAGACAGCTCCCAGCAGGTGTTGACAGACACCTCATACAGGAGAGCTCCTGCTGGCATCTGGCAGGTGCCCCTCTGGGACAAAGCTTCCAGAGGAAGGAACAGGCAGCAATCTTAGCTGTTCTTTAGCCTCTGCTCGTGATACCCAGGCGATCAAGGTCTGGAGTGGACCACCAGTGAACTCCAGCAGACCTGCAGCAGAAGGGCCTGACTGTTAGAAGAAAAACTAACAAACAGAAGGGAATAGCACCAACTGAATGTATATTTCTTTCACAACATCTTAATGTCAAAACAATTGTAAATGCAGCCTGGGCAATGGAGTGAAAACTTGTCTTTAAAAAAAATTGTAAGTTGAACTATCGCAATTTGGGGACCTGCTGTAATTGGCCCAGTGCTATAAAACTTAAAAAGGTCAGAACAACACCATGGGTTATTAAACATTTGCTTTTGCAGAGTTTTACCATTTTCAATGAGCTAATGTATATTTTATCTCAGCTGACATTCAAGTAACACAGTGAGATAAGCTGTACAAACATATATATCTTGTAATATGGACAAGAAAGTGCAGGTCGAGAACTTTGGAAATAATAGATTTGTGTTCCGTTGTGACAACAGGGAAAGTATGAGTGGTGCTCTACTATTCATGACCAGAGTAACAGGTGCTAGAGCATAGACTAAACTTGGAAATACCTGAGGGTGTTTTAAACACAGGAGATTTTTGCTGTTCAGCTGTTGAAGGCCATAACAATAAAATAACAATAACAATAAAATAGATGACATGTTGGATCTAAAGTTCAAGGTGTTCTTTCCAAGGAATTCCTTAATAGTAAAACAAAATACAAACATTTGTTCTACTTAATATGCATGTTGGTTCTCACCATTTCTCAACTCAAACCTATACTGATTTCTCAATTCAGAGATAAATTAAATATTCTACAAATTGGATACCTCTTACCTTTTGGAACTCATCTTCTGTTATTCTATATTTTTATGAGTACCAAGTAGTTACAAATGTTAAACATCGTAACAACCCAATAAGGTAGATACATTATTGTTCCCTTTTTATAGATGAAGTATTTGAAATATGGAGCAATTATGAAGCTTGCCAGAGGTCACGCAGCAAGTGAGTGGTTGTCACCAGGCAGTATGTCCGCAAAATTCACTCTTTTACGGGCCCAGCAATACTGTCACTGCTGTATTCAGCTCACATCACCTACCCTAGTATTCTTGCTCTTATTCAGATATTAGGCTTCTCTCATCCCAACTCCCGTTCCTTACACCTGGAAAGTTCTTCTCTTTACATATCTTACTGAATTTCTCCTTCTCCTCCTTCATGCCTTGTCTCTATGATACATGACTTTATTATTTTATTTGAAATTGAAATCTCCTTCTCCTCCTCGTCCTAATTGGAGTCCCTAATCCTTTGAGGTACTTTATTGTTATCAATAGCACTTACCACATCAAACATCATAATTATTTTTAAATTAACTTGTTCTTTGCTTGTATCCCATCAAATAGAATATAGTTTTCTGTGACAGGTAACAGTTAATGGTTGTCTCACTGGTCCTATAACAATGGATGTTACATAGTAGACACTGAGATGTTTTCTGAATGACTTAATGAACTCACTGAAAATTCTTCAGTAAGGGTCTCTCCCACAGAATTCTGATTCACTATGTCAGAGGCCACATATATCTGAGTTAAGAAAATAAAACTGAACAAAAAGTAATCAGCTTAAGTGACTCTGATGCAGGTGGCCCATGGAGTGTTGTAAAATGTTACATTAAAATAATAAACTTAAAAAAAAAAACGAAAGTGTATCAAATCCTCTTAGCTTTCCATACCTCTAAGCTTGCATTTTTTACATTGCAGTTTTAAACAAGAATCTGATATAAAGAATTTATTGCTATGTACTAATAAAGTTATAGCTCTTGACTTGACATTTTTCTGCAAAAAGTATATTACAAGTTTCTAGTTGAATAAACAAAATCTGTGTAGTTACTTCTCAAAATTACTGAAAATTAACGTAGACATGCACACATTTCTTAGGACTAACTAGTTACATTGACTATCAAAAGACGAAATCACAAATCTAATTTAAAGATTTGGTTGACTTTTATCTGTGATTCTGGAACTGGACAACAGCTCTTTCTACAAAGTAGAATGAGTATTACAATGAGTTGAGCAGAAAAGTTTAATTTTATAGCCAGAAAGTCGCTAAAGAAAACAGAAACGGGAACAAGCAAATTGGTTATTTCAAAGTTACTTTCCTTATAGGCTTAGAACAAAGGAAAGTGCCTAATTATGCCAACTCAGATTCACTGGAATCTGCTTTTTCAAAAACAAGCTCATTTCAAAATTCAGTTTGATTACATGACACTTCGCAAAAGTTGCTCTGTTTTTGTTTGATCTGGAGTCAAACTTAGGTGCTAAGGCCTAGGGCAGGAGCCTCATTGAAATCAATGACGTCTTATAAACTTTGTCTTATAAACAAGATTAAAGCTAATTCCACTTAGTGAATATAGATTAAAAACATTTCTGAATTAAAGCTTAAATGCATCTAATACATTTGCAGTCTAGATTTTAAATCCATACTGTCTGAAATTGTTTGTGATAACATTAACTTACACTCAGATTTTCTCAAAATGTGTAATAGGAGCATGTTTGAATGTATAATCAAAAGAAATGATCAAAAAATCAGGAGGAAATGAAAAAGAAATTTGAGTAGACTACAGAATGAGCAGACTAAGGAATAAGGATACTGAGAACTAAGAAGTCTACTAGTAGAGGTTTTCTTAACATTATTTTAACTCAATCACAGTTTAATTCAGTAATATATTCATGTATCATAAGAAATACCACCTGATCAACCTCATCAATTTAAAGAGAATACAGTTGCTAAATAGTTGCTTTTGATCTGAGAAGCTATGGGCCTATAGAGCAGTGAACAGGAAAGATTTACTATTAATCTCAAGAAATGATCATTTTTCTTTGAATTTGCCCAATCACAAATAGGAAGTGGTGTCTCTCTTTAGCTCAGTATGTGAGGATTTCTAATCAAGCCAGACACAACAGAATTGGGAACATGGAATGTGCATTCAACAGGAAGAGCAAAAATTAAGAGAAATGGAGAAAGACAGAGAGCCCTGTACTGTCACATACACTTTTCTTTCATTGAGTACTTATTGAGTTTAAAAGCATTTTTACATCACATAGCAGAATGCAATGCAAAAATTCTGTAACTAAGAACTGATATAAATACTTGATAATTATTGAGGAAGTGTACAATTTCAGAGAAAGGCTTACTGACATAATGTCATTTAAACGTCGCTGCTCCAAACGGAAGAATAGTGGGTGCTGCAATAAGATAAAGATCATTATTTATTTATTTATTTTTTGGCCAGGCTGATTAAGAGATATAAAAATTCAACAGAGAGGAGAACCCAGAGAGATTAGTGTCAAAGTCCATTGAAGACTTATTTTGTGTTTATGAAAACCTGTGTGATCTAAAATATATATATGATTCATTCCAGAGTCTGAATTCTGTCTTATTCTACAAATCATCCTAGTAGCTTCTTAATTAAAAAGAATTTTTTTTTTAAGTTTCTAAGGTGGATATGGTGGCACATATCTTCAGTCTCAGCTATTTGGGAGGCTAAGGAGGATTGCTTAAGCCCTATAGTTCTAGGCCAGCCTGGGAAATGGCGTGAAACCCCATTCAACAAAAAGAATAATAATAAAATATTCCAAATTGTCTAAAAAGGTATATTTCAGAGATGGATATATTTTATATACATATAACATTATGTTTATACATTATATATGTTACATTTTTATACACATTGTATCTATATCTATCTAACATTATATTGTATTATCTTTTCTTTCTAACAACTTAGTCTAATCCAAAATGAATTCTGTCCACAACCAATGACTTTCAAAAAGGACCCCAAGAGACTAGCAGTATCAACTAACACCTTAATTTTGGTCTTATGAAACTTTGTTACGGGTTGAATTGTGTTCCTTCAAAATTCCTACATGAAAACCCTAAACTCCAGAATGTGACTATTGTTTGTAGATAGGAATTTAAAGGGGTAATTAAGAAAGAAAGTGGTGGTAATATGGGTGGTCACTAGTCCACTATGATACCGTCCTTATAAAAGGAGGTTAGGACACAGGTGGAGGCAGGGGAAAGGCTAATGAAGACACTAGAAGACAGCCATCCACAAGACAAAGAGAGAGGACCCAGAACAATAGCCCACATGTATTGGGTGCTTCCATGTGCCCAGAATGCTTTGCTTTTTAAATTCTGGCAATAAACATATGGGTTTGACATCATTAATATCCCCACCTCTCAGATGAAGAAACTGAGTTTTAGAGAATTTAAGCAAAATTGTATTGCTGGTGTAGGTGGTTATCCAGGTATCACCTCCACCTCTGTCCAATTACAAACGCCTGATCTTAATGACAAGATCTTTGAAAACTGTGTATATGTGTCTGATATTTGGAAGCTGCCAGAATCTACAAAATGCATTCATATCAGATGATGACAAGTCATCCTGAGTTTGGTACTAGGAAAAGCAAGCATCTAAACAGTTGATGAGCTGTTCCTGATTTTACTTTGCCATTGGCTTTTCAGAAGCCAAGTACATGAGACCCCATTAAACCAAAGGCTACAGATCAATGTTCTTCTTTTAAACAGGAAGTTTCATTATAAGCAGATGGAAGGATATATCACCTGACTCAACCCAGCTCATCACACAGTTCCGAGAACTGCAGTATCAGTTACCTGGAGACTTTAGTACTCAGAGAACCACTGTAAAACAGAATCTACCCTTCGCATGAATTGGCAAGACTAAATGTTCTATGTGCAGAGACTCTGTAAGATCTGGCCTTGAAATCTGGGTTTTTCTTGTATCACTTTTTCAAATTATCTCTTTTCTGTCTTTTGTTTGGAAAAGGTAATACACTTTTCTACAGAATTTATTTCCCCCCTAAAACTTATGAAGTTTTACTAACCAGAGGTGTTTGAAGGAAAGGTCATCCTGTGAAAGTAATAATTGTTCCCTTGGAAAGAAATAATTGTTCCTTTGAAAGATATTTTTTTTCAAAATTTTTTATTGTAGAAAAAGCTCACAGAGCACTAGCTTCTTTCTAAAGAAATTAAGGTGCTAGAGCTTATGAATTCAAATGTAATACAGCAGACTCAGAGAAATTTTAAGATCCATTAAGTTATCAAGACTGTCCTTCTGTGGCCTACTTTAAATTCTCCCTTCAAGGTGATTAAAAGTAACATTTAATAACAGGTCAGTTGACAAGTAATTATTTAGCACCCACAGGGTATAGAGCTTTCTACAAAAGGTTCAGAATTAAAACCTCTAAAGTTAGAAAATGAAAAGGGAGACAATAATATCTTTTTCTCTGATCATAGAAGCAATACTCAGTTCACTTTCTCCCTTCCTCCCATATTTTAGAAAGATAGACTATGTCAAAAATTTAATAACTTACATTTTTACAATATTCATTCCTTGATCAAATTTCTTTTTCATTTGTTATGTGATTAAGACATTATCCCTATGAAGTAGAAAATGCATTATGTTTTCATATTTAAAATTAGGGAACTGAGACCCAGAATGATAAAATAACTTGGCAATACACACAGTTGGGGGAACAATGTGAATGCTTCCCTAGTCTCAACTTCTCCTTCAATCTCATTGTACCATTCAAAGTGATAGCATAACAAGAATTTGCAGATCAATGAGAGTTTCATTTAACTTTTGCACCTCTTTTGGGACATGATTTTGAGCCTACTTTCTATACACAGTCACTCTGGGAAATATCCCTCTGCTCTGTGGTTCAGCAATGCTCTATGCATGTCCCTGCTATCGCAAAGATCACCCTCATTCCTACTGCCTCCACCTTTATCTGAGTTTCTTGCAAAAACCTCTAGCCTGTACCCTGCCTTCCATCTATCCTCTAATCCACTTTTGCTTCCATGCTGCTGGGAGACGTCTTTAAAATGCAAATTGGATTTCCAAGCCTTCTGAATGAGTATTTAATGGTTTCTGAGAGATTTCATGAGAGACCAACATCCTTAAGGAAACCTTCCAGGCCTTCCTTTGCCTGGGTTTGCTGATATTGCCATCTTGCATCCCTCACTTCAGCCACACTCTGCTTCTTACAGTTCCTGGAGCAAGCACTTCCCCTTTACAGAAATCCCTACCACCAACAATAATGAAACAGGACAGTTCCCTCGATCCTTTTGCAGGACTTGTGAAGCAGGTGGCTCGTTTACCCAGCCTCTGCACTCAATCTCTTTTGGCAGGGAGCGCACCAGTGGATGTGTGTGGGAACCCAAGCAAACAAATGCTGGAACCAGCCAATGGCTCCTCTCTGGTGGAAGCAGGCTCTGTGAGGGCCCCAAGGCAAGGTTCAATCATGTTACAATGCTCCTTTAGCTCTGCCAAATCTGGGAGGTGGTATCTGCAACCCCTCAGAGCCCAGAGGGCATGTGTTACAATCAGTGCTCTTTTAGCATCCACAGATGGTTAAGTGTTAGCCAGCTCAGTGGACTGGCAGGGTGACAGCCTTTTACATCCTGCTCTCTTGGTACCTGAGTTCTTGTCAGGCATCTATGAAGAATCAGGTCACATGAATGAATTGGAGGGTGGTGAATATGGAGAACTTTATTAGTTGTGGAAGTGGCTCTCAGTGGGAAGGGGAGCTGTAAAGGGGATAGAGTGGGAAGATCATCTTTTCCTGGAGTCTGGCCATCCCCGACTGACACCTCCCTGACCATAGTCTCTTGCGTCCAGCTACTGCTTCTCCTCTTGATGTTGAGACACTTCTCGTGTGTGTGTGTGTGTGTGTGTGTGTGTGTGTGTGTGTCTCTACTGAGTCTGAGGTTTGGGATTCTTATGGGGACAGGATAAGGGGTGGGTGGCCAAAAGGCAGGATTCATGTAGGAAAACAGGGATAGTTCTCACTTTGGGCCGCAGGTCTAGGCTTGAGGGTGGAGCCCTCACCAGGAGTGCTGCTCTCTTCCATCCAATATTTTCCTGCCTCCTGTCCATATCCATAACACACTCACACAGCTTAATCTAGTTAATTCTTACCCAACCTTCAGTTAGTTGAAGTGTGAAGAATTATATCAGAACTTCTTTAAATTCCTTTAACACTGCATTTTTTCGAAGTATTGATTTTGGTAGATAAATTTTGAGTTTATGTAACTAAGGTCAGTCTGAACTTCCAGAATATGAGAACAGGGATGATGTTTTATGTTTTGCTCACTATTGCCTCTCAGAGCCTAGTACAGCACTCGAAGTTTCTGTAAATGTCATCTGAATGTTAAAATGATTTTTTGGCTATGTTGGCTCTCACTCCAATTGGATTCCAAGTGAGTGATTTGAGGGCATAAAAACCTGTTTTACATGTTCTGTACATCTCCTGGTGTTCTGAACTTTAAAAATACTCAATAAGTATTCAATAAATTAACTAGTGTTGAATGCCTTTTCCACATATTAGTAAAACACTCTAGTACACTATTGGAAAAGGACTTGTGGCAAATTTGTTTGTGGTGAATTTCCCCTGAGAGGCATTATTTTCTTATTTTAGTTTGTTTATTTATTTATATTGATTTGAACAATATGAATTTAACTTTCTGGTAGTTAAAAATTGTTGAATGTAATCAATTTTATGCAGTTCAAACTAATACTTCATACCACCTCTTCTACCTGTTATAGCATATTTTATAATGAAATAGAGAAGCATATAGCACACACTTATTAAAACTCCAGGAACTGAAACTAAAAAGCTATAGGTAAGGAGGGGTTTTCCAGTGTAACAATAGACTCTGCCATTACATTGTCACTAAAAATATGGTTTTAGCATTCCAGCACTTTGGGAGGCCGAGGCGAGTGGATCACTTGAGGTCAGCAGTTCGAGACCAGCCTGGCCAACATAGTGAAACCCCATCTCTACTAAAAAAACACAAAATTAGCTGAGAGTGCTGGTGGGTGCCTGTAATCCCAGCGACTCCAGAGGCTGAGGCAAGAGAATTGCTTGAACCTGGGAGGTGGAAGTTGGAGTGAGCCCAGATCACACTATTGCACTCCAGCCTTTCTGTATATAAGAAAAAGAAACTGAACTTAAGGTAATTGTGTGTGTGTGTGTGTGTGTGTGTGTGTGTGTAAGAAATATATACTTACATATAATATATCCATATATTATATACATCTTTAATATATATAAATATACACACATAAACTATTCCAATTATATATATGTATATATATATATATGTATATAGATATGTTAGAACTATAAAAACTATTTTTTTTTTTTTTGAGATGGAGTTTTGCTCTTGTTACCCAGGCTGGAGCGCAATGGTGGGATCTCAGCTCACTGCAACCTCTGCCTCCTGGGTTCAGGTAATTCTCCTGCCTCAGCCTCCTGAGTAGCTGGGATTACAGGCACGCACCACCGTGCCCAGATAATTTTTTGTATTTTTAGTAGAGAAGAGGTTTCACCATGTTGACCAGGATGGTCTCGATCTCTTGACCTCGTGATCTACCCGCCTGAGCCTCCCAAAGTGCTAAAAACAGTTTTATTGATATATAGATTTATTTTCAGATGAGTTCATTTAGATTTTCTGTCTCCACGGGTGGCATTTACCAGAAAACTTTGTAATTTCACCTTGTCTCATGATCTTTATTCAAATATTTTAATGTAGGTAGAAATTATCCCCCACCACACCCCCTTTAGTAGTACTAAGGCTTTTCCATCCCTCCAATAGCAGCTGACTGCTTCTTTCAATGTAGATTTAAACCCTCTAGTTCTAGTTTTCTGCCATGATTCATTTTCATACTAAAATAAAAGAGATGGATGATGCTTCCTAATTTGCATGCTTACTAATGAGAAATTCAAAGTTTTGCTTTGAAGAATCAGTTATAAAGGAGGGTCAAGAAAAGAGAAAACAACAATCCACAGAAATGTATTGGGTTGAATAGTCTCTCTAATGCATGTCCACATGAAATCTGCTTGCGTAACTGTCACCAATGGATGGTGACCAGGTTCTTGGCGTTTTGATCAAAGAATTGGACAAAATACACAAGCAATGCAAGTAAAGAATGAAGCAACAAAAGGAGAGATTTATTGAAAAACGAAAGCACACTCCATAGGGTGGGAGTGGACCTGAGCAAGTGGCTCAAGAGTCCAGTTCCAGTATTTTCTGGGGTTTAAATGCCCTCTACAGGTTTCACATTTGTTACTTGGTGTACACCCTATGTAAATGAAGAGGCTGAAGTGAAGTTATAAAGGTATTTGCTTGGTGTATACCCTATGCAAATGAAGTAGATCAAGCGAGTTTACAAAGTTATTTACTTGTTGTACATCCTACGCAAATGAGGAGGATGTTCCCAGCACAGCTGAAGTAGTTGCAAAGTCATTCAGTTGGACTTAGAAAGTTGGGGTTTTTCCCTTAGATGTAGTTCTAGGAAGCCCTTAGGTTCTCTGCATCCAGACCCTATTCTCCTGCTTCATAACTTCATTTCCAAGTAGGATCTTTGCTGATGTAATCAAGTTAAGATGAGGTTACAAGGGATTAAGACCAACCCTAATGCAATGACTGGGGTCTTTATAAGAGGAGAGGAATGTGGATACAAATACACACAGACAGAAGACAGCCATGTAAAGATGAGGGCAGAAATTTGAACTAAGCTGCCCCAAATCAAAGAACATAATGCATGGCTGACAGCCACCACAAACGAGAAGAAAAGGAAGGATTTCACCTGAGCTGCTTTGGAGGGAATGTGACTGGGTCAACCCCCAGATTTCAGACTGCTGTCTCACAGCACTGTGAGAGAAAACATTTTAGTTGTTTTCAGCCACCAATTTGTGCTAATTTATTGCAATAGTCCTAGGGAACTAAAACAAGAAGAAAAAGTAGAAATTGTGTTATTTCCTTTCCATGACCCAGGTTCTTAAGGATAACATAATTCAGCAGCATGCCAGATCCTTCTCCATCTTCACACATGAGAAGAATTGCTGAGAGTTGGAAGGTGGCAAAGCAGCAAGAAAAAATTTTGACCTAAAGGTTGAAAAAGTGGATTTTAGAAGCTGTTTCTTGGATTAATGACAGTACCTTACAATTGTGCAGCACTACTAATTTGACCCTCAAGGACCCCTTAGACGCAGATAAAGCAAATGAGAAAGCTCTCAAGTGGCAAATGAAGACATTTAGAATCTGAGAGATTAAATAACTTATTCAAGTTGTTCAACAAATCAGTACGAAAGCTTGAATTGGAGCCTAGATCTCCTTACCCAATACTTGATTTTTACTGTTCTGCCATGAATCTTACAGACAGATATCACTAGCTTCTGATTTTCTGACATGATATTTGACCTTCTGTTTAAAACTTGGTACCAGTAACCCCATGGGCTTTGCTGGAGAGGCATGTGTGGTGCTCGTGGGGGATTCAGCTTCAGTTAACTAGCGCATATTGAGTCCTTTTTATAAAATACACTTGAAAGCCGCAGAAAATGTGTGTGGGTTGGGAATAAGATCCCTACGACAGGCAAAGGGCATTGAGGAAATGAGAATTTAGAAGAAATGAAAGAATAGAGTCTAAAAGTTGCTGAAAGTGCTCATGGGAATATGATTTATGACTTGAGACATAAAAGACCCAGAACAAACTACACAATAAAGAACAGTGGCTCCCAACTGTCAGGCCGCAGAATAGCGCCAGGCTGAGCAGAAGAATCCTCTAAAGAATTTAGTAAAAAGAGCCTGACCAGAATTTCTGTGGAGGAAATTCTGACTCGACAGATCCAGAGCAGAGCTCTCTTGAGTGATTATAAGGTCTAGGCAAGTTTGGGGATTATTGGTTCTGAAGCAGTGTAGTGTTTGCACTTGGAGTTTACCAAGCTATATGGTTTGACTGTGTGTGCACCCACTGTGCCTTGAATTGTTCCTCCTATAATTCTCACGTGTTGTGGGAGGAACCTGGTGGTAGATAAATGAATCATGGGGGAGTTTCCCCCCATACTGTTCCCGTGGTAGTGAATAAGGCTCATGAGATCTGATTGCTTTATACGTGGAAACCCCTTTTGCTTGGCTCTCATTCTCTCTCTTGCTTGCTGCCATGCAAGACAGGCCTTTCACCTTCTGCCATGATGGTTAGGCCTCCTCAGCCATGTGGAACTGTGAGTCCATTAAGCCTCTTTTTCTTTATATGTTACCCAGTCTCAGGTATGTCTTTATTGGCAGCATGTAAACGGACTCAAAGTAGTCCGTTTCTCAGTAGTCAGACTCTTCCTGCCCTCATTAATACTACCCAGGTTTGCCTAATATCTCCAGCAGAAGGGACCCATGGAATGTCAGATAATTAATATAGAAGGATGGGGAGACTGAGGCTTAGGACTTCATCTGATTCCTCTTACATTACATAAAGGCAAAACTTCCTTTTTTTTTTGTTCAGTGCCTTTACATGTTTTTGGTCTCTATATCACTAGGAGTCTCTTTTTACTTGAAACTGGAGTCTGCTGGCAAAATTATAAAGAAGGAGATATTTAGGATTTGTCCATGACCCCTTTCAGTGCGGTTCACCTGTCAAAATATTCACCTGTTGTGGAATACCTGATTGGAAGGCAAAGCATAGGCAGAGGACAATATAGTAAGCTCAGTGAATTAGTTCAAAAAACGAAATGGGACGTTGCTGGCATTTGGAATTTCCTAGATTTAATAGTTGTTGTTTTTAAGGATTAAGTGTGATACTGGTGCCAGAATCTTTGCAGTTGCGGTGGCTTCTCGGTCTCCTAATCCTGCCTATTTTTTCACTTTAGGTGAGTTGCCAATCACATCTTCTTGATTGCTCTCTTTCTCTCTCTCTTTTCAACTCTTTAGGTGTTCAAAATATTTCTACTCATTCTCAAACTAATTTTGCTTTCAATAGGATTTGATAAATTCACTTGGAATAAATGTTACAGGCTGCTTCTTTCACAAATTGTTAAATCCCAGAATTTGGCATAAGTGGCAAGATCATAGTAGAGCTATTTTGGGGCCTTGTAGCTTTCCAACTTCCTCTCAAATTATACTCAAAGACAGCTATCTATTTTAGCTGTTATTGAAGACACTTCTGACTGGTGTAGTGTAGCCAAAAAAAACCACGTTGCTCTAACTTTTTTCTTCAATTTTCAGTTGTCCCTTTAACTAATGAGCTAGCTTAAACTGTGTGTTGGTTTATTCAATGCTTAAATTGCTCCAGTTGAAGCTATGGACTGCATTATTAATTATTATCCTCCTTCAACCTCCTTCAAAATTGCCTTTTCAAGGATTTGAAGTGATTCAGTAGGCATTCAAACGGTAATCCAGGCACTTCCAAATTTTCTGAGAAAGCCCTAATTCTTTCATGCTCTCCAGAATGTGTGGTATGCAGAACCTGTCTCTTGTGAGTTTTATAGTATCCACAACCTCACTGGAAACCAGAATAATTTATCTTGCAGAATCTCATCGCCTTTGGCTGCTGGTTCTATTTAGATCAAGAAAACAAAGAACAGAAGATTTAAATTGGTGTTAAGAAACTCAAAAGGGGCATTTGGTTTGAGATTACAGAGACAGTCAAAGTGTTTTGTTTTTCCCCCTTTTTTTAAAAATCTTCTTTGCCCTTATTCAATTACGCACACACACACACACACACACACACACACACACACACACACAAACAGACACACACACATTCACACACTTTACAGTCAGGGAAGAATATAGTTAATATCTAACTGTGCCATGGACTGCAATTACTGTAAATATTAATAAGAGAATAAATTTATATCCTAGATCTTCAAGTTTTGGAATCTCTCCAAGACTAAGTTAGCAACAGAACAATAGGTAATACTCTAAGGATGGCTAATTAGCCCTTGCTTTGGAATTTCAGTTCCCATAGGATGTTTCTAATGATTATTTTCCACTACTGTTACCGGTGGAGGCTTGTATAACTTGAAGAGCTGAATGTGATGAAAATAGCTCCTTCCAGACTCTCTGACTTTATTATTATCAATGGATATTTTATAGAAGTAAAGAGCACCTTTTCCTACCTCAAACTTGAGGGAATAGAACAAGGTGTTTTAAAATGCACACATATAGGATCTCTCCGAGACACACATAATTGGAGTTAGCAAATTTCACCAAGAAATGATCTGTAAAGAAGACTGACAACAGGCATATATTTTGCCCAGTATATACAATGGAATTTGCCTCTTCAGATCAGAACAGGACAAACTAGTTAACCAGAGACCCTATAATTTACAATTTACAGTAGTTGTATTTAATGAGGCCACTGAGAGATTGGAGAATGTGTGCAGAAAGCAGAGAGAGTGAAAGTCATTCTATAATAGAAAACAGAGGTTTCCACGTGTAATTTAGGAAGATAGAGAATGGTACAGTAGAAATTAGCAAAACAGCCATGTCTATGGAAACATTCTTTATTCCTCAGCTTCCATTAAATCAAATACCAAGTGCCAATTACTGAAATACAATGGGCATAGTCAGGATCTGACAACCCTTAACTTTTCTGGGTTTTATAAACCATTTGTCCATGGTCACATGATGCCTCCATCACATGAGGTGACTGTTATAACATAGACTTCAATGCCATGTGGAAAAGCCTACCATCTTCTGAATGGTTAAATTATTTCAAGGTAATTCAAGACAACTTTATTGAGGCATCCAGTATTCAATATGTGTTTAAATAGACTCTTGGGTCCTGAAAAGCATAACCTTAAGCAATGTACAGGTTGTCCTCTGTTTAGGAGAGAATGGGGCACACTTACTAATTCAGAACTGTTAGGACAGTGTACACAATGAAGCCCAAGACTGTAAATATTTATTATACAATGGGGTTCAGAGAAGCCTGCACTAAGGAACTAAAAATTAGACAAGCTGAATCACCCAGCAACATCACTAACATTTCATGCTTTTGTTTTCTAGTTATCTCTGCCATATCGTTAAATGTATAGTTATTTCAAACTACTCTTACAATGTCTCACAGTCATATCAGGTTGCTCAGCAATTGCATTTGTATTTGATCAGTTTGGAAACTGAGGCTCAGAATTAAAACTGGATTACTGAGGATTTAGCCCTAAATTAATGACATTTCCTGGAGCTTTAAAGAAAAAATAAGATGGAGTAGTAAACAGGACAAGTTATCTCACCAGATCATAAATCACCTTGATGTTTCCACCCTTGGGTTGTTTTACCAAATAGATTATTCTACATGGTGTCCTTAGAAACTGGAAGTATCAGACACATTGGATGGTGCTTCATAGGGACAGTTAGACAGGCCCAATTCAGGAGAGGGGTCTTGCCATGGAGTGGACATTTTAAATGGCCAGATGTAATCTGAGTTCTTTTCTAAACCACCTATTTATAAACACCCACATATACTGGTAACAGTTTTCCAGTTGCTAGTAAAAAGGTGAACCAAATCAGAATAGACCTCTCTATGTGTCTGGGAAGAGTTGCACTCATTATATGAAAAAGATATTTTAGTGGCCAGGGCTTTTGTAGGTCTTATGATGCCTTTTGAATTTAGATGATAAAGAAGCAGCAGATATGCCACTGGTAGGAGTGAGGGGGGTGAGCTGGGAGGATTGGAAACAAGGAGTTTCACTACTTGATCCTAAAGAGACATTGAAGCTTAGACATTTGCCCATAGAACTTAAAACACTGGTAGCATTTTCTACACATACCACTTCCCTTCTGCACAAGCCTGGCAGACTCTTCTGGTGATAATTATTTTCTCATTGAAACAGAGCTTCGTGACAATACTTAACTATCTTTATAAAAAATTATTTTAGGACCCTAAATAGATTTATGAAAACAAAAGTCTTAAAATAAAATTGAATCAAGATTTGGCAACCCTTTACATATCCTTGAATTCCAGAAGAATCTTTCCATCCCTCTTGTGGTCTTAGGTCCAGGATCCACATTCTTTCATTTCATATGTGTGCTTGTTTATCTCCAATCCAGCCTAGCTTAATTAAGCCCACCAAGTCTCATTTGAGCAGTTATTTAAGTATGTAGTATTGTATCAATTGGTGGAATGAGAAAAGGGAAATGAGGGGAATTATGAAAGGGTTTATAAAATAAATACATTACAAAGCCTTCTGAGACCCGTAAGAACCTTAAGAGAATCAAATAAAAACAACATACCACATATGTTGGCACTGCTTATCTGTGGGTTCTGCATCTGTGGATTCAATCAATCAAAGATCAAAGGATTCACGGGATAAAATAGATGGTTTCGTATTCCTAATACATACAGATTTTTTTGTCATTATTCCCTAAACAATACGGTGTAACAACTATTTACAAGGTATTTACATTGTATTAGATATGCAGGAGGATGTGCATAGGTTATACACTTGTGCCACATCATTTTATATAAGGGGCTTGAACGTCTGTGGATTTTGGTATTGAAGGGGTGCCAGTACCCCAAGAATCCCAACAGGTAGACACATGCACACACACATCAACATAAGTACACACTTATAGTCCTTTATTTAATAATGAAAGCAGAACGTAACTTAATTGTCTGGTGTTGGAAACAGATGCTCAGTGCAGCAAAGAAAAACCAGCACTAAGACAAAGGCTCTCTCAGCAAACAGTTTTTACTTCCTGGACTGCAGGAAGGGTATCCTTGATAGCCATCTTGACACAAGAGTACAATGAACAAAGGAAAAGCAGACATATTTATCCCTTATGCAGTTGGGGTCATCCTTACTGCTGTGTCTGATCTCCTATATAACAACTTAAAACTTTTCTAAACAGGTAAAGGGCACAGGCTGCAGGGTGGGACATGCCTTTGAGCATGTCCAGTGCAGATATCTTGGTTAAAGTACAAGGACATAGGCCGGGTGCGGTGGCTCAAGCCTGTAATCCCAGCACTTTGGGAGGCTGAGGCGGGCGGATGACGAGGTCAAGAGATCGAGACCATCCTGGTCAACATCGTGAAACCCCGTCTCTACTAAAAATACAAAGAATTAGCTGGGCATGGTGGTACGTGCCTGTAATCCGAGCTACTCAGGAGGCTGAGGCAGGAGAATTGCCTGAACCCAGGAGGCGGAGGTTGTGGTGAGCCGAGAACGCGACATTGCACTCCAGCCTGGGTAACAAGAGTGAAACTCCGTCTCACAAAAAAAAAAAAAAAAAAAAAAGGACAAGGATGTAGAATATACTATGGGCCTGTAAGGATGGCGTTTTTAACAGCTACATCAGGTAGGGCTTAACAGTGAGTTATCATCATGCTTATGACTTATTCTTTAACAAGAAAGGAAACTTTAAAGAGGAATTTTTCTATTCCCCACATCTGGATAAGTCTGCTTTTAACTCTGATGTGTGTAGAGACAGGAGCTCTATCTTTTCAGAGCCTCCCCCAGTGCCTTCTGGAATTGCACTTAAGTTCAGGAGAAAAGTCAGCTACTGATGTTAATCCTGCCACAGTAAATTCTTCAAATCCGTGTTCCTACATCTTAGTGTTGTTACTATGCACCAGTAGTCACTTACATAAGTATAATCACTTGAGAAGCATTAGAAAATTATTGAGCAGTTTCAAGCATATACAAAAGTATTTAAAAAATTAAAATAAGCTCTACTCCCCCAATACGCTGTTACCATAATTCAGTTCATGGCGAAATTTATTTCTTCTAACCTTCGACTCACTTTCTAATCCCCCAAATATCTAAGATATTTAATAATTGTTTCCTCCAAAAAAATATATCTAGGAGTACTTTCAAAAAGGAAAAATTAAAATATAATCACATACCATTATCACACCTAAATTTAGCATTAACTCTTTGACATCATCAACTAGTTTTAAAATTAACTTGACTGTATTATAAACCATTATTTTACAGCTCACTTGATTGAATAAAAACTAGAATAAAATTGATGTATTCCAGTTGGTGGTTGACATCCCTATATGTTTTTAAGAATTTAAAATATATATATATTTTTAGTAGAGATGGGGTTTCACCGTGTTGGCCAGACTGGTCTCGAACTCCTGACCGCAGATGATCCACCCACATTGGCCTCCCAAAGTGCTGTGATTACAGGCTTCAGCTATTGATGTGGTGGCAGGTGCCTGTAATCCCAGCTACTCAGGAAACTGAAGCAGAAGAATCATTTGAACACAGGAGGCAGAGGTTGCAGTGAGCTGAGATCATGCCACTGCATGATATGCCCAAAGATATATGATATGGGCATAAATTTACTCTTATAAACCAGCTTGGTCAACGAGAGCTAAGTTCCATCTTATAAAACAAAAAAGAAAGAATGAAAAAGAATTTTTCTCTCTCTCTTCCCTTACCCCCTCTCTGGGTCTCAGTCTCTTTCCAGCTCCCTGCCCCTTTACTATTAAGCTGTTGCTGAATTTGGGTTGTTTCTCTTGTTTCCCACAATCTGGGTTTTACTGATTATCTTCCCAAGATGTTATTATACGTTATTTTGTTTCCTGTGTTTCTGAAAGTATATCTAGATGCTCCAATAGTTTCAAGTTTGAAATTTTGAAGGGCAGAAGGCCTGCCATGTTTGGTGCTTTTCCTTTTGGTGATGTTAGCAGTAACTAAAGACAATTGCCTAGATCATTAAGTCAATAAGAGTTGCAAAATGATGATGGTCTAATTCTAATCTCTCTTCTTCCTTTATTGGCTGAAGTATTTCTTTTAAATAAAATTCTTTCATCCAACTGATTTGTCATTCTGGGGTTCAACACATATGGGAAAGGTAAGGTTAAATGTCTGATTTAAGATCTCTTTCCCTTTATTATCAATTTCTAAAATAACAAATTGGTGCCCTATCATCATTTTCAGATAACATCTAAGGTGTTATGTTTATGCTGTTTTGTACTTATCTTTTAAAAAGAAGGATTAAGAGACAGATGTGGAGGCAGCCATTTGTGCAGGAGGCCTTGTTTCCTTTTCTTGGTAAATAGTATTGAGACATCAATAATTTGGTACTAGGCCAGACACGGTGGATCACACCTGTAATCCTAGCACTCTGGCAGGCTGAGGCGGGCAGATTGACTGAGTTCAGGAATTCGAGACCAGTCTGACCAACATGGTGAAACCCCATCTGCACTAAAAATATAAAAAAAGTAGCCAGACGTGGTGGTATGCCCTTGTAATCCCAGCTACTCTGGAGGCTGAGGCAGGAAAATTGCTTGAACCAGGGATGCAAGGCTTCAGTGAGATGAGATCATGCCATTGCATTGCAGCCTGCGTGACAGAGCAAGACTCCTTCTAAAAAAAAAAAAAACCTAAATAAAAATAAATAAGTTGGTACTGGTAATGCTAATTGCTGCTAGTTTTTAAAAACGTTTCTCAAGAAAATTAGAAATTATGTAATTTTTTAAAACTAAATACATCATGACTGAGACAGAATTTTTACTTAACCAACAAATTATTTATCTATATCTTATATTTTTACATTTCCCAAGTCCCAGACATAAGAATAATTACGGCCGGGCGCGGTGGCTCACGCCTGTAATCCCAGCACTTTGGGAGGCCGAGGTGGGCAGATCACGAGGTCAAGAGATTGAGACCATCCTGGTCAACATGGTGAAACCCCGTCTCTACTAAAAATACAAAAACTTAGCTGGGCACAGTGGTGGGTGCCTGTGATCCCAGCTACTCAGGAGGCTGAGGCAAGAGAATTGCCTGAACCCAGGAGGCGAAGGTTGCGGTGAGCCGAGATCGTGCCATTGCACTCCAGCCTGGATAACAAGAGCGAAACTCTGTCTCAAAGAAAAAAAGAATAATTGTGTATTTACATTAGCTCATAATGCATATACATCAGTTTTAGAATAGCACTGTGATCACCAATTTGATTACCAAAACCACAGTTCAATTGGGTACAAATAGTTATATACATGGTAAAGTCACTGGGAATGGATTCTCTCTTATGCCACCAACTCAAAAAGTAGGTAGGTGTGGGGTTTAACTTAGCTTAGACTTTTAGAAACTGCTATTTTGGTTTTGTTTTTGTAATTATATAAAATATTTTTATGATTCTCAACTGAATGATGTAAAACTAGTTATCATCACAGGTTAAGTGTTATCATATTCTGTTCCTCTATACTACTTCCTGCCTTCATACAGAGAGCCATTAAACATGTATTGCTTATCCTCTCAGAGAGTATATTTAAACAGACATATTCTTGGAACTTACTTTCTAGTCTACCAATCTAGAATATCCCAGAGTGGAACCAGATGTTTCTGATGCATATCTTTGATTACAAACCCTATATGCTCATCTTTAAATATCTGATTCATTACTTGGTCTCAACTATAACTTAAAAAACATTGGCTCAAAAATCTATTTCTAGCCTTCAGTCTCTTATAGGTAACAAATTACTGGAGATCCTAATCAGATAATATAATGCCATCCTATTTTATTATATTCAAAATGATCTGATTTGTTAAGGGCATCTATGTTAACAAATTTTTAGAGATCCTTAACTTTTTCCTTTTCCTTACATTCTATAATAATCTTCAAATTTCTTCAAAATTGTTCATCAGATTCAGTCTTCTTCTCTGTCCCGTCTGTCATAGACTTTTCCCAGACAAAGCTTTCTCTACTAGGGACTACTGACATTTTGGACTAGTTATATTTTTCTTGTGAAAGACTTTCTTGTATATTGCAGAATGTTTAGCAGCACTACTGGCCTCTATCTAGATGCTAGTATCAACTTCCCAGTTGTGACAAGGAAACATGTCTCCAGACATTGCCAGACATTCCCTTTGTATAGGTGAGAGTGATCTAGATGCTAGTATCAACTTCCCAGTTGTGACAAGCAAACATGTCTCCAGACATTGCCAGACATTCCCTTTGTATAGGTGAGAGTGATCTCCCTCCATTGAGAACCACTGGTAGCAGAACCATTGGCTCTGCTAGCCTGTCTGGTGTAAATATTCACCATGTTGCTCTTAGACTACTGCAAACGCTCATGCCTGATTCTGCTTTTAATATCAAATCTTCCACATTGCATTTAAAATTATCCATTATATTGCAAAGTATATTCTTGTTACTCTCATACTTGGTTTTCTATAGGAAATCCGCAAGTTTTATATAAGGCTATAAACTGTTCTTCCCTGGGAATATTTTATATTGTCATATTTTGTCGCTTACCTTTCCATCTCATTCTGCATAGTTTCATTCTCTACTGTGGTGACAGCTGATTTATTCCACTTGTTTAAATCTTTGATTTTTTTTTTTGTCTTTTATTCTTCTATAGACATGATTTTCCTTTTGCTGTATGTCACTTCTCTTCTTAAGATGGAAAGCCCCTAATCACTCTTCAAGGTAGTTCTCAAAAGTTGAAAAGTGAGGAGAGCTTTTCCTGACACCCCACATCTCAAACAATACACTCAACATCTTGCATTGTAATTCTTTTTTAGACTGTATTCCTCCCATTTTTCAGGCAGATCCTGGAAGAGAGCTGGATTTATTCCAGTGCCTAACACAATGCACAAAGGAGGTATCCACCTGTATCTTCACTCACACCCTTTCCTAGTGTATCTTATGTCCATAGCCATGGTGAAAGGACTTGAGCAATGGAAGTATTCCTTTGAGGTTACTGGACTTAAAATGTGATAGACTGAATGTGATCAAAAGTACAACTTATGAGAAAAAAACCCACTTCTTTAAGGGTTACTCTTAACTTTAAAATGCATTTTATTGCTGCTGGAATTTGAAATAAAAGTTAGTAGTCCTTAACATAAGAAAATGGTACCCATGACATTTCTAGAACTGACTGCAGAGGGCTCCTGTGGTGCCAGAAAAGGTCTGTTCCTCCTGACAGCACAGCCTCTGATCTGTAACTCTGAGCCTCATTACTCACCTGAGCCTTTCAAGGGTGGCTGCTGTCTATTGGCCCATGCACGCCCTTGTGAAAATTCAGGAGAGAACCAGAGTAATATTGAGACATTGGCTCTGCTAGCCTGTCTGGAGAGAAAGCCTCACTTTATCTGAGGGAAATTAGTGACCAGAAAGGCATAGAGAAATGGGGGAAAATAAACTGTATTTGAGTCTCTTGTTAAGCTTCATGTGGAAAAGTAACATCTGTAAAACTTATGGAGAAAAATATTAAAGAAATAGAGATTGAAAATTTGTAAGAGGTATCTCTTGTTATCAAAGTTTATTCTTAATTTGAGCCTTTGCTCTTCTTGGTATAATAAGTTACATAAGCTTCTTACTTTCTGGATAAAATAGAAAGAAAAGAAAAGAGAAATGAATGTTCACTAAATATATACTATATATCAGTCAGCCAGCTGTTTGGTTTTTCATATATGAATTCATAATAAAGCTGAAAAGTATGTAGTATTTTTGTTTTATCCCATTCCAAAGCTGTGGCTTTGTAAGGTCAGGAATGTGCTTATGGACACAAAACTAGTAGGTCTTCATGTATAATTCAAACATGATTTCTTCTGACTCAAAGTTCCTATAAGTTGCAGTTATCTCTTACATTATACTTATCATATTTTAGACATAAGAGTAATCCTTTATTTCTATCATTTGTTTACTGCATAGGACTGAGTTTACTATGACATATAAGTAGATACTCAATTTTGAGAAGTCCCTTTCAATTGGTTGACATTGTTCTTCAGACCTGACTGGGGTGGGCAAAACAGGTGCAAAGTTCTAGTACTTGTTACCAATTAGGGAATTATGAGGATTGAGAAACACCTGTTGAAATGCAATTATTCTAGAAATTGTTAAATCTAGAGTAGATATGTTAATTGGAAAGTGAGTGGTTTTTGGATTACAATGTATTTGAATTTTTTGCTCACTGAAGGAAGCAGAGAGACATTTATATGAAAGGCAGGATCCAATCCCTACAAATTCTTTTTTTGTTCTGCAGGTAAGACTAGGCAATGCACAGGTGATATAGCACAAGAGCTTGGGATCTAAAATCAATCTTGGAGAGAAAATCCTGGCATTGGGGTTTGAGAAGGTGAATTCAATCAGCCTATACGGAGAATTTTTATCTTGTATATATAAAGAAACAGGTAGGTAAGATGAAATAGGAACATGGGAGAAAATGTATAATGGAGGCGGCAAAGGACCAATATTTTTATTAATTTTAATTCTTTCTAAAGCTTAATGAAAACCTCATGTATTAGTCCATACTCATGCTACTAATAAAGGCATACTCAAAATGGAGTAATTTGTAAAAGGAAGAGGCTTAATGGACTCACAGTTCTGCATGACTGGGGAGGCCTCACAATCATGATGGAAGATGAAGGAAAAGCAAAGACACATCTTACATGGTGGCAGGCAAGGGGGCATGTGCAGGGGAACTCCCCTTTATAAAACCATCAGATCTCATGAGACTTACTCACTATCATAAGAACAGAATGGGAAAAAACTCACCCCCATGATTCAATTGTCTCCCCCCAGGTCCCTCCTATAACATTTGCAAATTATTACAATTCAAGGTGAGATTTGACACAGAGCCAAAGCATATCACCATAGTATCACTAAGAGCTACCTAGTGTGATGTGAAGTTTTTAGATTTGGCTCCCTCCCCACCTCCACTGCTCTGTCATTGATGTACACTGGTAGAATGCAAAGGAATATTTCCCCCTTTTAAAAAGTTATTACTTCATGTAGTTGCCTATCCCAAATTATTTTATCATCACTGGCTATCTTTCCCAAATCCATTTCATGATATGTATATGGATTCACACAAAAATGCCTGTGCATATAATTATCTTCTTTCTGTAAAAGCAGAAATGGAAAGCTGCAGACATAGCCTCAGAAACAAATTGACCTTAACAGAATTATATAGCTTTCAAGGAGAAAAGTCAAGGTCCTTTCCATTTGAACGCTGTTATTTCATACAACTGAAAATCTGTATTTCTGTTTGATGTGACTCTTCCTTCCTTATGATGCCTGGTATTGTTGAACTTTTAGAAAATACTAACATAGGCAGATGTCTCTAAGAAACTGGAGTTCCCTAGGACTCTGGTTCTTGAGTTATTTACCAAGAATATCAGTTACTTGCTGAGGTATATTGGCAAAAGAAAAAAGAAAATTAATCTATAAGAAATAATATCACATCTTCTGATCGTTGGTGGGAGTAATGTTCTAAGGAACAATTCTCCCTTGTTTCATTCAGAATTTAATTATGTTGAAAGTTACATTGAATCACAATGAATGCAACAAAAGCATGATTTAACATGAGCTTTGGGGTAGCATTTTAAATATACAGTAGGTAATTAACTATAAGTACACAATTTACAAATACATCTATTGATGACTTTAAACCATGATTAGATATATCAATCTTTTACTTGCAGTAGCTATTACATCATAAAATTATTTTCAGTCATTTGCAGATATTTTTAAACTTTCATTATAGTTAAATAATGTGCTTGAGACAAAATTTTTCTTCCTTTAAAATGATGGGAAAGGACATTTAAGCTTTTGATAAATGTTACTTTATGACACTTGGAAACTAAAACTGACTGGGGATATAAAATGCTTATAAAATTCAAACAGAAAGTTTCTTCCAGTAACTGGCACTCTTTCCCAGTGCGGAAAGGCCCTAAGTTTTAATGGTATCAACAGACAGAACACATTTACCTGTGAAGAAAATGTTTAAATAATAACTCTGCCTTTTGCATGCCAAAAGCCACTATAATAAAACATTCTCACAGTGTGTGCGTTTGTGTGCGTGATTTTAGCTGCTTGTTCATTGCATTTTCAGCACTTGACAATAAGCATTTAACTTGATTTTTCTTTGAGGGCACAGCTCCTTACTTGTGCCAGCTCATAGTTTATGTTCAATAAACATGTGCCATTTGATTAACTGGTTATCAACTTGGCAGTTACTACAGTGTATGATGCCATTCAGCACCACTCAAAAACTCACACGAATGGAGTTCCTTCCTTTAAAATGACAGGGAAGGACACGCACAGGCATTACCTACCTGAAGAAATTGACCTCTAAGTCTCTTAAGTAAAATATCTACCCCAATTTAGGCATTGCATACCTAAGGAAATCTACCTCTAAGTCTCTACCCCAATTTGGCTGTGTCAAACTTTTTGTTTATTTATTACTTAAGGGTAGATATTGATTTACTGAGTTTATAATATGTACACAGATTCTGAGTGAAGTGTAGAGAATATGTCATTTCACTTAAATATGACAAAAACCTTGTATGGAAAGTATAATATCCCCAGTTTTATAGATAAAGACACTTATATTCAAAGGGGCTAAGCAATTTTTTCAAGGTCAAAATCACTTAATTCAGGGGAAAAAATGACAGCAAGAGAAAATTATGGTAGCATGGCCAGCCCACAGTTCCCTTTACAGTCCATCAATTTCACGTCTTTATGTTAGTATAACATTTTCAGGCTGTGATTCTGAAATGAGAGGTCAAAAGAAGAGGAGTCAATAATAAAGCAACCTGAGATTTTTAAATTCACTCTTACTTCTAGTGATTGCTGACTTTAACCATAATCTTATTCTACTTGTGGGTTTAACTTCTTGGGTTCCCTGGTACACCTTCCTCCTAGATTCCTGAGCACATTTTTCTGTTGTCACCTGAGGCCCTTCAGACCAGGAAGATAGTCCCATCCCATGACCTTCAGCAATTGCCATGACATAGATTCATTGTTACTACTTTGTGTAATGTTCTGCTTTTCTTCTTAACATTGAGCAGTGCACCAACTACAAGGACTTTATTAGTTTGGTGCAAAAGTATCGTGGTTTTTGCAATGAAAAGTAATGGCAAAACTGCAATTATTTATGTTCCAAACTTTATAATGCAAGAGAAAGACTTAAAGTCTTTTTCCCTGAAACAAGCAAACAACAACCAGATACGCTGGCTAACACTGAAGTTGAACGTTGATTTTATAGCCATATCTGGGGGATTTTGATCCTTGCTCTTGCTTGTATGTTCACTTTGAGTACTGCTTGCTCCCTTTCCGTATTTCTTCTCTCCCTAACATTTTATGTATAACTATGCTGTTTTACTCCAATCTTTAGCTCTCTTCTTTCTATGTGACTTCTCCCTTTTTTGTGCTATTCACAACAATTTAAATTATTCAATTTTAGCAATAAAGCCCAGAATATCGGGAGACTACTTGATAAAATAATTTTGCCCTTAGAATTTTTCTGAGCTAAACTCTGAAGTACTTACAGTAAGTCTTACTGCTAAGTAAGAATAGGAGAGAGGCAGTGATAGTAATCTAATAGACAACAAACATTTACTCAGTGACTTACTGTGTGCCTAGAACCCTGCTATGTACTTTATATGCGTTCTTGTTTTTTTAATTTGTATAACTTCCAGATAGATACTAGTTCTGTTCCAAAAATGTGGAAACTGAAAAAAAAAACTGGTTCATTGTCTAAGATAATCCAGTTGAGTCAGGATTCAAACCTATGCTTATCTAAATCTAAACACAGAGCTATTAGCCACTAAAAGTGACCTCCTGCCTCTTAGTATTCCTCTCTATACTAGTGCTTTTCTTCCTTTTACTGGAAGAAAATAAGGCCTGTGTATTTCTAGTAACGTCCAAGACCACATAACTAGTATATAATAGGGCCGGGATATCATTTTGGTTGTCTGTATCATTTCATAACAGCAGGTACAAATATCCTGGAATTGATGACACATAAAGATATCATTGTCTTTATAAATTTGGGAGACATTGCTATAAAACATTGTACATTCCCAGAGAACGTCTAGCTTTGGTTCAAAGAAACAACTTTTATCACTCCCGAGAGCCACTTTACTCCACAGGCAACCTTAGTTGTCTTAGTGAAGCAGCAGAACCTGCCATTCCCATGCTTGTCACCCGGTATGTCTTTTGCAGTCTAGCTGAGCACTCAAGTCAGAACCCTGCCAGACATGTTAATAGGCAAAGCTTCTTTAGGGAAGCCAATAGGAGACGTGTGAAAGATTGCAGAGCCTCAGCCTCACATTGCTCTAAATTGTCTGTCACAGTGAGTCAGTCTCATCTGCCAGAAACAGAAGATAGAAGACCTAAGAAGAGAAGACAGAGTCTCACCTTATAAATATGATATGACAGATACACATCTTTAAAGACCTATGCTTATTGTATTTGTGTGTGTGTGGTATCCCACTGACCTCCAGGAAACATTTTGTCCTGGAATATAGATTATTTTAAAAATACATATAATTTTCTCCAAAGAGATCTTAGCAAGTGACCACTGAGTAAAAATCTGGGGAAATACATAGCATTTGATTCTTTCAGGGAACAAAAATATTTCACAATTTCACACTGAAATTGAAAGGCAGAGGTTCTGGTATTACATTTGTTTATTTAAAAAAAAACATAATCACAAATTCACTCATTTTATCTTCTCATGATACTAAAGTAAGACATGATAAGGTTTAATGACTCAATGAGGATCTTAAATTTAGGAAAGGGCTGATGTGGCCCTTTAGAAATAAGATGTTTTAAGACTTTGGACAAGACACTTGATGACACATAAAGATATCACCCGGTATGTCACCCGGGTTCTCTTTGAACCTCAGTTTTTCTACCTTTAGAAATGAAAAGGGAAACACTGTCTGGTGTTGGATTTAAGGAATTGTCCACGCTAAGGCAAGCTATGATTTTTGTTTAAAATGACCAGCTCAAGATTAGCCATATCTTCACTACTCTAGTCCTTAAAGCTACAAACATGGGTCCCAGTAATACCTGGGACTCCCCTTGCCTCCATTTCCTCATCTATAAGATGAAAATATTGGTAGTAATTATCACATAGGATTGTTGTGAAGATCAGGTAAATTAATACGCATAAAGTTCTTAGAACAGTTTGTGAAAAAACATGTAAGTGCTTCTTAAATAAGTATGAGTACAGTCATAGTACCATGTCCATAGATTCAACCAACCACGTATCAAATGTATTCAACAAAAGAAATGGATGGTTGTGTCTGAATATGTAGAAACTTTTTTTCATCATTATTTTATAAACAATACAGCATAACAAATATATACATAGCACTCACAGTGCATTAGGTATTATAAGTAACGTAAAAATGACAACAGAAGAAGAGGTATATAGGTAATATGCAAATGCTACATACTATTTTATATCAGGGACTTGAGCATCTGTGGATTTTTTTCCCATGAGCAGATCTGGAACCAAATTCCCATGGACACCGGGGATAACTAAGGATAACTATATTTTTCTAATTTCTGGAGAAAGACACATGTTTCATGAAGCTGGGCAGAAGTTCTCAGAAGCTTTCATGTAACATGGACCAACATGTTCTCCAATACCAGCTCACTTAACTCATTCTAGTTACTTTCCTGATGCTTGGTACCTGAGGTGCTTGAGTTTATGGCTTCTTCCTAAACTATTGTACTCCCCCAAAGACATTGCATTTTAACTGAAGAAGATGGGCTCACATAAGAAAAACTGGGCTCTTATGTTGTTACAGCTAGTTTCTAGATACAGTGGGCTTCCCTGTCCATAACTTTGCACCTCATGGGCTGACAATCACATAGGTCATACTCACACCTATTTTCGCTTCCATTCTTCACAGGGAGTTTAGATCATTAGCCTCCCAACTACATGCTCACCAAGGTGGTAGGGAGAATACAGGTGGGAAATGGTGAAGCAATGAAACACTAACAGAAAAACTATGAGTTGTTGTTAGATAGAACTTCCATTCTGGTAGATTCCTTGAAAAATCATGTGGCAACTCCTTTATAGCACTTACCAGATAGATAACTCCATTCTGTGATTTTCCTTCATTGATCTTACAACTCCATGAGGTAGATATTATAATTATCCCAATTATTCAGATGAAGAAAGTGAATCAGAAGTCTTAGGATACTGTGCCAGTCACACTTCTGATCATCCTGATAAGCCAGGATTCAAGTCCAGAAATTCTGGTGCATGTGCACATGCACATGTGTGCACACAAACACACACACATACACACACACACACACACACACACACACAAGAGATAAAATGGCTAAGTTGGAGATTGGTATCACCAACTTGGCTGGAACCCAGATATCCTTCTTATTGACTGTATGCCTTGTGCAGGATACCGAATCTCTCTGAGTCTCAGTCTCTCCCTCTGTAGTGATTAAAAACAAATAACTCTCTGACTTCTATGTTCGAGTAAGAATTAAGATGATGTACATACAATACACAGTAAGTGCTCGAATGATTTTTTGCTATGCCAACAAGAAAAATAAAAGTATTAATAAACAAACATAATAGCCATGATGTAAGTAATGTGTTTAAAGCAGTGCTTAGCTGTTAACTAGCTATCAATATATACTAAGTTCACTCCCCATTCAGGGTGACATACTGAATATCACCATGACAGAAATGTTTCTAACCAAGATTATAGAATAACCTGAAGAAAACAGACCAAGCATCCCAAGGGGTGGCAAACAGATGAGAATGCAAGAAAGGAATCACTTCTCCAGGAGAATTTTTCCAGAGTGTGATATGAAATAAAGGTGCCAGCTCTTCATGTTTTGCAGATGCAAACAAATTTTTCAGAATGAAGCAGTATCGGAGTCAATACCTCTTATCTCTCAAGGGGTTTGCATTCTTTTTCAAATTGTTACATTCTGTTCAATTACTTTCTTTTCTTTCCAGGGTTGAGAAAAATCTATTAAGATTTCACAGGGTTTGCAATGCCAAGGCTGAAAACGGAAACCAAGCCAAGATAGCTGTCAAACCTCAAAGTGAGTCTTTGCGATCCGATTAATAGCACAGTTGTTCCCCCATTCTGTTGGAATCAATTTATAACTAATTTAATTATGCTCTAAAGTCCTTTAGGAAATGGCCTTCATTGGTTAAATGCATTTTGGTTCTCACTGCCCAGTTCTGTTCTTGGGGCCTGTCACAATGCCTTTTTCAAAGTAGGTGTCAATAAATCCTATTTATATTCACCATGTGGAAAAGAGAGCCAAATACTGCTCTTTTTGGACAGAGTGGAAGATAAGTCCATCAGAACTTAACTAAACAAAACACTCAATTTTGAAATATATTGAACTATATTAAAATTAAAAATACATTAATATGTATTGTGTATTTTTTGACAATGCATCTTCTACTAGCGATTGACATTTATAAATTAGAGATGTTGATAAAAGGAGTTGCTGAATTGTTCAGACAATGCATAAACAGAATGTGTTGAAATTAGTATATAATTTTCTACCATCTGCCTGGAGGGTGGAGTGGAAGCAGGTAGTAATTTTTTGTGATGGAAACCTACTTTAACTGACCTGTTAGCAATTGGAGGCTGTATTCACTGAGGGTAGGATGTTGGAGGTCATTTTAGAATTTTGCCAATCAGGTACCCATAGAGCTTTGCCAGATTCAGGATTTCAGATCAATTGGGTGAAATATTGCTTAAGAAACCCTTAACTACACAACTGAATATTGAAATTCAGTAATTGAGTCTGGCAGTAGTTGCATTCTCGATTTGAATTGGTGTTATTCATGTGCCTTCTTGAGATAGGTAATTTGCTCATTGATTCTCAGCCTTTCTTTCATTTTCTATTTTATGAAATTAAGTTTATATATTTATCTCTCAGCATAGTATTGGCTGCCTTTCATTTGATTTGGTATCTCATTATCATTTGGTCCTTATCTATTTCCTAATTTCCATTATGAGTTCTTATTGCTCTATTTATAATTTAGAAGTATATATCTTAATTTCCAAACGTGAATTTTTCAATCATCTTTTTGTTTCTTATTTTACTTTAACACTGTGATCAGAGAACATACTTTGTATAATTTCAGCTCTGTGAAATTCATTAAAACAAGCTCAGGCCCAAGACTATAGTCAATTTTGTAAATGTTCTATTCATACTTGGAAAGAAAATTTAATCCCGCTTTCCTTGGGGTCTGTATATGGCAAACATATTTATGCCAATCAGGTAAAATTCATTACTTCTATCGCTGAACTCTTCTTTCTCTTTAATGATTTTTGCTTGCTCATTCTATCAATAACTGAAAGATCTCCCACAGTGATTGTGGATTTGGCTTTTTTCTGTTATTTATTTTAGATCTGTCAATTTTTGCTTTAACCATTTTGAGGTTGTTATAGCTACACAAATTTAAAATTACTAGGTGTTCTGGGTAGTTTGGATTTTTATGATCATAAAGTTTTATTCACAAATCTTAATAATGCTTTCTTTAGAAATAACATTATAAACTACTTTAATATTAATATAGTTATACTTTTTTGTTAGTGTGCACATGGTATATTTAGTTTTTATTTACTTTCAATTTTTAATAATTAATATTTATATTTACCAATTTAATATTTATGTTAATAAATTTTTGTATCTTAATTTGGTTTTATGTCTGACAATCTTTGAAATACTTTAAGGTATATATAACTTATATATATATATATATATATAATTTTTTCTATTGTTTCTACCTGTTCTATGTGCTTTTTCCTTCCTTGTTCATATTCTCTAGAATTAACTGTATGGCTAATGAAAATGGTAAAGGTGATGATGACTTGATTCCGCACATATATTAAATTGATAGTTTTATATTCATGTGCCATTACTTTAAAAGTTACTCTAGTGATTACAGGCCATCTTGTCTTCACAAAATAAATATTACTTGCTCCTTTTACTTTCTTTCCTAACACTAAAAGCCTTGTGGATCCTATAACTTTGTGTTCAATTTCACTTTGAATTTAATACTTCATATTTTGCAAACTTCACACTTTTTTATATGGCAATATTTCTTTAAAATTTTAAACCCGTTACCTTTTTCTATTGCCACTTATTGTCTCCTGTATCTCTGACTTTCTATCTGGGATCATATTCATTCTTCCCAGAGTGCCTCCTTAATAATTATTCCAGCGTGAGTCTGCTGATTTCCAGTCCTCTGGTTTTTACAGTGTGAAATGTCCCCATTTTACCTTTATTCTCAAATTGTATTTATGCTGGATATAGATGAATACATTGTTACTTCTTTCCCTCACTTTCTGGATATCTCATTTTTTCTAGTTTGCACCAATTTATCTGGACATCAGCTGACAGTCTAACTGCTCTTTGAACACATTGTTTTTTTGTTTTGTTTTGCTTTGTCATTTCCTAGATGCTTTCCATACTTTCCTCTTTGGTCTTCATTTTTAGCAGTTTTACTAGATATGTCAATATAGTTTTCTTTCATCTATACCACTAGGTTTCATAGGGCTTCTTGAATCCGAAGGTGAATCTTTCCTAGTTCTCAGTGATTATCACTTCAGATATTGTGATGCTCTTTTCTTTCTTCCCTTTACTTCTGAACATGAGCTATGCACATCAAACTTTCTCATATGTCCTCTTTTTTTATGCACTATCATGTCGTTCTCTTCCTTTAAAATCTCCATGTTCATTTGGCAAATTTTTTGTATGATCTATTTTCTTTTCTTTTTATCTACGTTAAATCTACTTTATAACATATCTTAATACATAATTAAAAGTATTAAGGAATATGTAATAAAACGTATTAAGGAGTCTTAATATGTAATACTCTACAAATCTTAATATGTAATAAGACATATTAAGGTTCCTAGAGTTAGCAGATAAAAGGAGAAAATTCCAAGTTAAATTTTAATTTCAGATAATACATACATTTTGATATAAATATGTTCAAAATATTGCATAGAAAATTTTTTTTAGCTCAAGCATATCCCAAATAATACATGGATCATTCTAAAATAATAAGTTGGTATTTATCTGAAAATCAAATTTCACTTGGTGTTCTAAATTTTGTCTAGTAACACTACATACAGCTGCTCTTAATTTTTTATTATTTTATTTTTAATTTCCAGAATTTGCTCTCATTTCTTTTCTATGTTCATTAGCTTTCAGCCAAAATACTCAACTTGTTGCCTATATCCTTAATCATATTTCTGTTTTATTTGGACTCCCTCATACTTTCTCCTTTCGCTAGTTTTCACCCAAGTTAGTTCTTTCAATGCCTTTTTATTCATTTTGTTGTCACTTCAAAATTTTATTATATTCTTATTGATAAAAAAATCTGTCAACTTTGGTTTTTGACATATCACTCTCATAAACATATCACTCTTATATAAAAAGTAAAATTGTACTAAAACAAAATGTTTGAAATAAACATTTCCATGACAATGCAAGCTAAAACACTTCAGACTGTCTTGATTTAAAACTGTTAATGTGTGGAAAATGTTCAAAAATAAATACCTATGAATTGACCACCACGTTTATGAGAAAACAATTCCTAACACTATTGAAGCTCTTGTGTCTACTTCCCTGATAATATCACCCTCCTTTTCACCACAGAGATACTTGTTTATCTCTAATTTTGCCAAGTATGTATACTAAATAATTTGTTTAGGCTTGTTTTTGAAATATTCTATAAATCAAATTATGGAAAGTCTTCTGTGACTATTTTTTACTCAACTGTTCATGAGATTCCTCCACATCAATGTTTATGACTGTCACTGTTGTATAATATTTGTCTATCAATCTATCTACCCATGTAACTATTTACCATATGTATGATAACTTATGATGCATACAGTAGTCCCCATTTATCTATGGGGATATATTCCAAGGCCTCTCAGTGGATGATGAAACCACAGATAGTACCAAACCCTATGTATGCTACCTGTTTTTTTCTCATACATACATGCCCATAATTAAGCTTATTGTATAAATTAGGTGTGTTACAAAATTAACAGCAATGCCTAATAATAAAATAGAACTATTATAACAATATGCCAGCATCACTATTCTTGTACTTTGAAGCCATTATTAAATCAAATAAGAGTTACTCAAACACGAGTACTGCAATACCATGACAGCTGATCTGATGACCAACATGGTTACTAAGTTATTAATGAGTGGGGAACGTCAACAGTGTAGGTAAACTAGACTAAGAGGTGATTCATATTCTTAGTCAGAATGAACAGAATGGCATGATAATTTATCACACTACTTAGAAAAATGCACAAGTTAAAACTTATCAATTGTTTATTTCTGGAGTTTTTCATTTAATACTTTTGAACCACGATTAACTGTGTGCCTGAAACCATGAATAGTGAAGCCTTTGATAATTTAAAATATATAATATATACACAGCTATATATATATATATATATATATATATATATATATATATATGTGTGTGTGTGTGTGTGTGTGTGTTTGTATATAACATGCATATATGTGTACATGTGTATATGATGCACACATATATGTACATGTATGTATATATTATATAAGTTATCAATTCTCCATTTGGTAAGTTGATGGACATTTGAGACTATTTCCAGTGTTTTATTCTTATACATTATTTTTATACAAATATCCTTATAGTTGCCTCTGGAAACATGTTAGACTTTCTCCAGAATATACACCTAGAAGTGGAGTTGCTAAGTCTAGATGAGAGCTCTTCCTATTCTGATTACCCACAATGCTGCTTTACCCATATTCCCTCCCTTGAGTATCTTGAAAGATCATGAGTTCTGTTCTTGCTTAGTTTATGGAACAGACTTTACATCTATGTCTAGGTTATCTCAAAAAGAAATAGAAGAGGAGATGAGGACGGTAGTACTTCTCAGCTCACTCAGAATGTCACTTCTGGTCACAGCTTGGAGAACCCATGACTGACATATTAAGGAAAGGCTACTGGCTCAGTTGAAGATGAATGTGAAGTTGGTCTCTCCTGACTCTAGACTGGAGTCTCCAACTGCAGCTTGGTTGATGTGACAGAATTTATGATGGAGTCTACACTACCTGTGAAACACATAAATTCAGAAAGATTTATTTGAAAGTAGGAGGACTAAATTAGAAATAGCCTGGCTTTCATCTTCTGGCCCTTTGTTTGTTGCTAAGTCTCAAAGATTACAATCACTTTGGTCTCAGGTATTATGGCCCCAGTGATGTCTAGCCATTCTCTATACTCTGTTAGCTGCATAATGGCCTCCATCCTGCTCTCCTCTACAGTTTCAGACATAATATCCACCTCTGCACCAGACACAGCACTGTGGGCTTTGGGGTTCTTTAATAAAGAGCAAATCCTGCTGGATCTCTATCTTTCAGGACATTGGATTAGTGTTTGTGTGGTAGATCTGGCTGTGTGGTTTACTGAGAAAAATCCAGTACTTCTGGGTCTTGTCTTTGTAAAGCTGGGGCAACATTTTATGCAGTGGGATAGACATTGAGGTGTATTTTTTTTTTTTTTAAGCAATGATTCAATTCAGTCTAAGTTCTTACTTTCAGAATCTGGGGCCATTGCTTTTGTAGTAGGACAGGCTTTGAGGTTCAACAATGAGATCTTACAATCATAGAATCTAGAACCAATGGTTATGTTGAATATTGAAGTTTATATAGAAGGAGCTAGTTCTGCTCAGGCTCTTAAACTGAAGACCCTGAGCTAGTTATAATTGGTTTCTCCTCAAGTTTGAGATAATCTAGGCTCCTTTGCAAGGCACTGAGCTTGGCATTTTTGTTAGGAGGAGCTGTGTTCTCTGCACACTAGGCTGCTCTGGACTTTCCTTTTTCACTGTTAATAATTCCATGGTGGGCTATCAAATAACAGAAGCAGTATGCTAGAGTTGACTTGTCCTCCCTGTCTCATGATAATGGGAATGTCTTTTAGTGGAAGCTCTTTCCCACTGTGATTACACTGGAGAACTGATATGGTTTGAGTTTGTTCCCACCCAAATCTCAGTTTGAATTGTAGCTCCCACAATTCCCACGTGTTATGGGAGGGACCCAGTGAAAGGTAATTGAATCATGGAGGCAGGTCTTACCCCATACTGTTCTCATGGTAGCAAATAAGTCTCAAGAGATCTGGTAGTTTTATAACGGGAAACCCCTTTCACTTGGCTCTCATACTCTCTTGCCATCACCTTGTTAAGAGTCTCTTTCCCCTGCCACCATGATCGTGAGGCCTCCCCCAACCACATGGAACTGTGAATCCATTAAACCTCTTTTTTCTTTATAAATGACCCAGTCTTGGGTATGTCTTTATCAGCAGTGTGAAAACAGACTAATACAGAAACTCTCTGGCTTCCATCCCATTCACTTATATAGCCTTCACTTTGCAAGGTTGATATGAGGGAGTCCCACTTCTGGTTCTCTAGCTGTTTCTGCAACATGCTTGCAGCCAGTCTCAGCTCCTGCAATGACCAATGCATCCTGTGTTCTGGGGAGAGAGTGGCAGCTTTTGCTAATAAGCTGGAACTATCCAGTGAAGACAGGAACATGCTCGCTCCACTTGCTATAGCCATGTTAAGACTTTCTGAGGACATAGCAAAAGTGTCCCCATGCCCCTACTGGCTCCTTTTGCTTCTATATTTGTGGAGGCTGCCCTGTCAGTGCTGGGTTTTTCTGTCTAGAGTATGCAGACTTGGTTGCTGGCATGTCCAAAGTGCCTGCTGTGGTGACAGCCATGCTGCTGCCCCTTTGCGAAGCAATGTTGTGACTCAGAGAGAGAATGTGCTTCCATGTATAGGAATGTTGATTTTCTTACACACCAGTGTAACCAGAAGAGAGGGTGCTAAAGAGAAGCCATTTGGAGATCCCTGCTGCTTATGTGACCTTGACAACCTTCTCTATGAGCCTCCATGGCCTCTGGGCATTTCTTGTCTTCTGCCCCAAACACAGGTAGGCTCATTGTGCCCCCAGCTGGGATGGTCTACACTACTGGAAGCTTTCACCAATGGTGTTAGGAAGTAAACAACTTATTCCCTGTAAATTCAAATGCCTTTTCTTGTGTCTGAAGGGGGATAAATCTGAGGGTAAAAAGAAGCAGCCAGTGGCAAGGTTTAGAGAGGGTGCTTGTTTCTGATAATGAAAGGAGGGCTGCACAAGCTTTAAAGGAAGCATTTAGATTAGCTTTAACGTCTTTGTGGGCCTTTGACTTCTTCCCTGGGTGACATGGTCATACCTGGCATACTCTTCACAGCTTTCAGCTAGTTCAACCAAAAAGATGATGTCAGATAGTGTAAAGTTAGGGATTGGATGTGATGTTACAGTCATCATTTGACCATGCTTGTATGGCACTGATTACCAACCACTCAATCTTTTGTGTGACTATCTAAGAGACGATCTAAGTTCCTGGACCCCGACAACAAAAATATGAAAGCCATTCCAAACAAGTTACTCACAAAGTCTGACACCCTGTTAACACATTGCCTTTCTGCTTCTTGATCCAGTAGCTGCTCTTCTCTTTCTGGGGTCTTTTTCTTGGCCTAAGTAAGAACATCACCTTCCTGCTCAAAAGCAGTATCACTCACCCCACCGAGGGTTGGCCCTGTTGGGTTTTTAAAATTACTATTATTATTATTATTAAATATTGGACACTGAAAAATTATGGAGATAATTCAAGGCTCTGTATGTTTTAATAGCTCAAAGATGATTAAACTTTGCTTCTGACAAGTGGTCAGGCTAAGTCAGCCTCAGTCCTTGCAAATGTTGTTCTGTCTCTTTCACTTATCCTTACTTCTAGGATGTATTCCTTCATGATTTCACCTCAAAGTAGAGATTATTTATTAAGTTCCTTCCACCATTAGTGGGCCCTGGATACCAATGCTTTTGCCTGCCTTTTCCTGTGAGACTTCCAGTGCAACTTCTCAGCTTTTCACCTTTAAGGCAACTTTTCCAGGGTAAGCAAGTGGCATCAGAGGAAGACAAATCCTTGTCTCATCTCACTGTCCAACCTTCTTCTCTTCAATCTTTGCCTTCAAAGTCACCACCACCTTGATTTCTTTATTGGTGGCAAGCATTTCTTTATCTTAGAAAAATTAGGTAATTTAATTATCCAGTTAGTAAGTGGGAGAACTAATGTTAGAAGTAAGATGTGCCTGAGTCCACAGCCTATGCTCTTTACCATCACACTACAGTACCTAAGGAGTAAGGGGTAGGCACCAGAAAAATGTATACAGGTATAGTCAAGAGCTCTGGACAAAGCTGTAGGCCTACAGATTTCCATAAAGCACTATCTTAAAAACAACTTTTCCAAAGAGCAAACTCTACCCCTTAGCACAGTGTAAGTTGAGAAAATGTCAGTAGTTATCTTTGCAGAGTGACTATTCTAGACCTGTAGTTTATCTACGGATGATGGAGAACAAACTGCTATTGCTAAGATTGCTAAGGATTCCACAGATATGGCTTAAATTCAACTTGAACACCAACCTTCTCTTGAGTATTAAAAAGGCATTCAGGACAACAGTGACAAAAGTGAGACTGGTATAAAGCTAAGAAGCATCATGAATAATAATCACACTCAAATCCTTGTCATTTTCAAGACATTGGAGAAATGGATATGGAAAACAGCTAACAAAATATTAAGAAAAATTGAACTAGTTAATAATGTAGGTGAACCAAATGAAGAGTCAAGCAACAAAAGTCATTTCTAATGCCCCGCTGGGTTTACATAAACAAAAGAATATTATCATGTTGAAAAATTGGGTCTAGAAGTAATGTGCATTTTTATTAGATAGATGATTGAATTCATGCAAAATGAAATCCTTCTCAGACATACATAGAAATATTGATAAATGAGTATTTGCCAAAAAGAAAAGCATTAAATCAACAATGGAAACTGATAATCAATGTCTGAAATTTTTTCCTAAACAATGAAGATTAAACAAGAAAAACTTTAAAGTAGAACCAGGAAAGAAGACTTGGCACCAGCACTTAAGTTTCTTTCAAAGCCATGCTGTTCTGAGAATCAGCCTCACAGCTCTACATGGTTTTAAATACTTATCTTTAAAAATTACAAAGCACAATGTCTTAAATTTTTAGTTAAATATAAACTGAATGAATGTAAAATTGTACCAAAACAAGATTACTGTATAAAAAACAGAATTCTTCCTTTCTGTGCTGCTGTGGAAGAATAATAACAGAGAAAAAAAAAAATCAAAAGAATTTGCAAAGTGAAACCACCAGTAAAGCATTTTTCATACATTTGTTGTGGTAGTTACTTGGCATTTTAAACATTTTCTCTTGGTGTGATATACTCATTTTGCACATATGGGTTATTTTATTATTAACACATAATGGAATAGTTAGGCAACTTCATACGTAAGCATGTGAAAATTAATCTAGCCTTTCAAATAAATCTATGCTTGTGCTACAAATTCGTCTCCCGCTTTCTAATTCCCATGCCTGCACTTCATGTTGAATTTAAGTGTTGTCCTATATTTTTACAGACTAAAATAAAAGCAAAAATTACTCTATTTCTCCCCAAGGTGGAAAAATCTATTTTACCTATTGGGGTATTCTTAGGTCAAACTATATCCATTTATTTGCAATTATTTTTAGAAATCAATGATCTTGAGAATAATTTTATTGAGGTACCTTCATTCTCTAAATACTCCAAATGACCTTATCAATTTGTATTCATTTAGCCTTCTATGGCTGCATCATTATATATTTGATAGATCTGAACGTTATCAAAAGTTAGTATTGCAGGACTTTGCCTTTGTGTAGCTAAAGATGGGATCCTTGCTGGGAGCGGTGGCTTACACCTGTAATCCCAGCACTTTGGGAGGCCAAGGCAGGTGGATCACGAGGTCAAGAGATCGAGACCATCCTGGCCATGGTGAAACCCCATCTCTACTAAAAATACAAAAATTAGCCGGGCGTGGTGGCACCCACCTGTAGTCCCAGCTACTTGGGAGGCTGAGGCGGAAGAATTGCTTGAACCCAGGTGGAGGTTGCAGTGAGCTGAGATTGCGCCACTGCACTCCAGTCTGGCAACATGTAAGACTCCGTCTCAAAAAAAAAAAAAAAAAAAAGATAGGATCCTTGCCATCCCATAGCCACAAAAATCGAGGCTCACAGATGGCTTGAAGGATGAGGAAAGGAGGCTTTTATTGGATGAAAAGGATAAAAGCGGCAACAGGAACTCTGCAAGGCCAGAGTTTACTGTTGATGTGCTTCCTACCTCGCCCTTTGAATCCCAGGTTCCACACAGGAAGGGGAGGGGCCAGGTTCCTCCCCGCTGCAAAATGGGGCTGACTTCTGTGTCTCCACCCCAGTGTGTAGGCCGGTTGGAGTTTTGCCAGGAGCCCTCGTCCCGCCTCGCTGTCTCAGTAGCATTTGTCAAAAAAATTTTTCTTTCACATTTTTGTCATATAATTAGAAAGGCTCACTTTTGTTTCACCCTTCTCACTAATGTTTTGTCTGTGGAAAACCATCATTTGAGAACACCTGGGGAAAAAGGGCAAGGCCGACTAAGTCAACCATTAAGGCGTGAATATATTAACTGAGAAATGTTTCTCGGATTACTTACAACATTTAAAAGGAAGGTTAAGAGAATAAGTCTCAGAGCTTGGAGGTTGTAAGTGCCATGTATATACTGGGACCTGGGACTTAATGTTTTAAGGATTGTTCCAGGATTCCAGCATTGAAATGATGAACTTGTACCTATTATTCTCCTGCTTAAAATTGCCTTCAAGCATCTCAAAATTTATTAAGTTCAAGTTCTTTCACCTGGCATAAAAACCCTCCAAGACATGGTTCACATCCACTGCATTCCCTACCAATCTCTATCTCAGCATTCAACAACTTGAACACTTTAGTGATATACTGTTTGTTGTTTTCTTCATGGACAACTCAATCCACACCTCCCTGCTCTGCTTTCTGCATTCTCTGCCTGAAGATTTCTACTCTCACTCTTCAGAAAGACTTGCTTGTTCAATCCATGTTGGATTATGTATCCTTTTCTACATTTCTGTACCTTTCAATGAATATTTCTGTCCTGGCAATTACTATATTTTATTATACTCACCTGTTTATTCATATAAACACTTCTTCCCCACAAATTATGGGCATACTGAGAGAAGAGACTTTTCTTTCTGCTCTACATCCCTTTGAGGGGTATTTTATAATTGTAAGAAAGTGGCATTCTAGGCTGGTACTGGCGAAAGTCAAAGAGAGAAGTGAAGGGGAAGATATCATTTTGATTAGAAAACAGGGCAGTATGTGACTCTAATTCTGTTCAGCATATACATTGTACCTTATATCTTGCTTGGCAAGATACGAAGCTACTCCCTAGCAATAACAAAGACAAAGTCTTGCCCTTAGAAAGCTGTAACTCTTACAAGAAAACAGTAACAAATAAAGCTGAAAAGGCTGGATGGGACCAAACTGGCAAAGAGCCAGAAGGGTTAAGCAGTAAAGTGAAAAACCGAGATTCAGTTTGTCTTGTAACTTTGGAAAGAATGTATCGAAGTGAAAATAATACTTGAGCTAAGGTAATTTGATGAAAGCATATGTAATAGATTGTGAAAAACAAATAATTCAAGTGTTAAATTATGAGCCTATTTGATGTGGTAAGAATAGAAGAAAAGAGATAAATCTAAAACATATTTTACAGAAAGAATATTTTTTAAAGGAAATGCCAAAAGAGAAACGACTTTAAAAATTCTGTTCAGGACAAGTAATTGTAATTTCATGGGCAATGAATGGATAGTTATTAAGAGAAGAAGAGCAGAGGAGACATAAATTCATTTTAGGATATGCAAGGTGTTGTTTGGTGTGTACTAAGAAAATTAAATGTTTCTGAAAAGAAGAAAATATAAGTAAAATGTCTGAGCGGGTATAGAGAGAAAAGTAGAGGATAATTGAAAGTTTATCTTAGGGGGTTGGGGGAGCTCATATGTGAGAAAAAAATGCAAAGAAATGTAAAGATAAATTTTTAAAATGAGAAACAGAGTAGATGAAAGAGAAATAACAAGTCTAGAACATTATAAATTAGTTGAACTAACAGTCCCAATGTTGCCTGGTCTCTTTACAAGTCTCTCTGTGTTTTTTTGTGGTGTCCTTTACTCTCACTCTGGGTTTAGCCATGTGACTTGCTCTGGCCAATGGGATAATAACAAATTTCACATGAGCAGAGGCTTGAACAAGCACTGTGTTTCCACCTTTCTTCTTGCCCCTCAGCCTAGCCTGCTCAAAGATTAGATAACTGTAGCAGAAGCAACCAGCTCAGATGTTCCAGTCACCATTCAAACATGTGAGAGAGTCCAATCAGAGTCAGCAAAGAAAACTAGTTCACCTGCAGCTGACTTCAGGAGTCTAAGTGAGAGTGAGACCACAGAGCCCGGCTCAGGTCACCAGAAACGGCCAATCTTCAGATCTGTGAACCAAAATCCATATTTAGGATCGCATGTTATGAGGTTTTGTGATTATTTGTTATGCAGCATTATTCTGGTTATAAATAACTGATACAATCTTCATGGATGCCAAAGAAGATACTTTCTATAGTGACATATATTATGGCTTGAATTGTGTGCCCCAAAAAAGTTGTTCTAATATCAATACCTGGAATGAGACTTTATTTAAAAATAGGGCTGTCGTAGATGTAATCAAGTCAACAGGAAGCCATTAGAGTGGGCCTTAATCCAATATGATTGGTGTCCTGATAGGAAGAAGAGAAAAGACCCAGGAAAGAATACCTGGCAAACATTATGGCAAAGATTGTTGTGTGGTCTTACAAACCAATGGTTGGCAAGAACCACCCACAGCCACCAGGAGCAAGGAGAGAAGCATTGAACAGATTGTCCCCAAACTCCAGTAGGAAACAACCCTACTGACTCTTAGTCCAGACTTCTAGCCTCCGGAACAGTAACAAAATACATTTTTGTCATTTTCATACAGTTTGTGTCCATGTGTTATCATAGCCCTAAGAAACTACTACTATAACACGTGTTCAATGATCACAGCTTCAGAAAAAACAAAGATTTATAAGACAAGTCTAAAATATTGGCACAATATTTGACTAAAGCCTAGGAATTTTTATACATTATCCTAAAGAAAAAAAATATATAATACCTGATATTATCAGGAAGGACTCTAATCTCTATAACTAAGAATATACATGTATCATTTCTTCCATCAAAATTCAAATTATGGTCAGAAATGAGATATAACCAGAAATTTCTACTCATATTTTCCCCTTATTTTTAGTCTCCCCAAATCCATCTATCTTAATTCTCTCCATTTTATTGAGGTTCTCTCCTTTTGCATAGAAATCTTACCTCAAAGTCTGAACTGTAAGCTACGTTTAAGTCCCCAAGCCATTTATGCACTTGTAGCATTAAAAATTTTACAATTGATACTTTAATTTGTCTATGTTATTCCATCATGCTCTAAACTCTGAATTCGGGTTTATGCCTATCTTCAGCTCTTAGGGCAATGCTTCAGACCGAAGAAATGCTCAACCAACATTAACTGAGTGAATTATGTTACTAACTTACTACCCAGAATGGCTTTCCTTTAGAACCCTCTAGTTCTAAACCTGAGTAATTCTTTCCTCTTCTATTATCAATCTATTAGATTCTAAACATGATAGGAGAAAAGCTTGAATACTTTGTAGGGGTGGAAACCAAGCTTCTCTTCTGGCATTTCTGGAGCTTTGATGAAATGAGTGAAAGTAGACAGACTAATAGGAGAAAAAAGACATACAGATGTATTTAATCTATGCAAGTTAAATAAATAGAGGGAGTTGCTGCAGAATGATTACCCAATAATCCAACAAGGTCCAGATGCTTATGTACTCTTTATCATAGGGTAGGCGGAAAGGAGGGTTTAAGACTAAATAATTTTAAGAGGAAATGAATGAGCTTATAGGACAATGGCCTGGAACAAAGTTCCTTTGAGCTCTGGGGAGGTGGCAGAAAGATGAGGGTGGAACTTCATTATGAACAAAGATTGTCTAATCATGCAGACAAAGTTTCCCAGGTAAGCTTTCAGAGCTACCTTCAGAAGAATAGTTGAAAAATCTGTCTAGGTGTTATCTTGACTCTCAATCCATTCTCTTCCTGGGTGGTTAATCTTTCCGGGGTATCTGATGAGATTCCAGGGACAGGGTTTTAAGACAATTACATTTCTTTTTGGAAGAAGTTTTCTTAGTCAGATAAGAAAATTCCAGAGAAAGACCCTTCTAATGGTTTGGGGGGGCAGGGGAAAGAGGAACAGAGAGACAGAGGGCTGGGGAAAGGTCAGAGAGAGACCTTGGTTTAGGTTTATTTCTGAGGCCTCTTAATTTCGTTGAATTCAAGTACTCAGCATGCTGAAGTGCCATATTTTAGGGTATCATTGCCTGAGCCCTAACAATTTTAATTAACTGAAATAATATTACTTCTAGTAAAGCTATTGAGAGTCTACCATTTGAACTACTCGTTGCCAATCTTTTTGTAGAAGACAGGCACAGGCAAAGATTGGATAGTGATGAAAAGAAATGTTTCGGAGTAAGAGATACCTAGTTTCAATTTTTGGCTCAGTAATTTATAAGCTATGTGAACATGGCAAATTGCTTAAGCTATCTTTGCCTCTTTTCGTCATAAATTTATGAATTAATAATACATATATCATAGAGTTGTCATAAGAAGCAAATAATAAGATATCTTGTCCTGAAAAGAAGAAGGTTGGCCAAAATTAATATAAGTAGGACTACTTACATTAATTATTTTTGTTTACTGGTACCAATCTTGAGGATTGCACCCCAGGAGCCTAGATTCAGGTTGCCCTGAATATATGTTTCCATTAGAGGCAGTTACAGGTGATTTTTTTTTTTAGATGGAGATTTCCTCTTGTCACCCAGGCTACAGTGCAGTGGCATGATTTCGGCTCACTGCAACCTCAAACTTACAGGTTCAGATGATTCTTCTGCCTCAGCCTCCCAAGTAGCTGGGATTACAGGCACCGATCACCATGTCCAGCTATTTTTATTTTATTTATTTTAGTAGAGATAGGGTTTCACCATTTTGGCCAGGTTGGTCTTGAACTTGTGACCTCAGATGATCCACCAGCCTCAGCCTCCCAAAGTGCTGAGATTATAGACATGAGCCACTCCACCCAACTGGATTTTTTAAAAGAAAAGAGGAGGTGGTTTCTGCATTGTTTACCAATTATTTACATTAAAATAACATAAGCTAATTATTGTCTCTATACTGTTATTTGTGACACAAATAACAGGTGAGTCAGCAAGTCAGGAACGAACTGACCTTAAACAATTGCCCCAAGTTTATGGGGAAGTACATGACAAGTCCCATACTCATGTGTCTCTGGGTCTGTGTACCTCATAGATCTGACTGCTGTGAGCTATTTTTTTTTTCTTAAAACTATAAGAACAGTGCTGATCTGGTTAAAAAAAAGAGATAATCCTGATCACTGTGATAATCAATAAAAAAACACCTTTCTACACATTTACCTTTGTAGAAGAACTTCATTTACAAAACTGAATTTGAGAGTAAACATATTCTGAAGAATGAAAAAACTGAAGAAAATTATGCATGAATCTCATTGTATTAATTTTCTAGGGTTTCTTTGACAAAGTACCACAGACTGGGCGGCTTACACAACAGAAATTTATTTTCTCACAGTTCTGGAGGCTAGACATCCGTAAGTAAGGTGTTGGCGGGGTTGATTTATCATGGGTCCACTCTTGTCTTGTAGATGGCTGTCTTCTCCCTGTGTCTTCACATGGTCTTCTGTGTGGGCCTGTGTCCTAATCTCCTCTTATAAGGTCACCAGTTCATATTGAATTAGTGCCCACCATATTAAATCATTTTACTTTAATAATCTTCAAACACCCTATACCTAAATATAGCCATATTCTGGGATTGGGGTGTGAGCTAGTACTTTAACATGTAAATACTGGGGAGACACAATTAAGCCTGTAACACGTTGCCTTAGCCTGTTTGTGCTGCTATAACAGAATACTTGAAATGAGGTGATTTATCAATATTAAAAATGGGTTTTCTCACTGTCTGAATTACCAGATGAATCTGCACAGGTCTGCAGCAACCTAATTCTTGCCTCCTCAAAAAAAAAAAAAAAAAGAATTTCACTGAGGATCATAAAACAGATTAAGAGACTGAGGCAAGTTTTAGAGAAAGAGTGAAAGTTTATTAAAAAGCTTCAGAGCAGGAATCTAAAGAAATACACTTGGAAGAGGGCCAAGCAGGTGACTTGAGAGATCAGGTGCCTGGTTTGACCTTTGACTTAGGATTTTACATGTTGGTGATATGGTTTGGCTGTGTCTCCACCAAAATCTCATCTTGAGTTGTAGTTTCCCTAATTCCCATGGGTTGTGGAACAGACCCAAAGGGAGATAATTGAATTATGAGGGCAGTTCCCCCACACTGTTCTCATGATAGTGAGTAAGTCTCATGAGATACGATGGCTTTAAAAGGGGTTTCCGCTTTCACTTGGCTCTCATTCTGTCTTTTCTGCCACCATGAAAGATATGCCTTTTGCCTTCTGCCATGATTGTGAGGCCTCTTCAGCTACGTGGAACTGTGAGTTCATCAAACCTCCTTATCTTTATAAATTACCCAGTCTTGGATACGTCTTTAACAGCAGTGTGAGAATGGATTAATACAGTTGGCATACTCTAGGGTCTTGCATCCCTTCTCCCCTGATTCTTCCCTTGGGGTGAGCTGTTTGTATGCGCAGTGGCCTACTAACACTTGGGAGGGGCTGCATGCACAGTGTGTTTCCTGGAGTTGTGCTCATGCTCACTTTGGGCATTCTTCCCTTACCAGTCTAATGTTCCTGGAAGGTCATATACCAGTTAAACTCCACCATTTTGTCTCAGTGCACATGCGTGAGCCCACTCACCCAACTCCTGAGATCTTATCAGAAGGGCGCTGATCACCAGTTTCAGATGTTTCTATTTAGAGACTGCCTTTCTCCAACACCGGCTGTGACCAGTTATCATTTTAGAGAGACAGTTAACAACTGCTTGATCATCACCTGATGGTGAGGGTAGTATGTGCTGATGGGAGGAGCTGTCTCCTGCCATGCTTATCTACCTACTGTAACATGTGTGGGCTGAGAAGTCCAGGATAAAGGCACCAACAGGTTAATGTCCAGTGAAGCATCATTGATCATTGATGGTTTTATAAAGGGTGTCCACTTTCACTTCGCTCTCATTCTCTCTCGTCTGCCACCATGTAAGATGATACCTTTTGCCTTTAGCCATGATTGGGAGCTGTTACTTCATCTGCACATTGCAAAAAGTAGAAGGGAAAGAAAGCAAGATAAAGTGAAGCAACGGTTTGAAGCCTCTATTATAATTATATTAATCCAGGGTGAAGTGATTAAGTCATGAGGGTGTAGCCTCATATGTAGCCTTCATGGCTTAATCACTTCCCCAAAGGCCCCACCTCTTAGAACTCTCACATTCCGTATTATGTTTCAACACATGAATTTTGGATGGGACACAGCTTTTAAACCGTAGCTCATCACTATTCCAGTTTGATATTGTCAGACCAAAGCCATGTTTCTTAACATTCCATATCACACTTAGTTTATCATCCTCAAGTTTTGGTTTCATATTTAAAATGAGAGGTATTTAGCTATTAATCTGTCATCTATTTCAGAAACTGATAGGGAACATAACCTTCATTTTTGAGCAAAATTCAACTCTAATCTTCCACTT